>NC_087367.1:39562935-39905435 GCF_030014295.1 Loxodonta africana | reverse complement strand
AAAAAGAATTTTCAGTGGCTGATTTTTCAGAAGTAGATCTCCAGGCCTTTCTTCCAAGGCACCTCCAAGTAGACTTAAACCTCCAACCTCTCATTAACAAGAAGCTAATAATCACTTTGCTCCCTCCTTTGGGTATTCTGGACACCTCCTTCCCTCTTGGGAGCTCTCCTGCCATGACCTCTAGGTTGTTTCTGCACCCTCGTAGAACCCTGGACTTACCCAATCTCTGCATTTAAGCTTTACTGCAAATGTATGATTGATTAACTAACCTCTCATCCCCTGATCTACTCCATACAGTGGGAGTTGGCTGAGGCATCCCCAGCCCAGAACCTTCCTTTCCTTGCACAGCACAGGCCCTCAATCCGTGATTCCCCCATGAAGATCTTCATTAGCACAGAGAACTGCCCCATAGGGTTTCCTAGGCTATAATTTTTTACGGTAGCAGATTGCCAAGTCTTTTCTCCATTGGAGCAGCTGTGTGGGTTCAAATCACTGATCTTGTAATTAATAGCCAAGCACCTAATCGTTGTGCCACCAGGGATCCTTAATAAACTAATTATTCAATGATAATCTAAAATATATATATATATATAACTCAGAACATACATAATTAATTCTTAATGGTGAAAAACTGGAATAACTGCCTTCAAAATCAGGAGCAAGAACCCATGTTCACTGCAGCACTATTCACAACAGCAAAAAGATGGAAATAACCTAAGTGCCCATCAACAGATGAATGGATAAACAAAATAAGGTACATACATCCAGTGGAATATTACACAATGATAAACAATACTGATAAGTCCAAAAAACATCTTATAACATGGATTAATCTGGAGGACATTACACTGAGTGAAATAAGTCAATCACAAAAGGATAAATATTGTATGATACCACTTTTATAAAAAGTCAATAGGTTTATATACTGAAAGCAACATTCTTTGATGGTTACCAGGAATGTAGGAGGAGTGAGGGAGAATCACTAAATAATACACATGTGTTAATTCTGGTGAAGGGAAAGGCAATACACAATATGGGGGAAGTCAGCACAACGTGACCAAGGTAAATGAAGACACTGAGAGGTACGAAAGAATAAAGGACAGCTACAGTAAATGCTATAACATATACAATTCTGCAGCAACTGTAATAACGACCAAAAATTTGTGAGTGGTTACATAGGCAGATAACCAAAAAAAACCAAACCCAGTGCCGTTGAGTCGATTCTGACTCATAGCGACCCTATAGGACAGAGTAGAACTGCCCCATAGAGTTCCCAAGGAGCGCCTGGCAGATTCGAACTGCCGACCTTTTGGCTATCAGCCATAACCCTTAACCACTACGTCACCAGGGTTTCCTACATAGGCAGATATGTATGATATATAGACGTGGGAGGGCGTATGGAAGTATGCGCATGTGCATATACAGGTATAGTTGTGGGCATTTGTATATACACATTTTTATTGCTGCACATATATTCATATATTTAATAGAGTACATGGGGGCACAGTTATGGAAACTTCTTAGACATATCCAAACACCTCATGAGACTGAGTTACTGGGCCTGAAGACTAAGGACCATAGTCTTGGGGGACATCTAGGTCAATTGCCATAATATAGTTCATAAAGATAACATTTTACATCCTAGTTTAGCGATAGCGTCTGGGGTCTTAAAAGCTTGTGAGTGGCCATCTAAGACACAACTACTGGTCTCTTTCTGTGTGAAGCAAAGGAGAGTGAAGGAAACCAAAGACTCAAGGAAACAATTAGTCCACAGTACTAATGGCCCACATGAACCACAGCCTCCTTTAGCTTGTGTCCAGAAGAATTAGATAGTGCCCAGCTACCTCTACTGACCACTCTGACCAGGGACACAATAAAAGGTCCCAGTCAGAATGGGAGAAAAATATAGAAAAAAACTCAACTTCATTAAAAAAAAAAAAAAAATGCCAGACTTACTGGAATGATAGAGACTGGATAGCCCCCTGAGACTCTTGCCCTCAGACATCATTTTAACCAGCAACTGAAGCCATTCCTGGAGGTCACCTTCCAGCCAAATAATAGATTGGCCTATAAAATAAACAATAACACCCATGAGGAATGTGCTCCGTAGAATAATCAACTACAGGAGACCAAAAGGAAAGATGAGTAGGCAAGGAGGGGCAGGGAAACTGGAGGGATGGAAACAGGAAGTCAGGGTGGAAATGGGGAGAGTGCTGGCACATTGCAGGGTAGCAACCAATGTCACAGAACAATTTGTATATAAATTGTTGAATGGGAAACTAATTTGTTGTGTAAACTTTCATCCAAAACACGATAAAATATTGAAATAAGAGTAAAAATAATAGTATCGTAATATAGTATTTGAAGCAAAAATCCAAAACTGAATGAAAAACTGATTACCTTAGTGCTTACAAAAAAGAAAAAAAACAGGAGCAAGATAAGGTTGCCCGCTATTATATTCAACATTGTATTGGAGGTCCCAGAAGACACTAAATATGTGCAATTTCTGCCCAGCCTGGAACTCCTTTAACAGGCAACCTTTTCTCTGAGACTCACCCATCTATCTAGCTAACACCTTCTCAGAGTTGCACTGAGGATCTTTATATCCAATCCTCCTTCCTTTCCTTTCCCCTTTCACAGGTATGAACCCTGCATTCCAGTCTGAAGGCTCTCCTTGCCTACTTATGCTCTCTTTACGCTTTATCCTTCACCAGATATTTTCCCCAATAAATTCCCTTCTTTTCTGATTCAGTTTTGCCATCTCCTTTTCAGAAGACCAGAAATGATGATCTACTTCCAAAAAATCAGCCTCTGAAAAATTCTATGGAGCACCAGTGGCATCAGTAAGGGTATGTGGATTACAACCCCTGACACTGTCAGAGGCATGACACCAAAATGACCTCAGGGTCAGCAGCGGTGGCAGCGATGTGCCGCTAGGGGAGGGACAACCACCAGGGTTGATGTCACCCATCACCCAGTGTAGTAACTCGTCACTTCCCCTCACCTGTCAGTCACTAGGGTTGGTGTCACCCAGTGTGGTAACTCATTATCAACCCCCACCCCTCCTCACACCTGTCACCTGTCAGTCAGGGTGCAGGCAGCTGGGCCTTGGCACAAAGAGGGTCTCCATCTTGGCCAATGGGAGGGGGAGAAGCTGCAGGGAGCCCTAGGGGCAGGGCTGGGAGGAGCGGGCCAAGCAGCATGGTGCCAGGCCCTACATGGGGGTGGGGGGAAGCTGGGCTGCTCTGCCTAAGCGGGGGGGTTCACCAGCCAGCCTCAGCCACGCGGGGGCAGGGGGGTGTGGCACCATAAGTTACCATACTGGGGGACATCAACCCAAGTGACATAGTTCTGTGACACACATGGGGTTACCATGAGTCAGAATTGACTCAACAGCAGTTGGTTGGTTGGTTATCTCTATCTCTACCTCTGTTTCTATCATCTTTGTCTCTCTCCAATCTGTCAAAATGGGTTTTCCTGCATGCAAGCTTTCTCCAATGGTCTGTAATGCTTTCCAAAACTGTTTATAGCCAACTCCCTCTCATTTACTCTTTCTTACCCCTTTTTGTCTCTTTCTTCCCCTTTCTTGAGAAACTTAGAAAATCAAATTATCATTTAAAAATTTGTTCTCTTTTTATGTTCAAGCTCTAGAAAATATAAATATAAAACTAACACAAAAGAGGAAGAAATCAGATTATAAGACCTCTTAAAATCTAATGGGGCAATTCATATTCCTATTGACTTCTGGGAAAAAATATTTGATATATTAAGGACTCATATAAATTTGAAAAAGAAAAAAACTAACTTAAGAGTTTACCAAAGGAAAAACTTAACTCTCAATATTTTAATTATTTTGGTTCTTCTCAGGAAAAAATTTTTGTTGCAACTGCAGCTCCAAAAGAATAAAAAGTTTACCTATGAATTAATGGCCTTGCTCACTAGGTTACAAGATAAGTAAAAAAGTGAGATATTCAGAGTTTTAAAATGTGATTTCAAGAGTTTTTAAGCTTTGGCTTGTAAATTCAAAGGTATTCAAATTGTATTAGAAAAACTAATGTAATATTCCTATCAAGATGATGCTTTGGACAAATTGGACTAATTTAATAATTTTGATTTAAAACCAGGTCCATCTTCTGTTTTTTACCACTTTGTATAAATGGTGCTAGCACAATATTCTAATTTATTCAAGTGTAGAGTTTGTTGTTGTTGTTGTTGGTAGGTGCCGTCAAGTCAGTTCTGACTCATAGTGACCCAATGCACAACAAAACAAAACACTGCCCAGTCCTAAGCCATCCTTACAATCGTTGTTATGCTTGAGCTCATTGTTGTGGCCACTGTGTCAATCCACCCCGTTGAGGGTCTTCCTCTTTTCTGCTGACCCCGTACTCTGCCAAGCATAATGTCCTTTTCCAGGGACTGATCCCTCCTGACAGCATGTCCAAAGTATGTAAGATCCAGTCTCGTCATCCTTGCCTCTAAGGAGGGTTCTGGCTGTACTTCTTCCAAGACAGATTTGTTTGTTCTTTTAGCAGTTCACGGTATATTCAATATTCTTTGCCAACACCACAATTCAAAGGCGTCAATTCTTCTTCGGTCTTCCTTATTCATTGTTCAGCTTTCACATGCATATGATGCGATTGAAAATACGATGGCTTGGGTCAGGTGCACCTTAGTCTTCAAGGTGACATCTTTGCTTTTCAACATTTTAAAGGGGTCCTTTGCAGCAGATTTACCCAGTGCAATGCGTTATTTGGTTTCTTGACTGCTGCTTCCATGGCTGTTGATTGTGGATCCAAGTAAAATGAAATCCTTGAGAACTTCAATCTTTCTCCATTTAACAAGATGTTGCTCACTGGTCCAGTGCGAGAATTTTTGCTTTCTTTACGTTGAGGCGCAATCCATACTGAAGGCTGTGGTCTCTGATCTTCATTAGTAAGTGCTTCAAGTTCTTTTCACTTTCAGCAAGCAAGGTTGTGTCATCTACATAGCGCAGATTGTTAGTGAGTCTTCCTCAAATCCTTACGCCCCATTCTTCTTCATATAGTCCAGCTTCTCGGATTATTTGCTCAGCATATAGATTGAATAGGTATGGTGAAAGGATACAATCCTTACACAAGCTTTTCCTGATTTTTGAAACATATTTTTTTTTACTCTATCCTCTTGTTCTGTTTGAATGACTGCCTCTTGATCTATGTACAGGTTCCTCATGAGCACAATTAAGTGTTCTGGAATTCCCATTCTTCGCAATGTTACCCATAATTTGTTATGATCCACACAGTCGAATGCCTTTGCATAATGAATAAAACACAGGTAAACATCCTTCTCGTATTCTCTGCTTTCCACCAGGATCCATCTGACATCAGCAATGATAGCCCTGGTTCCACGTCCTCTTCTGAAACCAGCCTGAATTTCTGGCAGTTCCCTGTAGTAATTCTCTATGGACTTCCTTTATCAGCCTACACCACAGGACCCTGTGGGGCTGAGCCAAGGTAAGGGAGTTAGTACATCCTAAGGAGGTTTAACCAGCCAGAAATTCCTGTAGTCCTTAGGAAACAGAAAATGTAGGAATACCTCTGCCCTGATAAACAGCTACGACAGCATGGGAAGCTCTTTTAAAGAGGGAAGATAAAGAACGGACCGGGTGTGGATTTAGACAAATGATCCATAATTCATTTATATCAATAATTCCAAATTGCATGAATCTCCAAATCAAAAAGATGTGTCTTACAAGAGAAAAATGAATTACTAGGTACCAATGAAGGACATTCATGCTTGGTAAAGTAGAGGGTAAGAGAAAAAGACAAAGACCCTCATCAAGATGAATTGACACAGAACTGGCAACAATAGGCTCAAACATAGCAGTGACTGTGAGGATGGTGTGGGGCTGGGCAGTGTTTTGTTCTGTTGTACACTGGGCCACTCTGAGTTGTAACCAGCTCCATGGCACCTAACGACACCAACAGTGAAATTTTAAATGCTGATGCATATTTTAAAAAATGCATATTATCTTTCTTAAATTCCAGAGGACACAGTCATGACATACGTTCAAGGAGGAGAGTTTAGGTAAATATTTAAACAATCCTGTACTAGAGATAGGGAAATATATTTTGAAGCATGAACAGAGACGCTGGGAAGGAGTGAAGAAGGAGGAGCTAGAGATGGAGGTGCATGGGGAGAGAAGCAGAAACCAGACAGAGTTTTAAAGTGACTTGAGGCTTTTAGGAAAACTCTGGGAGTCCAAGCACAGAGATTTTGGAACAGTTGATGATGAGAGGGTGAAGGTATGACTGTCATTTTCCATCATGCATTATGATTAAATTTATAGGCTCGACATCTCAGAAGTGCCTTTACCTCTCCAAAGATCCAAAGCTGCAGTTGGGGTATACCGCCACAAGGTGGCATTTGTGTCTTGACCCTTATTTAGCAAGTTAAAGCCAGGAGATAAGCAGTGTGCATATCCACATTTAAAAATATGTTGCTGTAATTACCTGTCTTCAAGTCAGCCCCAAACTCATAGTGAACCCAAGCACAATGTTGCTGGGTTCTGCACCAGTCCCATGATAGGTTGTTGCCTTAGTCATCTAGTGCTGCTATAACAGAAATACCACAGTGGATGGCTTTAACAAAGAGAAGTTTATTCTCTCACAGTCCAGTAGGCTAGAAGTCTGAATTCAGGGCGTCAGCTCCAGGGGAAGCCTTTCTCTCTCTGTTGGCTCTGGAGGAAGGTCCTTGCCATCAGTCTTCTCTTGGTCGGGGGGCATCTCAGTGCAGGAGCCTCAGGTTCAAAGGACGCATTCTGCTCTCGGTGCTGTTTTCTTGGTGGCATGAGGTTCCCAACTCTCTGCTTACTTAGAACAGCCACAGAATACTGGGAATCATGGCCTAAACAAGTTGATACACACATTTTTGGGGGGACATAATTCAATCCATGACAGTTTTGGAACAGAGTGTTGTGATCCACAGGGCTTTTGTTGGCTGATTTTTTAGAAGTAGGTCACCAGGCTTTTATTCCAAGTCTATCTTAGTCTGAAAGCTCCACTGAAACCCATTCAGCATCATAGCAACACAAGCCTCCACTGACCGACAAGTGGTGGCTGTGCGTAAGGTGCACGGCTTTGAACCAGGGTCTTCCACATAGAAGGCAAGGATTCCACCACAGAACCACCAATGCTCTTACATCCACAAGTAAGTCATAAGAAAATAAAACAAACAAACAAACAAAAAAAGTTCACCTATAATATGTTCTGGGCAAAAATGTATTCTGAGCTTGAATCATCAAGTTTTAAATCTGACTTCCAGTTTATAGAAAACACAGAAGATAAAGCAACAGGCAAATTAATGGTTACTGTGAGGAAGCATCCCAACACATCCAGGTGGGAAAATTTGCAGGACTCTGGTCTAGGTCTCTTAAAAATTATAGTATCATAGAAAAAGAAACTGTTCCAGAGATTAAGAGATTTAAAGAGTATCACATACAGAAAAAATATGTGGTTTTGGATTACCATATTTTTACACAAATAACACACACCTTCTACATATGTTTGCCAACCACGCCCTTCCCCCCTCCCCTGAGAGGTAAATAAGGGTAGAAGGCTCACGTTATTTGCATAAAAAATATAGTAGATAATGGGTTGAACAGAGCTACACTTAAGGACATTCTAGTGAAAACCAAATATGGACTAGATGTTAGATGTTATGTAGAATTATTTATTTCATTGGAGTCTCTGGGTGGTACACAGGGTTAAGCACATGACCATTAGCCAAAAGGTTGGCAGTTTGAACCCACCCAGGGAAGACTCTAAAGTCAGATCTGGAGATCTACTTCTGAAAGGTGAGAGTCTTGAAAAACCTCTGGAGCAGTTCTACTGTGTACACATAGGGTCTCCATGAGTTGGAATCTATGCCACAGCAACTAACAAATAAAAAAATTAATTCTGTTCATTAAGACAGTCCACCAAAGTCCACCAAAATCTGTCAGTTCGTTGTACCATGGTGGCCTATACGTTACAGCGATTCTGGAAGCTACACCACTATTTCAAATACCAGCAGGGTCACCTATGGTGGACAGGTTTCAGACTAAGAGAGACTAGGAAGAAGGACCTGGCAATCTACTTCTGAAAAAAAAAATTAGCCAGAGAAAAGTTTATGGGTACCAGTGGAACATTATCTAATATAGTGCCAGAAGATGAGCCCCTCAGGTTGGAAGGCACTCAAAATAAAACTGGGGAAGATTTGCCTCCTAAAGTAGAGTGGACCTTAATGACATGGATGGAATAAAGCTTTCAGGAACTTCATTTGATGTGGCACAGCTCAAAATGAGATGAAATGGCTGCAAACATACATCCACTAGTGATAAAACGTGGAATATACAAATTATGAATCAAGGAAAACTGGAACTTGTTAAATATGAAATTGAATGCTTGAAGATTAAACTCCTAGGCATTAGTGAGCTAAAATGAACTAGTATTGGCTATCCTGAACCAGACAATCCTATGGCCTACTATGCCGGAAATTACAATCTGAAGAGGAACGGTGTCGCGTCATTATAGAAAAGAACATTTCAAGATATATCCTGAAATCCAGTGCTGTCAGTGATAGGATAACATCCACATGCCTACAAAGAAGACCAATTAATATGACTATTATTCAAATTTACCCACCAACCACTAAGGCCAAAGATGAAGAAATTCAAAATTTCTACTAAATTCTATAGTCTGAAATTCATCAAACATGTGGTCAAGATGCATTGATAATTACTGGGGATTGCAATACAAAAGTTGGAAACAAAGAATAAGGATCAATAGTTGAAAAATATGGCCTTGATGAAAAACGACATTGGAAATCTTATGATAGAATTTTGCAAGACCGACGACTTATGCCTTGCAGATACCTTTTTTTAACAACATAAACGACGACTATGCGAATGGATCTCACCTGATGGAATATACAGGAATTGGCTACATCTGTGGGTAAAAAGATGATGGAGAAGCTCGATATCATCAGTCAGAACAAGGCCAGCGGCCTACTGCTGAACAGACCAACAATTGCTAATATGCAAGCTCAAAATGAAGCTGAAGAAAATTAAAACAAGTCCAAGAGACCCAAAATACAACTTTGAATATATTCTACTTAAGTTTGGAGACCATCTCAAGAATAAATTTTACAGATTGAACACTAATGACTGAATACCAGATGAGTTGTGGAATGACATCAAGGACATCACACATGAAGAAAGCAAAAGATCATTAAAAATACAGGAAAGAGAGCAGGGCCAAGATAATGGAATAATCAGATGCTTCCTGTAGTCACTCTTATAACAAAGAGTCAAAAAAACAAGTGAATCAATTATATGTGACAATCTAGGAGCCCGGATCATCAAAGACAAAGCTAAAGAGTCAGACTGAGTGGCAGGGAGAAGGAGAGACAATGCAAAAGCAGTGGTGAAGTGCCAGTTGTGAGGTTGCCGGTGCTCTGCTGGCTGAGTCAGCCAGTGCATGCGGGCTGAAGTGAGCAGTAGAGTTTGGGACGCAGCTCAACACTTCGGGCGAGGCCGGGTGATGGCAAGTCTGCACATGCCTCTGGAACTGGGTGGAAGTGTCGCTGAACCTGTGAAAGTTAAGTGCCAGTGTCTAACCTATTGCCCAGTAAACCCACTGCCATCCAGTCGATTCCGACTCATATCGACCCTAAAGGACAGATTAGAACTGCCCCATAGAGTTTCCAAGGAGCACCTGGCGGATTTGAACTGCACGGGGGCAAAATAACCCCTCCCCCACAGAGTTTCACAGTAGAGAAGTGCTTCCTTCCCCTCACCCACCCCCCACCCTGCTCTGTTCTGACACCCAAAACCAAAAACCAAACCTGTTGTCATCGAGTTGATTCCAACTCATAGCGACTCTATAGGAAAGAATAGAATAGGCCCATAGAGTTTCCAACCAGTCCCATAGTATTCAACAACTGCCACACCCCCTAAGCTGGAACTCAGGGCCATCCACACCAATACCAGTCTCCCAGTTTTAAAAAATGCCATGCCCCCTAAGCCAGGAACTCAGGGAGGGTTGGGAGGCCCTGTCCTTTTTTTCCAGCCACTGGCATAAGAGGTCCACAGACTTGCAGTGCCCTTCACCCCGTCTAGACCTATGTGGGCCGATTCAACAACACATGCCCTCATTAGCATAAAACAGCAGGGCATACACCTGAAGCCCATTTTCAACTGCAGCCAGCCAAGGGAGACCTGGAGATTCGTGACATTTGACTCTGCCCTGCCCCTTCAGCAGGAACCTCACCCACCCACATCAGGGGCCTGAGGACTGTACCTACTCCATCTAGCCACACACAAAAGAGATTTTAGAATTAGTGGTGCCTCCCAGTCCCTTCAGCCAATAGCACTGGTTGTGATACCCACCCCCCCACTATGTACTCTAGGGGACAGAGAAACACACTCCACCCAGGCATCCAGGGGCAGCTGTCAGCCTCCTGCCTTGCTCTGCACATAGCCCCCATATTGCAGCCAGATGCCTGTGCCTGCTCTGAACACCCCTATGCAGCCTTGCCCATCTAGCATTGTAGGTGAGAGCCTGCACCACACACTTGGTGACTGACAACCTGGACACCTGTGCCACACCCACATAAGAAAATTGAACAGGATCCTAGGCTTACATACCTAGTAACTGCTTTAACCACCTGAAGACTGGTCTTAAGAGCTTGAAAGATGCCAACAACCAAAGTAGCTCACACTCCCAGCATACATGGGCATATCAAAGCAAAACAAAACAAAACAAAAAGTTAGGACACAGTAAACAAATATACAATAAATGAATATAATAACTTATTGATGCCTCAGAGACAACAGTCAATATCAAATCACATAAAGAAGTGGGTCAAGATGGCTCTAGCAAGTAACCAAAATAAGAACAAGGAACCCTCTAGAGGAAGACAAAGTAATGGAATTGCCTGAGATAAAACTAAAAAGGCTAATATACAGAGCTTTCCAAGAGGTCAGGAAGGAGATCAGCCAAAACTCAGAACAAGCCAAGGAACACACACACAAAGCAATAGAAGAATTCAGGAAAACAATAAGAGAAAAAAATTACACAATTAGCAGGCTGCTAGAAACCATAAAGAGACAGCAACTAGAAGTCCAAAATATTAACAATAAATTTTCACAAAATTAACTCAGTAGAATAGGAGCAGAATTGAGGCAACGGAAGTCAGAATTAGTGAGACTGAAGATAAAGCACTTGACACCAATTTATTTGAGGAAAAACCAGATAAAAGAACTTTAAAAAACAAAGAAACTCTAAGAATTATGTGGAACACTATCTAGAGGAAAAACCTATGAGTGATTGGAGTACCATTACAGAGGGGGGATAACAGAAAACACAGAAGAATTGTTGAACATTTACTGGCAGAAAGCTTCCCTGATATCATCAAAGACAAAAAAAATCTATCCAAGAAGCTCAACGAACCCTACACAGGTTAGACCCCAAAAGAAAGCCACCAAGACATACGATCAAACTTAGCAAAACCAAAGACAAAGATACAATTTTGAGAGTGACTAGAAATAAACAAAAAGTCACCTATAAAGAAGAACCAATAAGACTAAACTCTGACTACTTAGCAGAAGCCATGCAGGCAAGAAGGCAATGGGATGACGTATACAAAGCCTTGAAGAAAAAAAAAAAAATGCCAGCCAAAAGTTATATAGTTGTCAAAACTGTTTCTCAAATACAATGTCAAAATTAGGGCCTTTCCAGATAAACAGAATTTAAGGGAATTTGTAAAAACCAAACCAAAATTACAATAAATATTAAAGGGAGTCCTTTAGTTAGAGAATCAGCAATATCAGACAACAATCCAAGACCAGAACAGGAGAGATCAACCAGTTATCAACCAAGATAGGGAAGTCACAAAAATAAGTCAAAGCTAAAAGACTGTTTTTTTTTTAAAAGACTGAAATTAGAGAACCAGAGATGTCAATATGTAAATGATGACAACATTAAAACATAAAAGAAGGAATAAACAGTGTAGTCATAGAACTTCCACATGGAGAGAATAAAGGCAATATCAAGAAATAAAGGACAAGATTAAACTTAGAAAAATAAAGGTAAAATTTAAGACAACGACAAAGGAAGCTAATAAACCCACCCATCAAAATAAAAAACAAAAAAAGACTCAGCAATCTCAAAATCAACAATAATGAAAAAGATGAAAAGAAAATACATGAAGAAAAATGACTCAGCACTGAAAATTAAGTGGAACAAAGAAAGTGTCAACACGACACACACACAAAAAAAAATCAAAATGACAGCATTAAACTCATACCTATCAATAACTACACTGAATTTAAGTGGACTAAATGCACCAATAAAGAGAGAGTGGCAGAATGGGTTTAAAAAAACATGGTTCATCTATATGCTTGCTGCCTATAAGAGACACACCTTAGGCTCAAAGACACAAACAAACTAAGACTCGAAGGATGGAAAAAATATATCAAAGCAAACAACAACCAAAAAAAGAGCAGGAGTGCCAAAATTAATCTCTGACAAAACAGACTTTAAAGCAAAATCCACCACAAAGAATAAAGGAAGGACACTATAAAATATTTAAAGGGTCATTACACTAGAAGAACATGATCATAATAAATATACATGCAACCCAATGGCAGGGCTCCAAAATATATAAAACAAACTCTAACAGCGTTGAAAAGAAAAATAGACAGCTCCACAATAGTAGTAGGAGACTTCAACATACCACTTCTGGTTAAGGATAGAACATCTAGAAGGGAACTCAACAAAGATACAGAAGATCTAAATGCCACAGTCAATCGACTTGACCTCAGACATACAGAACACTTCACCCAACAGCACCCAAGTATATGTTCTTTTCCAATGCACATGGAACGTTCTCCAAAATAGACCACATTGTAGGTCACAAAGCAAGCCTTAACAGGATCCAAAATATCAAAATATTCTAAAGCATCTTTTCTGATCATAATTCCATAAAAGTAGAAATCAATAAGAGAAACAGCAAAGGAAAAAAATCAAATACATGGACACTGAACAACACCTTGCTCAAAAACTATTGGATTATAGAAGAAAGGAAGGCAGGAATAAAGAAATTCATATAATCAAATGAGAATGAAAACACATCTTACCAGAACCTTTGGGACACAGAAAAAGCAGTGCTTAGAGGTCAATTTACAGCAATAAATGCACACATCCAAAAAGGAGAAAGGGCCAAAATCAAAACATTAACCCTATAACTTGAACAAATAGAAAGAGAGCAGCAAAAGGAGTTCGTGAACCCAAGAAGAAAGTAATAAAGATTAAAGCAGAAATAAATGAAATAGAGAATAGAAAAACAAATGAAGGAGTCAACAAGACCAAAAGTTGGTTCTTTTAAAAGATTGGCAAAATCAACAAACCATTGGCAAAACTGAACAAAAAAAAAAAAAAAAAAAGCAGGAGAGGAAGCAAATAAACCAAATACGAAATGAGATGGGCTATACCACAACAGACCTAAATGAAATAAAATGATCATAACTGAATACTATGAAAAATTGTACTCCAAAAGATTTGAGGAACTTAGAGGAAATTGACAAATGTCTAGAAACACACTACCTACCTAAGTTAGCACAAACCAAGGTAGAAAAACTAAATAAATCTATAACAACAGAAGAGATTGAAGAGGTAATAAAAAAAAAAAAAAAAAAAAAAAAAAAAACTCCCAACAACAACAACAAAAAGCCCTGATGACTTCACTGGAGAATTCTACCAAATTTTCAGAGAAGACTTAACACCAGTACAATCAAAGGTATTTCATCCAGAGTGGAGAGGAGGGGTGTGCTGTCACACTGTGGGGAGAACAAGTAGGGTCACATAACAGTGTGTGTATAAAGTTTTGTATGAGAAACTAACTTGAGCTGTAAACTTTCACTTAAAGCACAGTAAAGAGAAAAAAAAGGTATTTCAGAGCATAGAAAAGGATGAAATACTCCTGAACTCATTCTAGGAAGCCAGCATATGCCTGATAACAAAACCAGGTAAAGACACCACAAAAAAAGAAAATTACAGGCCAATATCCCTCATGAACATAGACAAAAAAATCCTCAACAAAATTCTAGCCAATAGAATTCAATAGTATATCAAAAAAATAACTCATCACGACTAAGTGGGATTAATACCAGGTATGCAGGGATGGTTCAACATTAGAAAATGAATCAACGTAATCCATCATATACATAAAACAAAAGATAAGAACCACTTGATCTTAGCAATTGATGCAGAAAAGGTGTTTGACAAAGTCCAGCACTGATTCCTGATAAAAACGCTCAGCGAAATAGGAATAGAAAGGAAATTCCTTGACATAATAAAGGGCATTTTTATAGGATCGCTATGAGTTGAAACAGATTCAATGGCACCTAACAACATACAAAGCAAACAGTCAACATCATTCTAAACGGAGAGAGACTGAAGCTTTCCCCTAGAGAATCGAAACCAGATAAGGATGCCCTTTATCACAACTCTTATTCAACACTGTGCTAGAGGTCCTAACCAGAGCAATAAGGAAAGAAAAAGAAATAAAGGGCATCCAAATTGGTAAGGAAGAAATAAAAGTTTCCCTATTTGCAGAGGATATGATCTTATATACAGAAAACACACAAGAAAACTATTGGAACTAATGGAAGATTTCAACAAAGTTTCAGGATACAAGATAAATATATAAAAATATGATGTATTCCTCTACATCAACAAAGAGAACTTCAAAAAGGAAATCATCAAATCAATGCCATTTACAATAGCCCCCAAGAAAATAATTTGGGAATAAATCTAACCAGAGACATAAAAGACCTATACAGAGAAAACTACAAGACACCACTGCAAGAAATCAAAAGAGACCTACCTAAGTGGAAAAACATGCCATGCTTATGAATTGAAAGACTCTACATTGTGAAAATGTCGATTCTACCCAAAGAGATCTACAAATACAATGCAATCCCAATCCAAATTCCAACAGCATTTTTTAACGAGATGGAGAAACAAATCATCAACTTCATACAGAAAAGGAAGAGATCCTGGATGAGTAAAGCATTCCTGAAGAATAAGAACAAAGTGGGACGCTTCACACTACCGATTTTAGGACCTATTATACTGCTATCATAGTCAAAACAGCCTAGTACTGGTACAACAACAGATACATAGACCAATGGAACAGAATTGAGAACCCAGGTGTGAATCTACCCACCTGTGAGCAGCTGATATTTAACTAAGGCCCTAAGTCCATTAAATGGGGAAAAGAGAGTCTCTTTAACAAATTGTTCCGGCATAATTCAATATCTATCTGCAAAAAAAAATGAAACAGGTCCCATACCTCACATCATACACAAAAACCAACTCAAAATGAATCATAGACCAAATATAAAATCTAAAACAATAAAGATCAGGGAAGAAAAAATAGGGACAATGCTAGGAGCCCTAAAATATGGCACAAATAATATACAAACCATAACTAATAATGCATAAACACCAGAAGAGAAACTAGGTAACTGGGAGCTCATAAAAATCAGACACTTATGCTCATTAAAAGACTTCACCAAAAGAGTAAAAACTGAACCTACAGACCGGGAAAAAAATTTTGACTATGACATATCTAATAAAAGTCTAATCTCTAAAATCTACAAGACACTGAAACATCTCAACAACAAAAAGACAAATAATCCAATTAAAAACGAGCGAAGGATATGATCAGACACGTCACGAAAGAAGACATTCAGGTGGCTAAAAGACACATGAGGAAATGCTCATGACCATTAGCCATTACAGAAATGTAAATCAAAACTACAATGAGATACCATCTCACCCCAGCAAGACTGGCACTAATGCAAAAACACACGAAATAATAAACATTGGAGAGGTTGTGGAGAGATTGGAACTGCTGGTGGGAATGTAAAATGGTACAGCCACTGTGGAAAACGATATGGTGTGGCCTTAAAAATCTAAAAATAGAAATTCCATATTATCCAGCAATCCTACTCCTAGAAATATACACAGGAAAAATAAGAGCTGTCACACAAATAAACATATGCACACTCATGTTCATTGCAGCACTATTCAAAAACATGTATATATATATATAGCAAAATGACAGAAGCAAACTAAGTGCCCATCAACAGATGAATGGATAAACAAATTATGGTACACACACACACAATGGAATACTATGCAACCATAAAGAACAATGACGAATCCGTGAAAACATCTCACAACATGGATGAATCTGGAGGGCATTACGGTGAGTGAAAGTAGTTGCAAAAGGACAAATATTGTATGAGACCAATATTATAAGAACTCAAGAAACAGTTCAAACAGAAAAAAGCATTCTTTGATGGTTAGGATGGGGGAAGGGGAATTCACTAACTAGATAGTAAACAAAGATCAACTTTGGTGAAGGGAAGGACATCACACAATACAGGGCAAGTCAGCACAACTGTGCCAAGCAAAAGCTAAGAAGTTTTCTGGACACATCCAAACACTTTGAGGGACAGAGTAGATGGGACTGGGGCCTGGGGGCCATAGTTTCAGGGGATATCGAGGTCATTTGGCATAACAAAGTTCATTAAGAAAATATTCTATATTCCACTTTGGCATGTGGCATCTGGGGTCTTAAAAACAGGTGCACTGCTGTCTAAGATGCATCAATTGGTCCCATCTCACTTGGAGCAAAAGAGAATGAAGAACACCAAAGACACAAGGAAAATATTAGCTCAAGAGACTAAAGGACCACATGAACCAGAGGCTCCACCAACCTGAGACCAGAAGAAATAAATGGTGCCCAGCTACCACCAATGACTGTCCTTACAGGGAACACAACAGAGTCCCAGACGGAGCTGGAGAAAAGTGTGGAGCAGAACTCAAATTCACATAAAAAGACCAGATTTAATGGTCTTACAGAGACTAAAGGAACTCCTGAAACCACGGCCCTGGACTCACTGTTAACCCAGAACTGAAAACATTCCCAAAGCCCATTCCTCAGACGAAGATTAGACAGGACTATAAAACAAAAAATAATACACCTGAGAAGTGTGCTTCTTAGTTCAATCAGATACACAAGACCAAATAGGCAGCTCCTGTCCAGATGCAGGATGAGAAGGCAAAAAGGGACAGTAACTGGTTGAACGGACTCAGGGAAGCCAGGGTGTAAAGAGGAAGTGTGCTGTCACATGGTGGGGATTGCAATTAATGTCACAAAACAATATGTGTATAAATTTTTGTATGAGAAATTAACTTGAGTGGTAATCTTTTATCTAAAGCATACAAATAAAAAAAAAAAAAAAACCACAGGAAAGAAAGAAAAGACCAAATGGATGTCAGAAGAGACTCTAAAACAAATGGAAGAAATGATGAAGTACAAGAGCTAAACAGAAGATTTCAAAGGGCAGTTCCAGAAGACAAGGTAAAATATTATAATGAATATGCAAAGCACTTGAGTTAGAAAATCAAAAGGAGTTAGAAAATCAAAATCAGCATTTCTCAAGCTGAAAGAACTGAACAAAAAATTCAAGCCTCAAGTTGCATTTATCAAGGATTCTATGGGCAGAATATTCAACTATGCAGGAAGCATCAAAAGAAGAAAAAAGGAATATACAGTCACTTTACCAAAATGAATTGGTCAACGTTCAACCATTTCGGAAGGTAGCATAGGATCAAGAGCAAATGGTACTGAAGGAAAAAGTCCAAGCTGCACTGAAGGCATTGGTGAAAAACAAAGCTCCAGGAATTGACAGAATATCAATTGAGACCCACCACTAGAGATGCTCACTTGTCTATGCAAAGAAATTTGGAAGACAACTACCTGGCCAACAAACTGGAAGAGATCTATATTTGTGCCCATTCCAAAGAAAGGTGGTCCAAAACAATGCAGAAATTATTGAACAATATCATTAATATCACATACAAGTAAAATTTTGCTGAAGATTATTCAAAAGCAATTGTAGGCAAAATAATTCTATTATGAAAACGTACTGCATCTCACTTTGAAGTGTGGCATCTGGGGTCTTAAATGCTAACAAGCTGCCATCTAAGATGCATCAATTGGTCTCATCCCACCTGGATCAAAGGAGAATGAAGAACACCAAGGTCACACGATAACTATGAGCCCAAAAGACAGAAAGGGCCACATGAACTAGAGACTTACATCATCCTGAGACCAGAAGAACTAGATGGTGCCCGGCCACAACCGATGACTGCCCTGACAGGGAGCACAACAGAGAACTCCTGAGGGAGCAGGAGAACAGTAGGATGCAGACCCCAAATTCTCATAAAAAGACCAGACTTAATCGTCTGACTGAGACTAGAGGAATCCTGGCGGTCATGGTCCCCAAACCTTCTGTTGGCCCAGGACAGGAACCATTTCCGAAGACAATTCATCAGACATGAAAGGGACTGGACAATGGGTTGGAGAGAGATGCTGATGAAGAGTGAGCTACTTGTATCAGGTGGACACTTGAGACTGTGTTGGCATCTCCTGTCTGGAGGGGAGATGGGAGGGTAGAGAGGGTTAGAAACTGGCAAAACTGTCATGAAAGGAGAGACTGGAAGGAGGGAATGGGCTGACTCATTAGGGGGAGAGTAAGTGGGAGTATGGAGTAAGGTGTATATAAGCTTATACGTGACAGACTGACGATTTGTAAACTTACACTTAAAGCACAATAAAAATTATTTGTTTTAAAAAAAGAGCAATTGTAGCAATACATCAAGAACTACCAGAAATTTAAGCCGGACTCAGAAGAGGACTTGGAAAGAGGGCTATCACTGGTGTGTCAGATGGATCTTGGCTGAAAGCAGAAAACACCAGAGAGATGTTTACTTGTGTTTTATTGACTATGCAAAAGCATTCGACTGTGTGTGTCATAAAAAATTATGGATAACGTTGCAGAGAATGGGAATCCCAGAACACTTCACTGTGCTCATGCAGAACCTGTACATAGATCAAGAGGCAGTCGTTCAAACAGAGCAAGGGGATACTGCATGGTTTAGAATCAGGAAAGGTGTGCATCAGGGTTGTATCCTTTCACTATACTTAATCTGTATGCTAAGCAAATAATCAGAGAAGCTGGACTATATGAAGAAGAATGTGGCATCAGGATCTGCGGAAGACTCATTAACAACCTGTGATATGCAAATGAAACGACCTTGCTTGCTGAAAGTGAAGAGAACTTGAAGCACTTACTGGTGAAGATCAAAGCCTTCTGTATGGATTACACCTCAACAGAAGGAAAACAATCCTCACAACTGGACCAATAAGCAACACCATGATAAATGAAGGAAGGATTGAAGTTGTCAAGGATTTCATTTACTTGGATCCACAATCAATGCCCAAGGAAGCAGCAGTCAAGAAATCAAAAGACACATTTCACTGGGAAAATCTGCCGCAAAAGACCTCTTTCAAGTGTTATAAAGCAAAGACATCCCTTTGAGGACTAAAGTGCACCGACCCAAGCCATGATATTTTCAGTCACCTTATATGCATGTGGAAGCTGACAATGAATAAGGAAGACAGAAGAAGAATTGATGCCTTTGAATTATGGTGTTGGTGAAGAATATTGAATATACCATGGAGTACCAGGAGAATAAACAAGTTTGCCTTGGAAAAAGGACAGCCAGAATATTCCTTGGAAGCGAGAATGGTGAGACTTCGTCCCATGTATTTTGGACACGTTATCAGGCAGGACCAGTCCCTGGAGAAGGGCATAATCCTTGGTAAAGCAGAGGGCCAGCAAAAAAGAGGAAAACCCTCAAAGAGATTGACACAGTGGCTGCAAAAACGAGCTGAAACATAGCAACAATTGTGAGGTTGGTGCGGGATCGGGCAGTGTTTTGTTCTGTTGTACATAGGGTCACTATGAGTTGGAACTGACTCGACAGCACCTAACAACAGCAATAATTAAGAGAGTGTTGTTTTGGCTATGTACTAAAAAAGTATTCTCTTTAATGCATGCTAATTTTTTTTTTTTTTTTTTTTAATGTAACTAGTGGAATAATGGAAAGAGTCCATGCTTATCTGCTATGTCCAGTATACCCAGCCTCCTTCTCTGTTTCTGGGCTCATCACAAACCCAATTTTTTTTCTCCATGCCGTGGATGATTTTGTCTTCTGGCTTGCAAGGTGAGCTTTCATGTCTGTATACTTCTAGATCTTCAGTTTGATCCAGCTCACTTGCTCTCTGGGCTCCCATCTTAACGTGGCCCTTAGTCACCATTCTTGGGTTTCTCTGGCTTGGCTGTAACAAACTGCCTTTCTGGCACATTGATGGGCAAGGTGGCTATCCCCGTCCAGCATCTTGTCAGCAGCTTCCCTTGCAGAAGCTCTCTGTGTCCCAAGCTGGCTCAATCGAAGTCACACTTAAGCACTTGGGTTTGTTAGCTGCCCCTTCAGAAATCAGAGAACATAGCAGTTAAGTGTGGATGCCCTGGAGCCAGATTGTTTAGGTTTAAATTTTACCAGTTACCCTCACTAGCTATAGGACCTTGGGCAAATTATTTTCCATGCACTGCCCACCTATCACAGCCCTATGTTCATTTCTTTTTAATTATTTAGTTTTGTACTTATTTTGTTGATTTATTTAACTTACCCTGATTAGTATCTGCCTCTGCCCATGAAGGTTTGAAGGTTAGCTCTGTCTCATTCACCCTTGTAACCACAGTGCGTAGCACAGGGCTTGGCACACGTAAGAACTCCTTAAATAGTTGTTGAATGAATGAATAAATTAAGGAGCACTCACGCCATGCTCCTTGATGAATAAAAATGAAAAGATGACTTATGTTCTCTGGTCAGAGAAACAGGGGATGTGGGCATCTTTTTTTTTTAAATATTTTATTGTGTTTTTGGTGAAAATTTACACAGCAAATTATGTTCCCATCTGACAATTTCTACACAATCTGTTCAGTGACATTAGTTACATTTTTTACAATGTGTCAACATTCTCACTAATTGCATTCTGGTTGTCCTATTTCCACTACTCTAGTTTCCATGCCCACTTGTCTTCTCATCTTTGCTTTAGAATAAATGTTGACCTTTTAGTCTCATATAGATGGTCTTTTAATGGAGCACCATACTCACAGATAATATCCTTTATTTTGTGTGCCAATCTGTCATTTTGCTAAAAGGTGACCTCAGGGTATAGTTTCAGTTCAAGATTTAAAGAGTATCTCAGGGAAGTAATCTCAGGGAGACCTCTAGTCTCAATTTGCCCAGTAAGTCTGGACGTTTTAAGAATTTGAGTTCTGTTCCACATTTTTCTTCCATTATATCAGGGTTCATCTATTGTGGCTCTGATCAGAACAGTTGGTAGTAGTAGCTGGGCACCATATAGTTCTTCTGGTCTCATGTAGGCTATTAGCCCTGTAGACTAGTTTCTTTTCTAACACTTTGGTTTCCTTCTCTCTCCTTTAGCCCTAATAAGTAGAGACCAATAGTTGTATCTCACATGGCTGCTCACAAGCTTTTAAGACCCCAGATATTACTCACCAAAGTAGGATGTAGAACATTTTCTTTACAAAATGTGTTATGCCAATTGACCTAGATATTCCTGAAGACCATGGTACCTAGCGTAGCCCAGTAATTCAGTCCCTCAGAGAGTTTGGATGTGTCTATGGAGGTTCCATGACCTTGTCTTGGTCTAGTGCTGACTTTCCCATTATTGTGTACTGTCTTACCCTTCACCAAAGTTACCGCTTATCTGTAGTCTATTTAGTGTTTTTCCATCCCCACCACTCCCCTCCCTTGTAACCCTAAACATTGTTTCTTTTTGTGTGTAAATCTTTTCATGAGTTTTTATAATGGTGGTCTCATACAATATTTATCCTTTCGTGATTGACTTATTTCGCTCAGCATAATCATAATACCTTCTGGATTTATCCACGTTGTGAGATGTTTCACAGACTCATCATTTTTATTTATCATTGTGTAGTATTCCACTGTGTGTATGTACCATAGCTTCTTTAACCATTCATCTGTTGTTGGGCACTTAGGCTGTTTCCATCCTTTTGCTTTTGTGAATAATGCTGCAATGAACATGGGTATGCATGTGTTTATTTGTGTGACAGCACTTATTTCCCTAGGATATACTCCTAGAAGTGGGATTGCTGGTTCATATGGTATTTTTATTTCTAGCTTTTTAAGGAAGCGCCATATCATTTTCTAAAACAGTTGTACCATTTTCTGTTCCCACCAGCAGTGCATAAGCATACCAATCTCACACCAGCCTCTCCAACATGTTATTTTCTGGTCATCGTGCCAGCAACGTCGGGGTAGGATGGTGTCTCATTGTGGTTTTGATTTGCATTCCTCTCATAGCTAGTGATCTCAAGCGTCTTCTCATGTGTATGTTAGCTGCCTGAATGTCTTCTTTGGTGAAGTGTCTGTTCATATCCTTTGCACATTTCTTAAAATTGGATTATTTGTCTTTTTGTTGTTGAGGTGTTGGATTTCTCCGTAGATTTTAGAGACTAGGTCTTTGTCTGATTTATCATACCTCAAAATTTTTCCCAGTCTGTGGGTTCTCTTTTTACTCTTATAGCGAAGCCTTTTGATGAGCTTAAGTGTTTAATTTTTAGAAGATCTCAGTTATCTAGGTTTTCTTCTGGTGTTTGCGTATTGTTAGTTATGGTTTGTATCCTGTTTATGCCCTGTTTTAGGGCTTCTAGCATTGACCCTATTTTTTCTTCTATGATCGTTATTGTTTTTGGTTTTATATTTTAGGTCTTTGATCCATTTTGAATTAGTTTTTGTGTATGGTGTGAGGTATGAGTCCTGCTTCATTTTTTTACAGATGGACATTCAGTTTTGCCAGCACCGTTTGTTAAAAAGACTGCCTTTTCCCCATTTGTTGGACTTTAGGCCTTGGTCAAAGATCAGGTGACTGTAGATGGATGGATTTGCATCTGAGTACTCAGTTCTCTTCCATTGGTCAAAGTGTTTGTCATTATACCAGCACTAGGCTATTTTGATTACCAAAGCTGTATAAGGTTCTGAGGTCAGGTAGTGTGAGTCCTCCTACTTTATTCTTCTTCAATAGTGCTTTACTTATTTGGGGCCTCTTCCCTTTCCGTATAAAGTTAACGATTAGTTTTTCCATTTCCTTAGAGAATGCCGTTGGTATTTGGATTGGTATTGCATTTTATTTGTAGACTGCTTTGGGTAGAATTGACATTTTTCACAGTGTCAAGTCTACCTATCCATGAACATGGTATGTTTCTCCATTCATGTAGGTCTTTTTTGGTTTTATGCAGTAGTGTTTTGTACTTTTCTTAGTATAGGTCTTTTACATCCCTGGTTAGATTTATTCCTAAGTATTTTATTTTTTTAGGGGCTATGGTATTGTTTTCTTGATTTCCTTTCAGTAGTTCCCTTTATTGGTGTATAGGAATCCAACTGATTTTTGTATGTTTATCTTGTATCCTGCCCACTGCTGAAACTTTCTGTAAGTTTCAGTAGTTTTCTCATGGAGTCTTTTGGGTTTTTTATGTATAGTATCATATCATCCACAAATAGGGACAGTTTTACTGCTTCCTTACCAATTTGGATGCCCTTTATTTCTCTTCCTTGCGTTATTGCTGTAGCTAGGACTTCCAGCACAATGTTAAACAGGAGTGGTGATAAAGGGCATCCTTGTCTTGTTTCTGTTCTCAAGGGGAATGTTTTCAGTCTCTCTCCATTAAGAATTATGTTGGCTGTTGGTTTTGTCTAGATGCCCTTTATTACACTCAGGAATTTCCTTTCTATACCTATTTTATTGAGAGTTTTAATCAGGAGTGGGTGTTGGATGTTGTGGAATGCTTTTTTCTGCATTGATTGAGATGATCATGTGATTCTTTTTTTTATATACGTGGTAGATTACATTGATTTTCTAATGTTGAACCATCCTTGCATACCTGGTGTGAATCCCACTTGGTCACATTTTTTGTTTGTTTGTTTATTTTTTTATGCTGAATTCTGTTTGCTGGAATTTTGTTGAGAATTTTTGCATCTATATTCATGAGAGATATTCATCTGTAATAATTTCTTTTTTGTGGTACCTTTGCCTGATTTTAGTATTAAGGTTATGCTGGCTTCATAGAATGAATTTGGAACTTATCCCTTCCTTTTTTTATGTTCTGGAATAGTTTGAGTAGTGCTGGTGTAACCTCTTCTCTGAAAGTTTGGCGAAATTCTCCAGTGAAGCCATCTGGGCCAGAGATTTTTTTGTTGAGAGGTTTTTGTTTTTGTTTTATTACCTTTTCAATCTCTCCTCTTTTTATGGGTCTGTTCAGATTTTCAACATCATTTTGTGTTAGTTTGGGTAAGTAGTGTGTTTCTAAAAATGTGTCTGTTTCCTCTAGGTTTTCAAATTTGTTGGAGTATAGTTTTTCATAGTACTCTAATGATCCTTTTTATTTCAGTTGAGTCTGTGGTAGTGTCCCTCATTTCATTTCTTATTTGGGTTATTTGCATCCTGTCCTGTTTTTCTCTTGTCATTTTGGCCAATGATTTGCTAATCTTGTTGAGCCTTTCGAAGAACCACCTTTTGGTTTTGTTGATTCTTTCTGTTGTTTTTCGATTCTCTATTTCATTTATTTCTGCTGTGATCTTTATTATTTCCTTTCTTCTGGTGGCTGTGGGTTTCTTTTGCTGTTCCCTATTTGTTCAAGTTGTGAGGCTAATGCTTTGATTTTGTTCCTTTCTTCTTTTTTGATGTGTGCATCTGTTACTACGTTACTATAAATTGACCTCTGAGAACTGCCTTTGCTGTGTCCCAAAGGTTTGGGTATGATGTGTTTTCATTCTCATTTGATTCTAGGAATTTTTTGATTCCATCTTTGGTTTCTGCTATTACCCAGTGGTTTTTAAAGCAGGGGGTTATTCAGTTTCCATGTATTTGATTTTTTTTCCTTGTTCTTTTTCTAATTAATTTGTTATTACTTTCTACTTCTATGATACTGTGATCAGAGAAGACACTTTGTAATATCTCAATATTTTGGATTTTGTTAAGGGTTGTTTTGTGGCCTAAGATGTGGACTATTCTGGAGAATATTCCATGCGCATTGGAAGAGAATGTGTACTTTGCTGCTGTTGGGTGGAGTGTTCTATATATGTTTATGAGGTGAAGTTGGTTGGTTGTGATCTTTAGATCTTCTGTATCTTCGTTGAGTTCCTTTCTAGATGTTCTGTTCTTTAATGAGAGTGGCATGTTGCAGTATCCTACCATTATTGTGGAACTGTCCATTTCTCTTTTCAGTGCTGTTAGGGTTTGTTTTATGTATTTTGGAGCCCTGTCATTGGGTGGGTAGTTATTTATTATGGTAATGTCTTCATGGTGGATTGTCCCTGTAATCATTATATAATGTCCTTCTTTGTTTTCTATGGTAGATTTTGTTTTAAAGTCTGAGATTTTATCTGAGATTAGTATTGCCACTCTTGTTCTTCTTTGGTTGTTGTTTGCTTGATATATTTTTTCCATCCTTTGATTTTTAATATATTTATATCTTTGTATCTAAGATGTGTCTCCTGTGAATAGCATATTGATGGGTCTTTTTTTTTAATCCATTCTGTCACTCTCTCTCTTTATGGGTGCATTTAAGCCATTTATATTCAGTGTGATTATTGATAGGTGTGAGTTTATTGCCGTCATTTTGTAGTGCTTTCTTTTTGTGGTGTTAACATTTTCTTTGTTCCTCCTACTCTCCTGTGCCGAATTCCTTTTTTTTGTGGATTTTGTTTGTTTGCTTCATTTGTGTAGATTTTGTTTACTGACACTTTATGTTTTTCTTCTTTATTTTGATGAGTAGGTTGGTTAACTTTCTTTGTGGTTACCATGAAATTTACCCCTCTCTTCCTAAGTTTGAACCTGTCTATTATTACTTGATATTACCTTGACTTCCTCTCCATTTGAAAGTTCTATATCTATACCATTTATTCATTCTTTTATTGTTCTGATGTTGTTGTCATTTATAGATTGACCTCCCTGGTTCCCTGTTGTAAATTTTTTAGTTTTGTTTTAAATTTGAATATTCATTACCTAGGTTAGTATCTGGCTGATGTGGTGTTGCATCCTAGGTTCAGGGTCTTTTTTGATGTTGTTCGTTCTCTATCTGAAGGACTCCCTTTAGTAATTCTTCGGTTTGGTTTTTACATATTCCCTTAACTATTGTTTCTCTGGAAATGTCCTAATTTTGCCATCATATTTGAGTTAGAGCTTTGCAAGATGTATTATTCTTGGTTGGCAATTTTTATCTTTTAAAGTTTTCTATACATCATCCCATGGCCTTCTTGTCTGCATGGCTTCTTCAGAGTAATCAGAGCTTTGTCTTATTGTTTCTTCTCTGTATGTGACTTTTAGTTTTTCTCAAGCTGCTATCAGGATTCTTTCTTTGTCATTGGTTTTAGCAAGTGTGATTATGATAGGCCTTGGAGATTTTCTTTTGAGGTCTATCCTATATGGGGTTCTTTGAGCTTCTTGGATACTCAGCTTTTCATCTTTCATGATATTAGGGAAATTTTCTGTCAGCAAATCTTCAACGATCCTCTCTGTGTTTTCCGTTTTCTTCTACTATTCTGGAACTCTGATCACATTTTTGCTGTTGATTGTACCCCACATCGTTCTCGGTGTTTCTTCATTCTTTTCTTTGATATTTTTCTCAGTGATATTCAGGGATTTGTCTTCAATTTTGCTTATCCTGTCTTCCATTGTTTTGAATTTGCTCCTCATATCTTCCATTGCACTGTCCGTTTCTGAAATCTTTTTATATATCTTTTGGATTTCTAATTGCTGTTTTTGTATGATTTCTAGATTTTGTTTATTTTGTTCCTGTACTATTTTCCTGAATTCTTCCATTGTTTTGTCTGTCTTTTCCATGATTTTGTCTATTTTTCATGATTTTGGCTACTTTTTTCCTTATTTTTATCTGCATTTTCCTTCTTCCCTTGGAAAGCCCTGAATATTACAGTCTTGAATTACCTATCATGCAGTTACAGTGCCTTTTCTTCTATGGGAAGGTCCTCTGGTCTTTTATTTTGGATGCTTTTTGGAGCCATCCTGTCCTGTTTTTTATATATTTTGATGTTGTCTGCTGTCTCTAGTACTTTCAGGAATCATTTTCTTTTATATTGGTTGTAGATTTGTTTGTCTCATCCTGCTTTTTTGTTTTATGTGGTTATGTCTGAGTAGGCGGGCTGGGCATTCTTTGTCATTTGCTTATCTGTGGGCATGATATTTCTCATTACCTTGTCCAGGTTGGCAGGGCTGGTCATTCAGCTATGGTGCAGCAGGCAGGACTAGCAGAGGGGGAGGGGCAGGGATGGGTCATTTGTGACATGAACTGGGGCCAACAAGGTGGGGCCAGGGATAGTTCAGAGTGGGGTCTAGTCATCTGCTTCTATGCCACTTGGGGGTGCAGTGCTCAGCACACAGTGGAATTAGGCAGGAGGGAAGTACAAGGATGTGTGGTGTGGAGCTGAGTGGATGTGGAAAAGAAGAGGAAAAAGAGAGTGAAACACAAGCCAAAAAAATTAAAAAATGGTGCTGAGGGACCCTGCTGGTGCAGTGGCATGGACCTGGGGAAGCCATGTGCCGGTGGCTTTCTAGCAAGGAGTTATGGCATAGACTGTCAAGAAGGAGCAGAGATGGCACACAAGGCTAGTTGGACTAGAGAAAGGGAAGGAAGAAAGAGAGAGAGAAGAAACTGAGAGAAAAAATGCCTAGAGGGTGCCCACTGGTGTGGCAGTGCAGATCTGAGAAGCAGCTCCCCAGCCAAGCAGTGTAGCACAGCCCATCAAGAAGGTGTGGAGGTGGTACATGGCATCAGCTGGGCAGGAGAAAGGAAAGGAAGGAGGTAAGAGAGAGAAGAAACAAAAAGAAGCCAAAAAAATAATAGCATTGAAGGAACTGGCTGGTGGGAGCAGGGCAAATCCAAGCAGCAAGAAGCCGGTGTCTCTCCAACCAAGTGACCATGGCCCACCAGAAGGTGGTGGAGGCCACACAGAGGAAAGAAGGTGGGAGTGGGAAAACATGTATCCCTGCATGCTGGGTGCTCTGTCTCCTGCTGGGAGCTCCATGAAGTTGACTTCCCATACTTCCTGTATGCCATTCTTGGTGGCTGAGGGGTCCAAGATGATGAGTCCATGCTGCGTTAGCTGGTAGGGGACCTCCACTCCATATCTCTCCACATTCTCTGTTCTCAGTAGGTTTCTTATTCCACTCAGTGCTTGGTACAGTTTTAATCCCTTCATTTCATGCTTGGGGTTTCAGGATTGACATTCGTATCTGTTTTACTTAGGTTTTCAGACCTTTGTTCTAGAGGGACAGCATGGTGCTTCTGTCTATAGCACCATGTTGGCTGTGCCTCCCTACTCCAAAGTTTTAAAAAGTATCTACAGACCACTTGTTGTTGTCAGGTGCCATCAATTTAGCTCCAACTCATAGTGACCCTATATACATGGGAACAAAACACTGCCTAGTCCTGCAACATCCTCACAATCTTTGTTATGTTTCAGCCCGTTGTTGCAACCACTGTATCAATCCACCTTATTGAGGGTCATCCTCTTTTTGCTGACCCTCTACTTTGCTGAGCATGACCTCCTTCTACAGGGACTAGTCCTTCCTGATAACATGTCCAAAGTATGTGAGACAAAGTCTTGCCATTCTTGCTTCTATGGAGCATTCTGGCTGTACTTCTTCCAAGACAAATTTGTTCATTCTTCTGGAAGTCCATGGTATATTCAATATTCTTCACCAACACCATAATTCAAAGGTATCAATTCTTCTTCAGTCTCTCTTATTCAATGCACACCTTTTTCATGCATAGAAGGTGATTGAAAACTTCATGGCTTGGGTCAGGTGCACCTTAGTGCTTAAAGTGACATCTCTGATTTTTAACACTTTCAAGAGGTCTTTTGCAGCAAATTTGCCCAGTGCACTATGTCCCTCGATTTCTTGACTGCTGCTTCCATGGGTGTTGATTGTGGATCCAAGTGAAATGAAATCCTTGACAATGACAAACTTTTTTCCATTTATCATGATGCTGCTTATTGGTCCAGTTGTGATGATTTGTTTTCTTTACGTTAAGGTGTAATCCATACTGAAGGCTATAATCTTTGATCTTCATCAGTAAGTGCTTCAAGTCCTCTTCACTTCCGGAAAGCAAGATTATGTTATCTGCACAACGCAGGTCGTTGATGATACTGCGTTATTCTTCATATAGTCCAGCTTCTCTGATTATTTGCTCAGCATACAGATTGAACAAATATGGTAAAAAGATACAACCTTTACACACACCTTTCCTAACTTTAAACCACGCAGTATCCCCTTGTTCTGTTTGAACAACTGCCTCTTGGTCTACATACAGGTTCCTCATAGGCACAGTTAACTGTTCTGGAATTCCCATTCTTAGAAATATTATCCATTATTTGTTATGATCCTCACAGTCAAATGCCTTTGCGTAGTCAATAAAACACAGGTAAGCATCTCTCTGGTATTCTGCTTTCAGTCAAGATCCGCCTGACATCACCAATGATATCCCTCATTCCACATCCTCTTTTGAGTCTGGCTGAAATTTCTGGTAGTTCCCTGTCCATATAATGCTACAATTGCTTTTGAATGATTTTCCACAAAATTTTGCTTGCATGTGATATTAATGATATTGTTCAATAATCACTGCATTTTGTTGACCACCTTTCTTTGGAACGGGCACAAGTACAGATCTCTTCCTGTTTGGTGGCCAGGTAGTTGTCTTCCAAATTTCTTGGCATAGATGAGCACCTCCAGCACTGCATCTGTTTGTTGAAATATCTCAATTGATATTCTGTCAATTCCTGGAGTCTTCTTTTTTGTCAATGCCTTCAGTGAAGCTTGGACTTCCTCCTTCAGTACCACTGATTCTTGATCATATGTTACCTCCTGAAATGGTTGAACTTTCACCAATTCTTTTTGGTACAGTGACTCTGTTTATTCCTTCCATCTTCTTTTGATGCTTCCTCTGTTGTTCAATATTTTCCAGGTAGAATCCTTCAAAATTTCAACTTCAGACTTGAATTCTTTCTTCAGTACTTTCAGCTTGAGAAACCCTGAGTTTGTTCTTCCCTTTTGCTTTTCCAACTCCAGGTCTTTGCACATATAATTATAATACTTTGTCTTCTCAAGTTGTCCTTTGAAATCCTCTTGAAAGCTCTCTTACTTCATCATTTCTTCCTTTCACTTTAGCTTTTCTATGTTCAACAGCAAGTTCAGAGTCTCTTCTGACATCCATTTTGGTCTTTTTTTTCTTTCCTTTCTTTTCAATGATCTCTTGCTTTCCTCATATATGATGTCTTTGATGTCATTCCACAACTTATCTGGTCTTCAGTCATTAGTGTTCAATGAATCAAATCTATTCCTGAGATGTTCTCTAAATTCAGGTGGGATATACCCAAGGGGGCATACTTTGGCTCTCATGGACTTCGTCTAATTTTTTTCAGCTTCAACTTGATTTTGCATATGAGCACATGATGGCCTGTTCCACACTTGGCCCCTGGCCTTGCTCTGACTGATGATATTGAGCTTTTCCATCTTCCCTTTCCACAGATACAGTCAATTTGATTCCTGTGTATTCCATCCAGCAAGGTCCATGTGTTTAGTTGCCATTTCTGTTGTTGAAAAAAGATATTTGCAATGAAGAAGTTGTTGGTCTTGCAAAGTTCTATCATTTGATCTCCAGCATCATTTCTATCCCCAAGGCCATATTTTCTAACCACTGTTCCTTCTTCTTTGTTTCCAACTTTTGCAATCCAGCCACCAGTAATAATCAATGTATCTTGGTTTTGGTTGCATTTTTGGTCATTTCAGACTGTAGAAGTTTATACAAATCTTTAGTTTCTTCACTTTTGACCTTAGTGGTTGGTGCATGGATTAGAATAATAGTTGTATTAACTGGTCTTCCTTGTAGTGTGTGACTATTACCCTATCACTGACAGCATTGTACTTCAGGATAGATCTTGAAATGCTCTTTTTGATGATGAATGCAAGGCCATTCCTCTTCAATTCGTCATTCCTGGTGTAGTATGCCATATGATTGTCTGATTCAAAATGCCCAATTACAGCTCATTTCAGTTTACTAATGCCTAGGATATCAATGTTTATGTGTTCCATTTCATTTTTGAAGATTTCCAATTTTCCTAGATTTATACTTTGTACATTCCATGTACCAATTACTAATGGATGTTTGCAGCTGTTTCATCACATTTTGAGTCATACCACACCGGCACATGAAGACCCCGAAAGCTTGACTCCATCCACATCGTTAAGGTTGACTCTACTTTGAGTAGGCAGCTCTTCCTTAGTCGTATTTTGTGTGCCTTCCAACCTGAGGGGCTCATCTTCTAGCACTATATCAGACAATGTTCTGCTGCTACTCATAAAGTTTTCATTGGCTAATTTTTTCAAGAAGTAGACTGCCTGGTCCTTCTTAAAGTCTGTCTTAGTCTGGGAGCTCTGCTGAAACTTGTCCACCATGGGTGGCCCTGCTGGTATATGAAATACTGGTGGCATAGCTTCCAGCATCACAGCAACATACAATCTACCACAGTATGACAAATTGACAGACGCAGAGGGACAGACCAATAAGCTTGCCACTATGTGCAGCCAAATGTTAGGGAAAAGTCATTAACCTTGCAGTGCTAGCATTTTAGTCCTTCTCCATTCCCTTTTTTTTAAAGGAACCTTAGTGCTGCACTAGTCCAAACATGCTAGTGTAACTTTTTCACATAGACATCTGGACGCTTTCACCATCTACTATGCACAGGTAGAGACACAACAATTAATGGAAATAAATGGCCCTTCATTGGAATGCCAACATCCCAAACTAGAATTTCTAACAGAAGGGTTTGAGAAGATGGATCCAAGATGGTGGAATAGACAGACGCTTCCAGCGAGCCCTCTTACAACAAAGACCTGGAAAAAAAAGTGAAATGAGTATATTTATAACAAGCTAGGAGCTCTAAACATCAAAAGCAAGCTTAGAAAATGAACCGAGGGGCAGGGGGAGGAAAAGACAATTCAGAAGTGGAGAGGAGTTACTGGGCCTGAATCGCAGGAGCCGTCAGGCACCATTCCCGGGAGCAGCGGCAGCAGGCTTGTACTAGCGTTCGGCCACAGTACCCTTAGGGGGAAGCAGCCAGCCACACAGCCTACTCACACCTCCAGAACCAGAGAACAGCACTCTTGGCAAAAGCTAAGTACTTGCACATATTTTTACTGCCCCCCCCCCACTCCCAAGACAGCTTCAGCAGCTGATTTCCCTGGGCCTGAGATAGGCCCTGTTGAGCACCTAGAGCCATCCTCCCGGCCTTGGAGAAGGAATAAATTTGCAACTGGGGGAAAGATAATTTGCCAGCTCCACTAATGGGAGAGCTCAGGACAGAAATGTCTTCTCTCTGGGCATAAATGATCCATGGACTTTGAGTATGTTTCCCCTCTGCATGGACCTGTGTGGGCCTATTTCGGGAAAATAGGCCCTTGTTGGCAGACTCCGACCGTTTCAGCTGTGCAGAGAAGAGGTGGGTGGTTGATGTTTGACATTGCTTTGCCTATTAAACAGGATTGTCACCTACCCACATTGGGACCTAAGGACTGGTGGCTCCACTCATGTCAACCAGCTAACTGCAACGGGGGTCCAAGATAACCGGTACCTCCAGTCCTTACAACCCAAAACACTGGGTGCCCATGGTCCGTCTGCAGAACCCACCCACCTGTACACTTTAGGGAACAGGGACATGCTTTCCTCAAAGACACGTGGAGGATGATTCTGAGCTGCCTGCCTTGTTCAGAGTGTGACCCCTGCTGCAACAAGGTACCAGTACCTATACCAATAACCCCGCCCAACACTGTAGGACAGAGCCTGTAGTACACACTTGATGATCAGGTACCTGTACACCTAAGCTGAATTCTTACAAGAAAAGTGAATGGACTCCTAGAATGATATACTTGATAACAGCTCTAGCCAACTGGCGACAGGACGCCAGAACTCCAAAAGCGAAAATAATCAAGCTAGCTCACTCAAGCAACCCATCTGGGCATATCAAAACAAAACAAAGCAAGAAGCTATGACACAGTAAGCAAACATAAAATAAAGCAATACAATAACTTATACATGGCTTGGGGACAAAAGTCAATATCAAGTCACATAAAGAAACAGACCACGATTGCCTAAATAAGCTCTCAAAACAAAGAATCAAGGGATCTTCTAGATGAAAGTGCCTTCCTGCAATTACCATAGGCAGAATACAAAAGATTAATATACAGGACCCTTCAAGATATCAGGAAGGAAATGAGGCAATAAGCAGAACAAGCCAAGGAACACACAGATAAAGCAGATGAAGAAATTAAAAACATTATTCAGGAACATAATGAAAAATTTAATAAGCTGGAAAAATCCATAGACAGACAGCAATCAGAAATTCAGAAGATTAACAATAAAATTACAGAAGTAGACAACTCAGTAGAAAGTTAAGAGGAGCAGAATTGAGCAAGTGGAAGGCAGAATTTCTGAACTTGGAGATAAAGCACTTGGCACTACTGTATTTGAAGAAAAATCAGGTAAAAGAATTTTAAAAAATGAAGAAACCTTAAGAATCATGTGGTACTCTATCAAGAGAAATAATCTACGAGTGATTGGAGTACCAGAACAGGGAGGGATAACGGAAAATACAGACAGAATTGTTGAAGATTTGTTGGCAGAAAACTTCCCTGATATTGTGAAAGATAAGAAGATATCTATCCAAGATACTCATTGAAGTCTACATAAGGTAGATGTTAAAAGAAAGTCACCGAGACATATTATAATCAAACTTGCCAAAACCAAAGATAAAAGAGAATTTTAAGAGCAGCTAGGGATAAAAGAAAAGCCACCTACACAGTAGAGTCAATAAGAATAAGTTCAGACTACTCAGCAGAAACTATGCAGGCAAGAAGGCAATGGGATGACATATATAAAAAATTGCCAGCAAAGAATCTTATATCCAGCAAAACTGTCTCTTAAATATGAAGGTGAAATTAGGACATTTCCAGGTAAAGAGAAGTTTAGGGAATTTGTAAAAACCAAACCAAAAGTACAAGAAACACTAAAGGGAGCACTTTGTTTAGAAAATCAATAATATCAGGTAACAACCCAAGACTAGAATACTGGGCAGAGTAATCACCCAGACAGGGAAATCACAAAAATAAATCAAAATAAAAAATGCTCAAAACAAGGAAACAACGATGCTATTATGTAAAAGAAGACAATGTTAAAACAATGAAGAGGGAATAAGAAATGTAGTTATAGATCTTCCATACGGAGAGGAAGACAAGATGACACACAGAAATAAAAGTTAGGTCTAAATTTAGAAAAATACAGGTAAATAATAAGGTAACCATAAAGGAGAGAAACTATTATACACATCAAAATACAATACAAAAAAAAAAAAAAAAAGCATCAGCAGAAACAAAACCAACAACAAATATGAGGAAAGGACAATATATAATCTACTCTGCACATAAAATTAACTGGGAAAAAGAAACTGTCAAATACACACAAAAAAAGACATCAAAATGATAGCACTAAATTCATACCCATACATAATTACACTGAATGCACCAATAAAAAGATAGTGGCAGAATGGATCCGTCTATATGCTGCCTACAAGAGACACACCTCAGACTTAGAGACAAAAACAAACTGAATCTCAAAGGATGGAAAAAAAATGTATCAAGCAAACAACAATCAAAAAAGACCAGGAGTGACAATATTAATTTCTGACAAAATAGACATTAAAGTCAAATTCAGCATAAAGGATAAGGAAGGACACTATATAATGATTAAAGGAACAATACACCAAGATGGGTTTTTTTAACTGTTTTTTTTTTTTTATACCAAGAAGATATAACCATATTAAATACTTATGCACCCAAAGGGAGGGCTTCAAGACACATAAAACAAACTCTATCAGCATTGAAAAGTGAGATAGACTGCTCCACAATAATAGTAGGAGACTTCAACACACCACTTTCGGTGAAGGACATGACATCCGCAAAGAAACTCAATAAGGACACAGAAGATCTAAATGCCACAGTAAACCAACTCGACCTCATAGACATATACAGAACACTCCACCCGACAGCAGCCAAGTATATTTTCTTTTCTAGTGCACATGAAACTTTCTCTAGAATAGACCATGTATTAGGTCATAAAGCAAGCCTTAGCAGAATCCAAAACATTGAAAGAGTTCAAAACATCTTCTCAGATCATAAGGCCATAAAACTGGAAATCAATAACGGGAAAAGAAATCAAACACTTGGAAACTGAACAAAACCCTGCTCAAAAAAGACTGGGTAATAGAAGATATTAAGGATGGAATAAAGAAATTCATAGAATCCAATGAGAATGAAAACACTTCCAATCAGGACCTTTGGGGCACATTGAAACCAGTGCTCCAAGGTCAATTTATATCAATGAATACACACATACAAAAAGAAGAAATGGCCCAAATCAAAGAATTATCCCTGCAACTTGAACAAATAGAAAGAAAGCAACGAAAGAAACCCTCGGGCACCAGAAGAAAACAAATAATAAAATTAGAGCAGAATTAAATGAAATAGAAAAAAAACAAAAAAAATTGAAAGAATTAAGAAGACCAAAAGCAGGTTCTTTGAAAAAATCAACAAAGTTGATAAACAATTGGCCAAACTGACAAAAGAAAAATAGGAGAGGAACCAAATAACCCAAATAAGAAATGAGATGGGCGATATTACAACAGACCCAAATGAAATTCAAAGAATCATATCAGATTATTATAAAAAATTGGACTCTAACAAACTTGAAAACCTAGAAGAAATGGATGAATTCCTAGAAACACACCACCTTCCTGAACTAACACAAACAGGGGTAGAACAATAAATAGACCCATAATGAAAGAAGAGACTGAAAAGGTAATCAAAAATTCCCAACCAAAAAAAGCCCTGGCCCAGAGGGCTTCGCTGCAGAGTTCCATCGAACTTTCAGAGAAGAGTTAACACCACTATGACTAAAGTCATTTCAGGGCATAGAAAAGGACGGAATACTCCCAAACTCATTCTATGAAGCCAGCATATCTGTGATACCAAAACCAGGTAAAGACACCACAGAAAAAGACAATTACATGAACTTAGATGCAAAAATCCTCAACAAAATTCTAGCCAATAGAATTCAACAACAAATCAAAAAAATAATTCACCATGACCAAGTGGGATTCATACCAGGTATGCAGGGATGGTTCAACATTAGAAAAACAATTAATGCAATCCGTCATATAAATAAAACAAAGGACAAGAATCACATGATTTTATCAATTGATGCATAAAAGGCATTTGACAAAGTTCAACGCCCATTCATGATTAAAAACTCTCAGCAAAGCAGCGTCCCAGCCGGGGAGCTGTCCCGCCGGGATTTTGGCTGGCCCCGGGAACGGCACAAACGCGGGGAACAGCTCCATCCCCCTGAACTGACCGGGGGGGGCCTTCCGGTTCACACGGGTGGCATGGCGGCGCAGCTGGTGGGAGAAGTCCCCGGGAGACAGTGACTGGTCTTGGAGCGGAGAGAGCAGCGTCCCAGCCGGGGAGCCCTCCCGCCAGGATTTTGGCGGCGCGGGCGAGGCATAAGCGTGGGGAGCAGCTCCTTCACCCCGAACTGACCCCGTGGAGGGGCCCAGCCAGTTTGCGCAGGCGGCATGGTGGCGCAGCCGGTGGGAGAAGTCCCCGGGAGGCAGTGACTGGTCTTGGAGCAGAGAGAGCGGCGTCCCAGCCGGGAGACGCAGTCGCGATGCAGGCGCGGGAAGCTGCTCCGCTCTCCTGAGCTGACCCCGGGGGGGGGCCCAGCTGGTTCGCGGAGGCGGCGCGGTGACGCGGCTGGCGGGACGGGGAGTGCCCGGGAGGCAGCGACTGATTTTGGAGACGGGAGTGCACCGTCCCAGTACGGGAGCCTTAACCTTGGGCGTGGGGCTGACAGCGGAGGATCTGACCGTGATGCCAGTGGGCCAGACCCCCCGGGGGCAATCTCCACACAGCCAGCACACATAGTCAACGCGCCCCACGGAAATCTGAGACATAATAGTCATTCCAAGCAAGACAAGCAACTCTGGCTACATTCTGAGGTGCTACTCTCCTATCTCGCTAATCCCTCCCCCACCCTCCCCAGGCGACTTCATTAACATCCGAATAGGCTGAGCCAGAGGGAGAACTCTGATAGGGATCTGACTGCATTTTTTTTAGCGGATTTTCTGGAAAAACTAGTTTCCCAGTGATGGCTCGGAGACACAAGTACATATCAAACCACATAAAGAAGCAGACCATGACAGCTTCTCCAACCCCCCAAACAAAAGAATCAAAATCTTTCCTAAATGAAGATACAATCCTGGAATTATCAGATACAGAATATAAAAAACTAATTTACAGAATGCTTCAAGACATCACAAATGAAATTAGGCTAACTGCAGAAAAAGCCAAGGAACACACTGATAAAACTGTTGAAGAACTCAAAAAGATTATTCAAGAACATAGTGGAAAAATTAATAAGTTGCAAGAATCCATAGAGAGACAGCATGTAGAAATCCAAAAGATTAGCAATAAAATTACAGAATTAGACAATGCAATAGGAAGTCAGAGGAGCAGACTCGAGCAATTAGAATGCAGACTGGGACATCTGGAGGACCAGGGAATCAACACCAACATAGCTGAAAAAAAATCAGATAAAAGAATTAAAAAAAAATGAAGAAACCCTAAGAATCATGTGGGACTCTATCAAGAAGGATAACTTGCGAGTGATTGGAGTCCCAGAACAGGGAGGGGGGATAGAAAACACAGAGAAAATAGTTGAAGAACTCCTGACACAAAACTTCCCTGACATCATGAAAGACAAAAGGATATCTATTCAAGAAGCTCATCGAACCCCATTTAAGACTGATCCAAAAAGAAAAACAACAAGACATATTATCATCAAACTTGCCAAAACCAAAGACAAACAGAAAATTTTAAAAGAAGCCAGGGAGAAAAGAAAGGTTTCCTTCAAGGGAGAATCAATAAGAATAAGTTCAGACTACTCAGCAGAAACCATGCAGGCAAGAAGGGAATGGGATGACATATACAGAACACTGAAGGAGAAAAACTGCCAGCCAAGGATCATATATCCAGCAAAACTCTCCCTGAAATATGAAGGTGAAATTAAGATATTTACAGATAAACACAAGTTTAGAGAATTTGCAAAAACCAAACCAAAGCTACAAGAAATACTAAAGGATATTGTTTGGTCTGAAAACCAATAATATCAGGTACCAGCACAATACAAGGTCACAAAACAGAACGTCCTGATATCAACTCAAATAGGGAAATCACAAAAACAAACAAATTAAGATTAAATAAATAAATACACATAACAGGGAATCATGGAAGGCAATAGGTAAAAGATCACAATAATCAAAAAGAGGGACTAAATACAGGAGGCATTGGACTGCCAGATGGAGAGTGATACAAGGCGATATAGAACGTTACAAGTTAGGTTTCTACTTAGAAAAATAGGGGTAAATAATAAGGTAACCACAAAAAGGTATAACAACTCCATAACTCAAGATAAAAGCCAAGAAAAACGTAACGACTCAACTAACACAAAGTCAAACACTATGAAAATGAGGATCTCACAATTTACTAAGAAAAACATCTCAGCACAAAAAAGTATGTGGAAAAATGAAAATGCCAACAACACACATGAAAAGACATCAAAATGACAGCACTAAAAACTTATTTATCTATAATTACGCTGAATGTAAATGGACTAAATGCACCAATAAAGAGACAGAGAGTCACGGACTGGATAAAGAAACACGATCCATCTATATGCTGCCTACAAGAGACACACCTTAGACTTAGAGACACAAACAAACTAAAACTCAAAGGATGGAAAAAAATATATCAAGCAAACAATAAGCAAAAAAGAAGAGGAGTAGCAATATTAATTTCTGACAAAATAGACTTTAGACTTAAATCCACCACAAAGGATAAAGAAGGACACTATATAATGATAAAAGGGACAATTGATCAGGAAGACATAACCATATTAAATATTTATGCACCCAATGACAGGGCTGCAAGATACACAAATCAAATTTTAACAGAATTGAAAAGTGAGATAGACACCTCCACAATTATAGTAGGAGACTTCAACACACCACTTTCGGAGAAGGACAGGACATCCAGTAAGAAGCTCAATAGAGTCACGGAAGACCTACTTACAACAATCAACCAACTTGACCTCATCGACTTATACAGAACTCTCCACCCAACTGCTGCAAAGTATACTTTTTTTTCTAGCGCACATGGAACATTCTCTAGAATAGACCACATATTAGGTCATAAAACAAACCTTTGCAGAGTCCAAAACATCGAAATATTACAAAGCATCTTCTCAGACCACAAGGCAATAAAACTAGAAATCAATAACAGAAAAACTAGGGAAAAGAAATCAAATACTTGGAAAATGAACAATACCCTCCCAAAAAGAGACTGGGTTATAGAAGACATCAAGGAGGGAATAAGGAAATTCATAGAATGCAATGAGAATGAAAATACTTCCTCTCAAAACCTCTGGGACACAGCAAAAGCAGTGCTCAGAGGCCAATTTATATCGATAAATGCACACATACAAAAAGAAGAAAGAGCCAAAATCAGAGAACTGTCCCGACAACTTGAACAAATAGAAAGTGAGCAACAAAAGAACCCATCAGGCACCAGAAGAAAACAAATAATAAAAATTAGAGCTGAACTAAATGAATTAGAGAACAGAAAAACAAATGAAAGAATTAACAAAGCCAAAAGCTGGTTCTTTGAAAAAACTAACAAAATTGATAAACCATTGCCTAGACTGACTAAAGAAATACAGGAAAGGAAACAAATAACCCGAATAAGAAACGAGAAGGACCACATCACAACAGAACCAAATGAAATTAAAAGAATCATTTCAGATTACTACGAAAAACTGTACTCTAACAAATTTGAAAACCAAGAAGAAATGGATGAATTCCTAGAAAAACACTACCTACCTAAACTAACACATTCAGGAGTAGAACAACTAAATAGACCCATAACAAAAAAAGAGATTGAAACGGTAATCAAAAAACTTCCAACAAAAAAAAGCCCTGGCCCGGACGGCTTCACTGCAGAGTTCTACCAAACTTTCAGAGAAGAGTTAACACCATTACTACTGAAGGTATTTCAAAGCATAGAAAATGACGGAATACTACCCAACTCATTCTATGAAGCCACCATCTTCCTGATACCAAAACCAGGTAAAGACATTACAAAAAAAGAAAATTATAGACCTATATCCCTCATGAACATAGATGCAAAAATCCTGAACAAAATTCTAGCCAATAGAATTCAACAACACATCAAAAAAATAATTCACCCTGATCAAGTGGGATTTATACCAGGTATGCAAGGCTGGTTTAATATCAGAAAAACCATTCATGTAATCCATCACATAAATAAAACAAAAGATCAAAACCACATGATCTTATCAATTGATGCAGAAAAGGCGTTTGACAAAGTCCAACACCCTTTTATGATAAAAACTCTTACCAAAATAGGAATTAAAGGAAAATTCCTCAACATAATAAAGGGCATCTATGCAAAGCCAACAGCCAATATCACTCTAAATGGAGAGAACCTGAAAGCATTTCCCTTGAGAACAGGAACCAGACAAGGATGCCCTTTATCACCGCTCTTATTCAACATCGTACTTGAAGTCCTAGCCAGGGCAATTAGGCTAGACAAAGAAATAAAGGGTATCCAGATTGGCAAGGAGGAAGTAAAGTTATCACTATTTGCAGATGACATGATCTTATACACAGAAAACCCTAAGGAATCCTCCAGAAAACTACTGAAACTAATAGAAGAGTTTGGCAGAGTCTCAGGTTATAAAATAAACATACAAAAATCATTTGGATTCCTCTACATCAACAAAAAGAACACAGAAGAGGAAATAACCAAATCAATACCATTCACAGTAGCCCCCAAGAAGATAAAATACTTAGGAATAAATCTTACCAAGGATGTAAAAGACCTATACAAAGAAAACTACAAAGCTCTACTACAAGAAATTCAAAAGGACATACTTAAGTGGAAAAACATACCTTGCTCATGGATAGGAAGACTTAACATAGTAAAAATGTCTATTCTACCAAAAGCCATCTATACATATAATGCACTTCCGATCCAAATTCCAATGTCATATTTTAAGGGGATAGAGAAACAAATGACCAATTTCATATGGAAGGGAAAGAAGCCCCGGATAAGCAAAGCATTACTGAAAAAGAAGAAGAAAGTGGGAGGCCTCACTCTACCTGACTTCAGAACCTATTATACAGCCACAGTAGTCAAAACAGCCTGGTATTGGTACAACAACAGACACATAGGCCAATGGAATAGAATTGAGAACCCAGATATAAATCCATCCACGTATGAGCAGCTGATATTTGACAAAGGACCAGTGTCAGTTGATTGGGGAAAAGATAGTCTTTTTAACAAATGGTGCTGGCATAAGTGGATATCCATTTGCAAAAGAATGAAACAGGACCCATACCTCACACCATGCACAAAAACTAACTCCAAGTGGATCAAAGACCTAAACATAAAGACTAAAACGATAAAGATCATGGAAGAAAAAATTGGGACAACCCTAGGAGCCCTAATACAAGGCATAAACAGAATACAAAACATTACCAAAAATGATGAAGAGAATCCAGATAACTTGGAGCTCCTAAAAATCAAACACCTATGCTCATCTAAAGACTTCACCAAAAGAGTAAAAAGACCACCTACAGACTGGGAAAGAATTTTCAGCTATGACATCTCAGACCAGCACCTGATCTCTAAAATCTACATGATCCTGTCAAAACTCAACCACAAAAAGACAAACAACCCAATCAAGAAGTGGGCAAAGGATATGAACACACATTTCACTAAAGAAGATATTCAGGCAGCTAACAGATACATGAGAAAACGCTCTCGGTCATTAGCCATTAGAGAAATGCAAATTAAAACTACGATGAGATTCCATCTCACTCCAACAAGGCTGGCATTAATCCAAAAAACACAAAATAATAAATGTTGGAGAGGCTGTGAGAGATTGGAACACTTATACACTGCTGGTGGGAATGTAAAATGGTACAACCACTTTGGAAATCTATCTGGCGTTATCTTAAACAGTTAGAAATAGAACTACCATACAACCCAGAAATCCCACTCCTCGGAATATAACCTAGAGATACAAGAGCCTTCACACAAACAGATATATGCACACCCATGTTTATTGCAGCTCTGTTTACAATAGCAAAAAGCTGGAAGCAACCAAGGTGTCCGTCAACGGATGAATGGGTAAATAAATTGTGGTATATTCACACAATGGAATACTACGCATCGATAAAGAACAGTGACGAATCTCTGAAACATTTCATAACATGGAGGAACCTGGAAGGCATTATGCTGAGCGAAATTAGTCAGAGGCAAAAGGACAAATATTGTATAAGACCACTATTATAAGATCTTGAGAAATAGTAAAAACTGAGAAGAACACATACTTTTGTGGTTACGAAGGCGGGGGGAGTGACAGGGTTTTTTATTGATTAATCAGTAGATAAGAACTGCTTTGGGTGAAGGGAAAGACAACACTCAATACATGGAAGGTCAGCTCAATTGGACTGGACCAAAAGCAAAGAAGTTTCTGGGATAAAATGAATGCTTCAAAGGTCAGCGGAGCAGGGGCGGGGGTCTGGGGAACATGGTTTGAGGGGACTTCTAAGTCAATTGGCAAAAGAATTCTATTATGAAAACACTCTGCATCCCACTTTGAAATGTGGCGTCTGGGGTCTTAAATGCTAACAAGTGGCCATCTAAGATGCATCAATTGGTCTCAACCCCCCTGGAGCAAAGGAGAATGAAGAACACCAAGGTCACATGACAACTAAGAGCCCAAGAGACAGAAAGGGCCACATGAACCAGAGACCTACATTATCCTGAGACCAGAAAAACTAGCTGGTGCCCGGCCACAATCGATGACTGCCCTGACAGGGAGCACAACAGAGAACTCCTGAGGGAACAGGAGATCAGTGGGATGCAGGCCCCAAATTCTCATAAAAAGACCAAACTTAATGGTCTGACTGAGACTGGAGGAATCCCGGCGACCATGCTCCCCAGACCTTCTGTTGGCACAGAACGGGAACCATCCCCGAAGACAACTCATCAGACATGAAAGGGACTGGTCAGCGGGGGGGAGAGAGATGCTGATGAAGAGTGAGCTAATTAAATCGGGTGGACACTTGAGAGTGTGTTGGCAACTCTTGTCTGGAGGGGGGATGGGAGGATCGAGAGAGAGGGAAGCTGGCAAAATTGTCATGAAAGGAGAGGCTGAAAGGGCTGACTCAACAGGGGGAGAGCAAGTGGGAGTAGGGAGTAAGATGTATGTAAACTTATATGTGACAGACTGATTGGATTTGTAAACGTTCACTTGAAGCTTAATAAAAGTTAATTAAAAAAAAAAAACTCTCAGCAAAATAGGAATAGAAGGAAAATTCCTCTCCATAATAAAGAGCATTTATACAAAGCCAATAGCCAACATCATCCTAAATGGAGAAAGCCTGAAAGCATTCCCATTGAGATCGGAAACCAGACAAGGATGCCCTTTATCACCACTCTTATTCAGCATTGTGCTGGAGGTCCTAGCCAGAGAAATTAGGCTAGATAAAGAAATAAAGGACATCCAGATTGGTAAGATAAAAGTAAAACTATCTGTATTTGCAGATGACGTGATCTTATACACTGAAAACCCTAAGGAATCCTCAAGAAAACTACTGAAACTAATGGAAAAGTTCAGCAGAGCATCAAGATACAAGATAAACATACAAAAATCAGTTAGATTCCTCTACACCAACAAAAAGAACATCGAAAAAGAAATCACCAAATCAATACCATATTCAGTAGCCCCCGAAAAGATAAAATACTTAGGAATAAATCTTATCAGAGATGTAAAAGACTTATACAAAGAAAACTACAAAACACTTCTGCAAGAAACCAAAAGAGACCTATATAAGTGGAAGAATATACCTTGCTCATGGATAGGAAGGCTTAACATTATAAAAATGTCTATTTTACCAAAAGCAATCTATAGATTTAATGCAATTCCAATCCAAATTCCAACGACATTTTTTAATGAGATGGAAAAACAAATCACCAACTTCATATGGAAGGGAAAGAGACCCCAGATAAGTAAAACATTACTGAAAAAGAAGAGCAAAGTGGGAGGCCTTACTCTACCTGATTTTAGAGCCTATTATACCACCACAGTAGTGAAAACATTCTGGTACTGGTACAACAACAGATACAGAGGCCAATGGAACAGAATTGAGAATCCAGATACAAATGCATCCACATATGAGCAGTTGATATTTGACAAAGGCCTCAAAGCAGTTAAATGGGGAAAAGAGTCTTTTTAACAAATGGTGCTGGCATAACTGGATACCTATCTGCAAAAAAATGAAACAAGACCCAAACCTCACACCATGCACAAAAACCAGCTTAAAATGGACCAAAGACCTAAGTATAAAATCTAAAACAATAAAGATACCAGAAGAAAAAATAGGGTTATCGTTAGGAGCCCTAATACATGGCACAAACAGTATACAAAACATTACTAACAATGCACATGAAAAACTAGATAACTGGAAGCTCCTAAAAATCAAATACCTATGCTCATTCAAAGGCTTCAATAAAAGAATAAAAAGATCACCTACAGACTGGGAAAGAGTTTTTATCTATGATATTTCCTATCAGCGCCTGATCTCTAAAACCTACATGATACTGCAAAAACTCAACTACAAAAAGGCAAATAACCCAATTAAAAAATGGGCAAAAGATACGAATAGACACTTCACTAAAGAAGACACTCAGGTGGCTAACAGATACATGAGGAAAAGCTCATGATCATTAACCATTAGAGAAATGCAAATCAAAACTACAATAAGATTCCATCTCACTCCAACAAGGCTCACATTAATCCACAAAAATACAGAAGAATAAATGTTGGAGGGGCTGTGGAGAGATTGGAACACTTATACACTGTCGGTGGGAGTATAAAATGGTACAACCACTTTGGAAATCGATTTGGCGCTTCCTTAAAAAGCTAGAAGTAGAACTACCATACGATCCAGCAATCCCACTCCTTGGAATATATCCTAGAGAAATAAGACTCATCACATGGATAGACATATGCACATCCATGTGCTTGTCCAGGGGCAGGAGAATTCCCGGATGTCAATATCTATATTTTTTTCTTAAGCAGCTTGTTCCCCTCTAATCTCTTTCCAGGAGAAGAAAAGCCTGCCAATTTCCTTGGCAGAGGCTTGGGATCTTATTGACTAAAGTACATTCACTTCTTCTTCTGCCTCTGTCATACTGCTGTGTAATCGATTACTTTTGTGTGGCCTTTCTAGCCATGGTCTTCTAACTCTCACCCAGGTGACTGGGCAGGGTGATTGTGGTTTACCAAGGGGGTTGGTCAATTTTGCCTTAAAAGAGAGCCAGTTACAGAGCAGAGAGGAGAATCCCACCACCTCCAGGGAAGAGTAGCCAGGAGCGGAGGGCAAGTCCTTTGGACCCAGAATCCCTGCGCTGAGGCTCCTCGCACCAGGAGAAAGAGAGCTGTAACCCTGAAGACAGTGAGAAGTGGTGACAGCAAAGACCTAGAAGCAGGAGATGGCACAGTGGGCTTTCCCGCCTATAGAGAGAGAAAGCTGAGTGCCTTAGGAGAGATGCCCAGGGCTAGGGAGAGGCGTGCCTGTGAGCATGGTTGGAAAGATGCTGTCCTGATGGAAGAACTGTATCCTGAGTGTTCCTGAGCCTGAATCCTAACTGTTACTTCCTTAATAAACCCCATAACTGTGAGTATGGTCTGTGATTTCTGTGTGGCCATTGCAATGAATTATCAAACCCAGTGGAGAGTGCTGTGCGAGGGATGGTGGGTATCAGAGTTGGTAAAGACGATGGAGAGAGGAGACTTGTCCGGCCTCCATGTCCTGGGAGTCAGCCTTGCACACTGTTGATTTGGGTTCTCCTTCCCCTTTGCGGGGTTGGAAGAGGTCAAACACCACCCTCACACCATTTTTACACATACACATGAAGTTCCAAAGTTGTAGCGCTGAAGGCTTTCATTTTCTGCTATATGGGCCCAGGAGAGAATCTGGGCATCTAATTGCTTCTTCCAGTCATAAAGGGGTTGCAATGTTAGTATTTTCATCAGAGACTCAGACACACACATGCTCAAGAGCAGAAAACAAGGGGAAAAAGATCAGTAGTTTTAAATAAACTATGCACTTAGGCTATGTTTTCCAAGGCGTTATCAAAGGCCTTTTGAGCCGTAATTAACTGTTTAAACTGTTTGGAGTTTTCAAATGCCCTTTATCTTTAAATATAAGAAGCTCTGCTCTAAAGGCTGAGCAAAATGAAGCTGAGTTTGGGCTCCCAACCCTGATCTCTGAATTCCATATTACCAGGAACTCATTATCCTTGCCAGACAGCTGATGAGCCTCACACGTAAGGGCACTGAGATGCAGGGAGCAGACAGAAGACAGCTTTGGAGGTTCCCTATTTGAGCAGTTGTATTTAGCTCCCTGAGTATTACAAATAGTTAATGTGCTCGACTGCTAACCCAGAGGCTGGAGGTTTGAGTCTACCCACTGGAGACTTGGAATAAAGGCCTGGTGATATACTTCCCAAAAATCAGTCACTGAAAACCCTATGGAGCAGTTTTACTTTGACACATATGGGTTGGTGTGCGTGGGAATCAACTGGATGGCAGCTGGTTTTTGGTATTTGGCTATGCTAAATCACTGCATAGAAGCAGAAGTTCCTGTCTCAACTGTATACTGATGTAGCCCTAACCAGGCCCAAAATATAGCCAGGCTAGAAAGTTTATCGGCAAGCCTAGAATCATCTCCTCGCGGCCAGTCTCCTCAGAGCAGACAGATGACTTACACATGTAACTTGACAGCGGGCGTACACGGAGCCCAGTTACCAAGGCCACTCACTTAAGTTATTTAGGATACAATAATGAACTCTTGAACACTGAGACAAAACTGGGGTTAGGTCCTAGGTCATGGTTAATTCTGTCAATCCTTTTTTTTTAGACATGATTACGCATATGTGAGGACCTCCCTGGGAGGCACAAATGGTTAAGCACTTAACTACTAGCCAAAAGGCTGGCAGTTCGAATCCACCCAGAGGTGCCTCAGAAGAAAGACACTGTGATCTGCATCCAAAAACTCAGCTATTGAAAACGCTACAGAGCAGTTATACTATGCACACATGGAGTAGCCATGAGTCGGAATTGACAGCAGCTAACAACAATAACAACAAAGCATATGTGTACTATAAAAGACTAGAGAGGGAAAAAAATCCCCAGAAAATATCTTTTCAAGCTATACTGGAATGTGCCACCATAGATCATCTTGGCATAATATTGAAAAACACAGCCCGTTGACTTCTCAAAATATTTGCATCTAGAGAAGCAGAATTTCATTTTTCTAGTTCAAGTGGGTGATGTGTGATGTTTCTGTTAATCTATACTTGGTGACCCTTTCTGACTTTTCTGTTTCCCTTTGGATAAGCTTGCCCTCAGTGTGTCTGCTACTCAACACAACAAAGGATGATTATAAATGCACCAGATAACACCGTGAAAAATTTCCCCTTCCAAGATTCTCTCTCCATTTTGACTTTGTCTTTCCTCTACAGAACACACTGGCAGAGTTATCAGAAGAGTGAGATATAAGTGTTACAATACAATGAAGAATACACCTTTTCTTGCTGTTGAGGCATCTGATAAGCAACGTTTTTGTGTGACATCTAATACACCATATGGATTTTAGAGGAAAATTAGACTATGCATAGAAAATACTCTTCTGAGGTTTTCATATTGGCCTTACAAACTTTGATTTGAGTATTGCAAGTCAATCTATCAATCCTTAGATATTAACATATTCCCTGATTTACTTCATTACCATATATGCAGACTGTTGACTTGAGCATAATTCTCACAAATTTCCTTAGGAATATAATGATTGAATCACAGATCTGAGAGGGACTACCAAGATAGCCCAACTGTCTTTTATTATGGAAGTAAATGGGTAAGTTACTTAGGTAGATAACAGGAATCCCTGGATGGCACAAATGGTTACGTTCTGGGTTACTAACCAAAACGTTGGCAGTTCAGACCCAACCAGAGATGCCTCAGAAGAAAGCCTTGGCAATCTGCTTCTGAAAGGTTACAGCCCTGAAAATCTTACGGAGGGCAGCTCTACACTGCAACACATGGGGTCACCATGAGTCAGGATGGACTTGACAGCAACAACAAGGTAAGTAATAGTTACTCCTGCTGGCTCAAAATGGACTTGAGCCTCTGAGGCAGGTCAGCTCCTTGCATATTAAAAAAAAAAAATTTTTTTTTTTTTTAGCAAGTATTAATTAACCCAGAGATTAAAGATAAAAAAATAAAAGATAGCAACCTGAAATTCAAAACCCAAGTCTTTACTCACGAATGTAAATGGCTTTTAGTTCAAGTGCCCCCCAATCCCTTCAGCCTTATATTCAACCACCTCTGATATTTGGTGGCTTAGTGGTTAAGTGCTATGGCTGCTAACCAAAAGGTCGGCAGTTCAAATCTACCACGCACTTCTCAGAAACTCTATGAGGCAATTCTACTCTGTCTTGTAGGGTCACTATGAGTCAAAATCGACTCAGTGGCAAGGGATTTGTTTTGTTTTGTTTTTTTCCAGGCACAGTGGTGCAGTGGTTAAGAGCTCAGCAGTTAACCAAAAGGTCAGCAGTTCAAATCCACCGTCCACTCTTCAGAAACCCTATGGGGCAGTTCTACTCTGTCCTGTAGGTTCACTATGAGTCAGAATCGACTCGACAGCAATGAGTTTGGTTTACTTTACCAGGCCAATGAAGTCAATTGAGTTTTTCACCCCAATTTAAACTCTAAACCAGCTCTGTCTAATACGTTTGTCATGATAGGAATAGTCTATATACACACTGTCCAATAAGACAGCCACTAGCCATTTATAGCTATTTCACTTTAATTAAAATTAAATACAACTTAAAATTCAGTTCACAGGTTGTACTAGCCATATTTCCAGTGTTCAATAGCCACATGTGGTTGTTGTTGTTAGGTGCCGTCAAGTTGGTTCTGACTCATAGTGACCCTATGTGCAACAGAACGAAGCACTGCTTGGTCTTGCATCATCCTCACAATTGTTGCCATGCTTGGGCCCATTGTGTCAATCCACCTTGCTGAGAGTCTTCCTCTTTTTTGATGACCCTCTGCTTTACCAAGCATATCCTTCTCCAGGGACTGATCCCTCCTGATAATACGTCCAAAGTATGTGAGATGTAGTCTCGCCATCCTTGCTTCTCAGGAGCATTCTGTTTGTACTTCTTGCAAGACAGATTTGTTTGTTCTTCTGGTACTCCATGATATATTCAATATTCTTCACCAAAACCACAATTTAAAGGCATCTTCTTCAATTTTTTTTTTTCTTCAGTCTTCCCTATTCATTGTCCAGTTTTCACATGCATATGGGGCAATTGAAAACACCATGGCTTGGGTCAGGTGCTCCTTAATAATTAAGGTGACATCTTTGGTTTTCAATACTTTAAAGATGTCTTTTGCAACAGATTTTCCCAATGCAATGCGTCTTTTGATTTCTCGACTGCTGCTTCCAAGGGTGTTCATTGTAGATCCAAGTAACATGAAATCCTCAATGTTTTCTCCATTTATCACGATGTTGCTTATTGGTCCAGTTGTGAAGATTTTCGTTTTCTTTATGCTGAGGTGTAATCCATACTGATGGCTGTGGTCTTTGATCACCAATACATGCTTCAAGTTGTCTTCACTTTCAGCAAGCAAGGTTGTGTCATCTGCATATCTCAGGTTATTAATGAGTTTTCCTCCAATACTGTTGCCTGTTCTTCTTCATATAGTTCAGCTTCTCCAATTATTTGCTCAGTATATAGATTGAATAAGTATGGTGAAAGAATATAACCCTGACACACACCTTTCCTGACTTTAAACTATGCAGTATCTTTGCTGTATTCGAATGACTGCTTCTTAATCCACGTACAGGTTCCTCATGAGCACAATTAAGTGTTCCAGAATTCCCATTCTTTACAATGTTATCCATAATTTGTTATGATTCACATAGTCAAATGCCCTGGCATACTCAATAAAACACAGGTAAACATCTTTCTGGTATTCTCTGCTTTCAGCCAGGATCCATCTGACATCAACAATGATATCCCTGATTTCATGTCCTCTTCTAAATCCAGCTTGAATTTCTGACAGTTCCCTGTTAACATACTGCTGCAGCTGCTTTTGAATGATATTTAGCAAAATTTGGCTTGCGTGTGATATTAATGATATTGTTCGATAATTTCTGCATTCAGTTGGATCGCCTTTCTTGGGAATAGGCATAAACTTGGATCTCTTCCTGTCAGTTGGCCAGGTACCTGTCTTCCAAATTTCTTGGTATAGACGAGTGAGCACTTCAGCGCTGCATCCCTTTGTTGAAACATCTCAGTTGGTATTCTGTCAATTCCCAGAGCCTTGTTTTTCATCCATGCCTTCAGTGCAGCTTGGACTTCTTCCTTCAGTACCTTCTTTCAGTACTGATCATATGCTACCTCTGAAATGGATGAACGTCAACCAATTATTTTTGGTATAGTGACTCTGTGTATTCCATCTTCTTTTGATATTTCCTGCTTCATTTAATATTTTCCCTGTAGAATACTTCAGTACTGGAACTTGAGGCTTAAATTTTTTCTTCATTTCTTTCAGCTTGAGAAATGCTGAGCGTGTTCTTCCCTTTTGGTTTTCTATCTCCACGTCTTTGCACATGTCCTTATAATATCTTACTTTGTCTTCTTGATCCCCCCTTTGAAATCTTCTGTTCAGCTCTTTTCCTTCATCATTCCTTCCATTTGCTTTAGCTACTCAACATTCAAGAGCAAGTTTCAGAATCTCTTCTGACATCCATTTATGTCTTTTCTTTCTCTCATGTCTTTTTAATGACCTCTTGCTTTCTTTATGTATAATACCCTTGATGTCATTCCACAGCTCATCTGGTCTCCTGTCATCAGTGTTCGACACGTCAAATCTATTCTTGAGATGGTCTCTAAATTCGTGTGGGATATACTCAAGGTCATACTTTGCCTCTGGCGGACTTGTCCTAATTTTCTTCAGTTTCAACTTGAACTTGCATATGAGTAACTGATGGTCTGTTCCACAGTCAGCCCCTGGCCTTGTTCTGACTGATGATACTGAGCTTTTCCATCATTTCTTTCCATATATGTAGTTGATTTGATTCCTGCGTATTCCAACTGATGAGGTCCACATGTTGCTGTTTATGTTGGCAAAAAAACTTATTTGTAATGAAGAAGCCATTGGTCTTGCAAAACTCAGTCGTGCAGTCTCTGGCATCATTTCTATCACCAAGGCCATATTTTCCAACTACCGATCTTTCTTCTTTGTTTCCAACTTTCACATTCCAATCACCAGTAATTATCAGTGCCTCCTGATTCCATGTTCGATCAATTTCAGACTGCAGAAGTTGGTTAAAATCTTCAATTTCTTCATCTTTGGCCTTAGTAGTTGCTGTGTATATTTGAATAATACTCTTATTAACTGGTCTTCTTTGTAGGCATATGGATATTACCCTATGACTGACAGCATTGTCCTTCAGGATAGATCTTGGAATGTTCTTTTTGACAATGCATGCAACACCATTCCTCTTCAAATTTCGTTCCTGGCATAGTAGACCATATGATTGTCTGATTCAAAATTACCAATACCAGTCCATTTGAGCTCACTAATGCCTAGGATATTGATCTTTATGTGTTCCATTTCATTTTTGACAATTTCCAATTTTCCTAGATTCATATTTTGTACATTCCAGGTTCTGATTATTAATGGATGTTTGCAGCGTTTCTTCTCATTTTGAGTTGTACCACGTCAGCAAATAAAGGTCCCAAAAGTTTGACTCCAACAACATCATTAAGATCAACTCTACTTTGAGGAGGCAGCTCTTCCCAAGGCATATTTTGGGTGCTTTCCAACCTGAGGGGCTCATCTTTTGGCACTATATCAGACAATGTTCCACTGCTATTCATAAGGTTTTCACTGGCTAATTCTTTTCAGAAGTAGACTGCCAGGTCCTTCTCCCTACTCTGTCTTAGTCTGGCAGCTCAACTGAAACCTGTCTGCCATGGATGATCCTGCTGGTATCTAAATACCAGTGGCATAGCTTCCAGCATCACAGCAACACACAAGCCCACACAGTATGACAAACTGACAGACCCATGGGGGACATGTGGTTAGTGGCTACCATATTGTACAGTGCATGTGATGGTTAAGATTGTGTGTCACCTTGCCTGGGCCATGATTCTCAGTGTTTTGGCAGTTGTATAATGTTGTGATCACTTCTCTGTTGAGATCTGATATGTGATCACCCCCATGATGGGATCTGCTGAGTAGCCAATTGGTTGAAGGGGAGTTTCCTTGAGCATGTGGCCTGCATTGAGTGTGAGCAGATGGGCATTCAAGCAAGGCTCTCGGGCTTTTGCTCATTCTGGATCCTACAGCTGGTTCCCATTTATCTGACCTCCAGTTCTTGGAACTTAAGCTAGCAGCTCACCTGCAGTTTTGCCTGGCGATCTTGGGTTTCATCAATCTTCACAACCTGTGAGCAACAGCTCTGCTCTCTGACCTGCCAATCTTGGATTTGCCAGCACCTGAGACTACGTGAATCAGGAGAAGCCGCTTTCCTGATTGTCTTAGGCTGGGTTCTCTAGAGAAGCAAAACCAGTAAAGCATGTAAATATATAGAGAGAGAGATTTATATCAAGGAAACAGCTCACACGATTGTATAGGTCAGAACATTCCAAGTTCATGGATCAGGATAGAGTCCTCTCACAATTCACAGAGCCTTAGAAGCTGGTGAACCCAAGATTGTCAGGTCAGAGAGCAGGGCTCCCACTCACAGGCTGTGAAGGTCAAGGAATCCCAAGGTTGGCAGGCAAGACTGCAACGTTTCTCCTGATTCACGAAGCTGCAGGGGCTGGCAGACCTGAGATCAGCAGGTCAGGAAGCAAGACTCTTGCTCACAGGCTGTGAAGATTGATGAATCACAAGATCAACAGGTAAGCTGCTAGCTCAAGTCCCAAGAACTGGAGGTCAGATGAAAAGAAGAGGCAGCTGCTGGATTCAGAACAAGCCAAAAACCTTGGCAAGGCAAGCAGGAATGAAGTAGGTGCAGAGATTGGAGAGATGAAGGCTGAGGAGGTAGTGAGCTACCACAAGCCCCTCCCCCACCAATACCATTCATTAGATTCCATCATGGGGGTGATCACATATCAAATTTCAACAGGGAAGTGATCACATTACACAACTGCCAAAACACTGAGAATCATGGCCCATCAAGTTGACACACAACCTTAACCATCACACTGATCCGTGGAATTGGGATGTTACAGTCTCTAAAAGCGTGTAAGCCATTTCCTTGATATAAATCTCTTTATGTATATGCGTGCGTTTGTGTGTGTGTGTGTGTGTATAGAGATATATATAAAACACTGGTGGTGTAGTGGTTAAGTGCTACAGCTGCTAACCAAAGGGTCAGCAGTTCAAATCCGCCAGGTGCTCCTTGGAAACTCTACGGGGCAGTTCTACCCTGTCCTATAGGGTCGCTATGAGTCGGGATCGACTCGACGGCACTGGGTATGCTTTACTGGTTTTGCTTCTCTAGAGAATCCAGCCTAACAAAGTGCGTAAATAGAGTATCTTCATCACAAAAAGTTCTATGGGACAGCACTATTCTAAATTATCAAAAACACTTTTAAAAAATCTTCAGAAACAGAGGCGCTACTATTATTTATTAAATTATTTTAAATTATAAATGTGTATTATAAGTGTTTTTCCATATTTAAATTCCTTTCTTCACCAACTACACACACAGACATACAACTCAATAACATATTTGGAAATCAACTGTTATTTCATAAAGTACTTACCTATGCATAATATTATTTTATCTCCACAAGAACACAGGGTCAGACAAGACAGGTGTGTTCAAGGTGATGTGGTCTGCAAAATAGATAGTATTCCATTTCACAATTGAGAAAATTAAGCTCCAGAGAAGATAGATGACTTACCCATAATCATAGAACTAGAAGTTGAAAAAGCCAAGGTTTAAGCAAGGGTTTTTCTAAGTCCAAATCTAAATCTCACTTTAATCAGTCACAAATTCATGCATTCATTCATTCATTCACCAACATTTATTGAGTCTACCATGAACCAGTCACTGTACAGGTCCTGAACACCACGGTTAATAAGACATGTCCCTATTCTCAAAGAGCTCACAGTCTAGTGGACAAGACACACAAGTAAAACTGGCAGTTACTATCCTCTGTGATCCAAGCTACAATTGAGAAATTTGGAGATGCTACGGAAACACATAGGAGGAGCAGCATCCAGCCCAGTCTTAGCTGGAGGAGGGAGAAGGAGAAATCAGAAGATTCCTTGGAAGAAATGACATCTAAGCTAAGAGATGAAGGAAGAGCAGATGTTGGCTAGATGAAAAAGGAGCCCTGGTTGCACAGTGGTTAGGTGCTCAGCTACTAAACCAAAGGTCAGAGGTTCAAACCCAACAACTGCTCCACAGGAGAAAGATGTGGCAGTCTGCTTCTGTAAAGATTTACACCCTTGGAAACCCATTGAGGCAGTTCTACTCTGTCTTGTAGGGTTGCTATGAGTAGAAATCGATTTGATGGCAACAGTTTTATAGGTGAAGAAGAGGGTAAAAAGTGTCTTGCAAAGAATGCAGCATGTGTCGGGGACTAGAGGCGAGAGCAAGCAGGGCACTTTCACAGAACTTCTATTACAAAGTCAAATTTTCTCATATACCCAGATTCAATGTCTCTCCTTCACCTTGTTCTTTCATCCTCATTTCCCAGTGTGTTTAAATCACAGTGCAAGGTTTTTGTTTTGTTTTGTTTCCTGATTCCTTATACATGCAGCGGACTTACCCAAGTTGCCCAAATTATGATCCCTCTATTGCCTCTGCTATCTTCATTCTTTTAACTCCTGAGTTCTCACTCTTGACATCGATTTCTGGCACTTCTTTCTCCATAATCTTAGCTAGCTGACTCCAGTAGTCTTCCCCCAACACGTTTATTTATGTGCATAATCACACTCCCCAGACAGAACACAACAGTGTGCTGTGTGTTCTATACATTGTTAATTCAACCAGCAATATTTATTGAGTGCCCACCACACACCAGGCACTGTTCTTGGCATAAAACACAATCCTAGCTCTCTTAAAGTATACATTATAGATGGAGAGCACACGATAAGCAAACAAATAAATATATATGCCAGAGGGTGATGCATATTTACACATATCTATGCACACTTTTACATAACCATACATATGATACTATAACTTGCTTTTTTTTTCACACTACTGTATATTAAGGGTGTCTCTCTTTTTCAATACATATTGATCTACATGATCCTTTTTAACCTCCAAGAGAACCTCGAGCAGCCTGCAGAGGTAGCCTTATCCTCCCTCCATTGTGTTCCTTTCTGGCCCAAGACTTCCACTCTGCACATTGATGCTTGTCTCCATTTTGAACCCACATGACATTTTGAACCACTTTTAGAGGACATCTTTGTCTATCTCCTATCCCAGCCTTTATTTGTTCCTGAAGGAATGCACTTGGCAGTGGTGCCTAACCTATAGTAATCAGTTACTACCTGGAGGGCTATAATACCTTTTAGCCAGAGAACAGGGGGTGTCCAATCTGGGCTCCAGTTCTCTAACTCCCTCTACCCTACTGAGTTAAAAGATGTTCCCTTGTTGTCTGTAAGCTAATTCAAATACGTACAAATAAGCTTTTCTTGTCCCCAACCCCCCCCACACCAAATTATCAATAGTTAGAGTTTAATACTTAGGGCCCTCCCAAGATGGAGTTTCATATGGCACCTACTCCAGGAGGCAAACATTTGCTTCGCAGTCAGTCTAAGCCAGGTTCTCATTGAAGGCTTACCACATCCCAGCTCAGTGACTTGGGGCAGGTTCCTCTATAGTCACTCTCCTGCATAAGATCTACCCTCCAGCTACTCCAAGCCACTCACTTCCTGGACATGCACGCTTCCTTTCACCTTGAGTTCATTTGTCTGAAATAATAACAATAATAGCTACCATTGACTGTGCACCTACTAAGTGCTAATCCCATGTCAGCTATTTTATGAGTGTTATCTCCCTTGGCTCTAAGAAAAACCCTTGAGATGGAGTAAAAAAAAAACATTCCCGTTGAGTCGATCCTATGACTGGCAGCGTTGTAATTCAGTATAGATCTTGAAATGTTCTTTTTGACAATGAATGGGAAGTCATCGCTCTTCAATTTGTCACTCCTGGCATAGTAGACCATATGATTGTCTGATTCAAATGGCCAATGCCAGTCCATTTCAGGGAACAACAGGGAACTGCCAGAAGTTCAAGATGGATTCAAAAGAAGACATGGAACAAGAGATATCATTGCTGATGTCACAGTGAATCTTGGGTGAAAGCAGAGATTACTATAAAGATGTTTACCTGTGTTTTTTTATTGACTACACAAAGGCATTCAACTGTGTGAACATAACAAATTATGGATAGAATTACAGAGAACGGGAATTCCAGAATATTTAATTGTGCTCACACAGAACTTGTACATAGACCAAGAGGCAGTAATTCAAACAGAACAAGGGGATACTGTGTGATTTAAAATCAGGAAGTGTGTGCGTCAGGGTTGTATCTTTTCACCATACTTATTCAATCTGTATGCTAAGCAAATAATCAGAGAAGCTTGACTACATGAAGAAGAATGTGGCATCATGGTTGGCGGAAGACTCATTAACAACCTGCGACATGCAGATGATACAACCTTACTTGCTGAAAGTGAAGAGGACTTGAAGCACTTACTGATAAAGATCAAAGGCTACGGCCTTCAGTATGGTTTACACTTCAACATAAAGATATCAGAAATCTCACAACTGGACCAATAAGCAACATGATGAAAATGGATAAAATATTGAAGTTGTCCAGGATTTCAATTTACTTGGATTCACAATCAATGCCCATTGAAGCAGCAGTCAAGAAATCAAATGACATGTTGCATTGGGCATATGTCCTGCAAAAGACCTCTTTAAAGTGTTTAAAAAAAAAAAAAGGATATCACCTTGAGGACTATGGTGTGCTTGACCCAAGCCATGGTATTTTCAATCACCTCATATGGACAGGATAGCCAGACAATGAATAAGGAAGACCGAAGAAGAATTGATGCCTTTGAATTATCGTGTTGGTGAAGAATATTGAATATACCAGGGACTGCTGGAAGAGCAAAAAAATCTGTCTTGGAAGAAGTACAGCCAGAATGCTCCTTAGAAGGAAGGATAACGAGACTTTATGTCACATACTTGGGACATATTATCAGGAAGGACTAGTCCCTGGAGAAGGACATCATGCTTGGTAGAGAGTTAGCAAAAAAGAGGAAGGCCTTCAATGAGACGATTGTCTCAGAAACTGCAACAAGGGGCTCAAACATAGCAAAAATTGTAAGGATGGCGCACTACCAGTGTGGTGTTCTGTTGTACGTAAGGTCGATTTGAATTGGAACTGACTGGACAACACCTAACAACATCTTCTGTTTTCTGTATTGTACTTTCCTTTATAATTCTAACAATCTCTTTTACATCCATTCCCTAGCAATCCTCACAATAACCTAGTTGTATGTCCATGCTCAATTTATAGACCATGCTGAGAAGATAAGTGACCTGCCCAAGGTCACACAGCAAGTAAGGAGCGGAACTAAGGTTCAGACCTAGGTCTGACCATAGGCCCAGTACCCTGTCCACACACCAGGTGCCTCTGACTATTTCTCACATGAATCTTTATTTTGCATGTGTTTTGACTTTTCTGCTTTTGTAGGCAGTCCATCTGTCAGCAGAATCATAAACTTCTGCTCTTCCTCTTTCCCTTCCAATAAACTGATTTTATTTCCATAGTTTTGGGTAGCCGACTTTCTGAATCGTCTACTGTTTCTCAGAGACTGAGCATTGACATGTTTCCTATCCCTCATACCCTTGCTTTAGACACATAAGGTGCATATAAGGTGCTTCTCTTGTATGAAAGCTGACGCTGTTCTGTTTTTTTATTTCCAGATGATTTGAATGCAAAACATTCTGTATGACTCCTCTAGTTGACCAAATTATACTATTTCCTGCAACCTCTAAAAACCCTTTTTAATAGTTGCATCTATTCATTCATCCATTTCTATTTTATGGGTATGCCTCTCTTTGACATTTCTTTGTAGGTAATAGTCTTGGTTTTTTCTTTTGTTTTTTGATTTTTATTTTTTTAGCTCTTCAGCCTTCATCCTTTCATTTTTCTTTTTCCTTGACACTTCCTTTTCAAAGACTAACACTTGTAACATTTTGTGTCTGTATGTGTGAATTATTTCAGAAAAAAAAACTCTGTATATGCTGTCACTTAGGTACTTGTTTGAAAATTCAAGGGGTTCACAGTTCTTGGAATAAGTTTAAATTGACAAAATCTAGGTCAGTAGGGAGAGGATAATAAAGACACTGTTCCCCTCCACTTACAGCTCTCTTCCGAATGTATTAAAAATTATGTGTTGAATGTTAGGAGTCAAAAAAGCTAGGAAGATGGCAAAAGAGTGTAAGAAGCACTCTTTTGAACATTGCAGAAGCTGTGTTGACATAGTAAGAAAAAACAGAGAAAATAGATGGTTGATTTGATCATTTTTAAGGCAACCATCAGTATTAATTCAAACTGACTTATCTGCAGGTTTTACTCATATATGTATATACATATGTATATATATACCTCCTACTATATGTTAACAAATTAGCAATGTATCTAGCCCATAAATTGACATTCAATAAATATCAAATAAACTGGACTGACTAGCTTAAGCAATGGAGATGCAAAGATAATGAAGACACCATGATCTCTTGAGCTTATAATCTGGTATCAAGGATAAAAAGGTGCCTAATATTGGAGAATCTATTTTGTATTGAAAATTTGAGCCCTTTTTTTTTTTCATTTAATCCTAACAGCTCATAATTTAAAGATAATAAAAGTGGAATGCATTGGGTTTCTTTGCACAGAAATGCATTAGGAATGCATTAGGTGATATAGCAGTAAATCCAGTCAATAATGAACTAAAGAAAAAGGAATTTATTTTTCTCACATAACAAAAAGATAGAATAATTGTTGGAGATGATTCAGTGGGCCATCAACATGAGCTTCTACATTTTTGTTATCCTTTTGGTCTTTCTTTCCTGCTTATAGCCTCATGGTCACAAAATGGCTGCTGCAGCTCCTGACATCATTTCCACATTCAAGATATGAATAAGGTAAGAAGGGGAAGAGTAGTGCTAGGTATTTCTGTCCCTTTTATTAGTACAGAAAAAGCAGATTAAACATCATATTAAATGCTTTATATGCATTGTCTCATTCAATTTTATTATTCTTTTTCTTTTTGGAATTCATCTTTTAAAAGTTCTTTTAGTAAGGTTCTGTGGTAGCAAAATTTTTGCCCTTAAATGTCTGAGAATTTAACACTCACACTTAAATTATAGTTAGGTTAGTTATAAAAATAAGTTCAACATTATTTTCCATCAGGGCTTTGGAGCTATTTCTCCATTGTCTTTTTTAATACAATTGTGTTAAACAGAACTCTGGTGTCATTCAGATTTTCACTCCATTGTAGTTAGTATGTCTTTTTGACTTGTTAGTTTTTAAAATTTTCCTTTTTCTCCTTAATGTTTTGAAGTTTCATTATGATGTCTCTAAATACATGTTTATTTTTATTTATCGTGCTCTGCACCTTGTGGGCTCTATAAATCTAAAACTCATGGCTGTCTCTAGTGTTGAGGAATTTTCAGTTCTTATTTTTCCAAGTACTGACTTTGCCCCATTCTCTTCATTTTCTCTTCCTGGCACTCTTATCATAATGTTTGAATTTTTCTATATACTTAAAATTTTTATTCAGAGTTTTGTTAAGGAATAAACATAGATATGCAGTTTAAACAAAAGCACAGCTGAAATTTACTTGAATAAGAGGGTAATAGAACATATGTAGACTGACAGAGAACAAAGATGAGAAAGGGCTTATAAAAGAAAAAAATAAACACAATTTGTAGGGTCAGAGAGAAGTTATTCTTTAGTTTTTATTTATTTATTTTTGTCCTTGGCAGCTGTTTGGCTAAAAACTGCTTTCCCTGGAGCAGGCTACATAGCAGTCAGGAAGACAGTTCCAGTTACTTATGGGTTTTCCATAAAATCTTGTGATTTCACCCATGGACTACTTTTGGGATGCTCATCTATAAGCTCTGCTTCTGTTGACTTCATCACCTCAGTTAAGTGAGGGCTGTATCATTTCTCTTATTATATAATTCCTCATTTTCCATATCTTGATATTTTTGTATAACATACTGGAAGAATTCTTTTGCTCAGCTTTTCAGGTCACTGATTCACTCTTTAGCTAGTCCACTGTGCTATTCAGACCATAAGTAGAGATGAGTTTTTTTGTTTGTTTGTTGTTGTCATTTAGTAGCTATAAGCATATAGATGGATGATAGATAGATACAAACATACACAGATATATACACAGATACATAGATACTGTTACAGATTGAATTGTGTCCCCCCAAAATGTGTGTTAACTTGGCTAAGCCATGATTCCCAGTATTTTGTGATTGTCCACCATTTTTTCATCTCATGTGATTTTTCTATGTGTTGTAAATCCTACCTCTCTGATGTTAGTGAGGCAGGATCAGAACCAGTTATGTTAATGAGGCAGGTCTCAATCTACAAGATTAGATTGTATCTTGAGTCAATCTCTTTTGAGATATAAAAGACAAAAGCAAGCAGAAAGACAGAGGACCTCATGCCACCAAGAATGAAGAACCAGGAGGGAAGTGCATCCTTTGGACCCAAGGTCCCTGCACCGAGAAGCTCCCAGACCAGGGAAGATTGATGATAAGAACCTTCCCCCAGAGCCGACAGAGACAAAAAGATTTCCTCTGGAGCTGTCACACTGATTTCGGACTTCTAGCCTCCTAGATTGTGAGAGAATAAATTCCTATTTATTAAAGCCATCCATTTGTGGTAATTTTGTTATAGCAGTGCTAGATTACTAAGATACACGCATACATACACACTCATATACATATGTTTCAAGCCCTTTGAGAGAAACCTGTTTTTTTGTTTCATAAAAAAATGTTTATTGTGCTATTGTCTCTATTTCCTTCATAGCAATTTTTTTCATATTTTGAATAAGTTGTCTGTCCTGGTTATCTATGGATTGCTGCATAGTTGTTTAAAACAACAACCATTTGTTTAACTTACAAATCCGAATAGATTTAATGGAGAAGACCCATCTCTGTTCCATGCAGCATCTGCTGAGGTCTGGAAGCTTCATTAACTTCCAAGGTGGCTTACTCATATAGCTGGCAAGTTGGTATTTTCTATTGAGAACTGAGCCTGGAATAAGAATCAGGGACATTGGCTTCTCTCCATGTGGAACTGTCTAAGAGAGTGCTTGGGCTTCCTCACACGGTGGGTTAGTTCCAAGACCAAGTATCCCAAGAGACGTAGGTAGAGGCTATATTACCTTTTACTACTTAGATTTGAAAGTCCCAAAGTGCCACTTCTGCCAACCACGACCTGTCCAAATTTAAGGGATGGGAATATAGATTTCAACTCTTCATAGAAGTGTCAAAGTCACATTTTAAGAATAGAATGTGGAGTGGGAGGTGTTGTTATGGTCATTTTAAGAAAATACAATCTGTCACATGTTTCTTGCTGGTGACCTTTCTAAGGTAACTGGTAATTTTTACAGTAGGTCACTCGTACATGCTAGGTAGTAACAACCTCCTGGTGGGGCAGTCTTATGACAGCAGCAACTTCGGACCCACAGAGAAGAAGCTACAAAAGTTCAGAGGTCACCTGGGCTTTTGGCAGCCATAGGTCCCTGGGTGGTGCAAAGGGTTCGTGTTCGACTACTAACCTAAGAGTTGGTGGTTTGAATCCATCCAGTGGTGCTGCAGAAGAAAGGCCTGGTAATCTGCTCCCATAAAGGTTACAGCCGAGAACTCTGGGGAGCAGTTCTGCTCTGTAACACACGGGGTTGCCATGAGTCAGAATTGACTCAATGGCAACAGTTAGGTTTTTTGTTGTTTTTTTTCATGGGAGCCTGTGCTTACTGGACTGCTTCCTCTTCTCCAGTTTTGCGTTAAGGATGACTCCATTTCTCATTTTTAGTGCACCGACAGACTCATTTTGTTTTAAATTTGGCTGTGTATTTATCACCATTTTGGTGATTTGATATATGAATGGAAGATTTTAGTATTTCCTCAGCCCATTATACTGAACATAATTCTCTCAGGTTGGAACTTTCATTGTCCACATTTTACAATTAAAAAATCCAAGCCCTAAGCTTGAGAAACTGAAACCAGTTTGACTCCAAAGTTGCTGTACTATACTCCCTTCCTCTTAAAAGTTCTTGTTTATTGCCAAAATATTACTATAGATAAATGAGACAGATTTCATGACCCTACATATAAATAGTCTCATTCCCTTGTAATCAAACCCCATATATGAAGTATTTCAGTATCATCAATAGATATGGCTTACAAAACTTTGATAGCTTGAATCCAGCAGCTTCTTATCCTATGATTCATAAAGATATAAGTCACCATTTTAGATAACAAATTCTTTGCCAGGAAAAAAATATGATTTTATAGCTTGTAACTGAACTTATTAGGAACCAGAATCATATATAACTTTCAAAATAATATTTTATAATATAACTAAAATCATGTGCTTAAAATAGGAGCAATTAACTTAGTAATCCTCTCTCACAGTAAGGTTTCTGAATGTTTTCCAGAAGTCCCTAGTCACTTACAGGAGCTGGCTTCTTTCCCTTAAGCCAGTGAGCATCAGTGTTCAGGATAGCAGGCCAGAACCAGCCTCAGGGAATTGGACCATTGCAGCTGCCCTGAGATAGGCATAGCTTTTATTTGTTAACTTACTTAAAATACACTGTTTAAATGCAAACCATATTTCAAATTTGCGCTGAGAATCTTTGCTGGACTTCTCCGCTTTCACATTCTCCAGTCACATTCTCCAGCTCATTATTATCCTTTGTTTCCTATTCTCAATGCCTTACAACCAAACATGAGACTCTTGATTAAGCTCTCAATGTTCTTTAGAGCAGTGGTTCCTACATGCCAGGCACAATTACAAATAAAGCATGCAAAAATGTCACGCCAAAAAAAATTTTTTTAAATAATGGACTAACATAGGGGTTATAACTTTTTAGTTTGCCAACTATATTAAAACTTAAAACAACAACAACAAAAAGCTATTACCTGCTATCATTTCTTAACCAAAGACATCCACACTTCTAAAAATCAGGAAAAACATAATCTTGTACTTCAAATTTTAAACTTGGAAAACTCACCACATAATTTTTTTTAATTCTCTCATTTCCTCCACAAAAGAAAAACTGACAAATTTGGGAATTATTGCTCTAAGTAACATCAATCCTTGTTTCTCCTCTTCTTCTTTTGTTCCAGTGTGATGTCATTCTCCAGCTGAGAATGGACATGAGCTGGCGTATCATTGTCCCTTTTTCTCTTCATAGTCTACTTTTCTAGAGATTGACTTCCTGGTGCGTAGGTCTGACTGAAGGCCGGGTAGCTTTGCCTCACCCAATGCAGGGCTTACCCCACTCACCCATAAAATATGGGAAAGCCAGTCACGTTATCATTAGTAACTGCCTAGAATTCAACTGTATGTGCTTTTGTCTGCTATCCATCTGTCAGTTTGTCATACAATGGTGGCTTCCATGTTGCTACGATGCTAGAAGCTATGCCACCAGTTTCTCAAATATCAGCAGGGTCACCCATGGTGGGATATGTATTTCTTTACCAGTGTAAGGTATTCTTATAAATTCCTTGTCAAAAATCTGTGCCCAAGGAAAAGGAAGGAGAGTAACGAAAAAGGGGAAGTCATAAAGATGATGTAGCAGAGGCCAGTCAGTGGTCATTCCCCAGAATCCTCTCTTCCCTTCTTTCAGAGTAACAGAATATTCAGGACAGCACACATCTGCCCAAAACAAAGACTACAATTCCCAGTCTCCTTTGCATCCAGGTGGGTTATGACTGACTAAGGTCTAGACAATGAGATGTGAGCAGAAGTGATGTGGTGAAAGCCAGAGGTTATTTGGAGCCACAGTGAGGAACAGGAATAATAACTTATAGTTATTATTATTAACTTATATACTAAGGAATAATAACATATATTATTATAATAACTTATAACTGCCGAATGGACTCACGCCTGTCTTCTGCTCTGACCTCTTTCCCAAGTTCTAGTCCCACTAAGTTCTTCCATACTTACTGGGCTTTTCCTTGTGGGTGTTATAACAACTTATAATAATAACTATTATTATAATAACTTATAGCACTTATAGTGCTCCTACTTTGCTCCAAGCTCGGCCTGCTGCCTATATGGTTTTTCACTTTTCATTCTCACATCAACCTGTGGGGAAAGATTATTATCTCCATTTTATAGCTGAGGAAACTGACGCTCAAATAGATCTTTGAAATTTGATAAAAAATTGATAGAGGGAGTCAAATAAGAGTAGCAAGACTATTTTCCTTAGTAACTGTCCCTGTGCTTTTAGCATATTTCTCTCTCCTCTCCTCCTCTTCTCTTCCTCTCTCCTGTCTTCTCTCACTGGTGCCCTGAGGTTCTCTGCCCCTTCCCCAGCCACTCCCAGAGTTGCTAGAGTCCTTCACTCAGGGAACAACTACAAATACTATGTGTCTCAAAGTAAAAGAGGATACTTGCTTCCTAAGGAAGATTTTTCTACTACCAGAAACAAGGTAAGATTGAGTGGGAGAAAAGAGAAGAGGAAGAAGAGTGGGGCTACTGAGACACTGGGAAGGAAGAGAAAATTCAGTTCTCTGCATAAAATCCACCCATCTAACAATCCAAACACTTTTGGGAGGAAGATGGCCAAAAGGGAAAAGTCTTTCCCTAACCAAAAGGGGACTGGGCAGAACCAGCTGGATATTTACCTATAAACCAGAGCAGCAGTGGACACCTCACTCATGTTATGAAAGTAATCCTAGCACAGGAGTGACATGTGGAGTGCTATGTTTGGTTTTAAAATAGAAATCTGTTAACTGTGTGGCAGGATTCATCAGAAGCAAGAAAGGCTACTGCCACCAGTTCAAACATGTAGTGACAAAGAATAAAGAAGGGAAACAAAAAGAGGAATGAATTGGGAGCCATTCTGAAGAAAAACTAGACAAGGCTTGGTGATTGGCAGCATATGAGAGAAGGAAAAAGAGGAGTCCATGAGAGTGAGCCCTAATATTCTCAGCCCAGGTGAATGATGCTTCTACAGGCTGAAATAAAGAAGGAAAAAGAATGGGGAGTCAGTGTGAAAGGAAAGTTAACTTCTGTTTTGGACAGAAAGAATTAGAAGCAATGTCAGGACACCCACATGGAAAAGCCCACTAAGTAGGGAAGAACTTAGTGGGACTAGAACTTGGGAAAGAGGTCAGAGCAGAAGACAGGCGTGAGTCCATTCGGCAGGCATCCATTGAGTTATTAGGTACAAGACTCTGAAGTGTCCTGGAAGCAAGATTAATAAGACTGCTCCTGGCTAGAAGCTCATCTGAATTCACCTGATAGGTTTTCACTATCTAACGTGGCTCTCCCAGGGAGGAAGTGAAAGGGAAGAGGGTTGAGGTCAGAAACTTCTGGAAGAGAAAAGTTTAGAGGACAAACAGAAGCCTTATGTGCTTCAAAGAGGTGACAAGAAAGCAAGGATGAACACAGGCCATGTATTTGCAATGAGGAGCGCCCTGGCTGCCTTTGCTACTTCACCTCTGGTAAGTTGCAGAGAGCAGGGAACAGAATGTGGAGCATTAAGGACTGGGGGTACAGGGAAGACATGGAGCCGAAAGGCATGATGTTTCCACTCTAGACATCTGGAGGTGTGCCTACTGTTCCAAAATTGTTACAGGGAGAAACTCTTAGACTGCAAAATTGATGAAGATTTTGTAAAGGGAAGAGGGACCATGGGATGGTACATTGAGGAGGCAGCATAGCAGCTTCCATTTTGCCCAAGAATAAGAGGAAACAGAGGCAATTCCTAGGCAGAAAGGAAGAAGTCTTTGCAGAAAACACGTTAATATAAAGGGTCCATGCTGTAGGGCAGAGAGAAGATGGTGAAATGATGCAGTGGTAGAGGGAAACCTGGGGAAAAGGAAGGGTTCCTCTTCCTCTGAGACTGAGAGCAAAGGAAAAGATGAGGAAGAATAGACAGCCAAGTTTGGACATGAAGAGCTGGCAAGAAAGACCTCAAAGGTGAAATGGCTTGAGTCTGGTGGATCTTTAGTGCTCGCCACTGAAGGGAGTGCAGTCACAACAATAGATGGATAAAGGGACCATTAAGCAGCCAAGGACTGCTGGATCAGGACTGGCAAAGTCAGCACAATTATAGGGTTCATTTTACAGCCCCAGGATGGGAGTTGAGGAGATACAACGTGGAGGGGGTGTGTTCTCCCAATCTCAAATCCCACAGGTGCCAATATCACATTTCCTCAGCAGCTGTAAATGGAGAGCAGTATCTACTGTTGCAAAATCATTACAAACACATTACAACACAGCTCATTCTTATTCCTCCTGGATTGCAAAACTGAAGGATATTTATACTGCAAGCTGAAGCCAACCAAAATAAACTAATCGGTAAAAATAATCACAATTTTACTATATTAAAGTATGTGAAAATAGAGTATAACTGAACAGAAAATCCATAAAAAGCAGATCCAGATATTTATACCAAAAGAGCTTCTGCTTCTACACATGAAAGTTCAGCCATGGTTGTGTAAGTTCAGCTAAGTCCAATTGTAGACAAAACCTGAGCTGGTAAAGATTGGAGACTTTTCTATCACTTAGCGAGCATTTGGCTGTAACAACTTCTGTTTCCCAACCTAACCAGAAAATGAATTATGGAAATGAATAAAGAAAATTAATTCCGTCACATACTAAGAAGTTTCAAAGTTGAGCAGAGCCAAGATGGTGGACTAGTCAGACACACTAAGCCATCCTGCTACAACAAAGACCCAAAAAAACAAAAAAAGCAGAGACGTCAATCCTGAAACCCTCAACCCTCCATAAAGGGATAAAGTATTAGATAAAAAAATCACCAAGTGAGAAGAAGAAACTAATACAAAATGGGGAAGGAATAGAGATATGGAGTGGAAGTTCCAGGCCAAATGGTACAACTCAGCCTGGCCATCTTGGAATAAAACCCAACAACCCTGAGCTCAGAAATGCACCTCCACAAAATTCCCAATAGGAGATAGATGTACAGCACAGACACACCCAGGGCTAAGTAAGACCACATTTGCTGGTTGTAACTCAAGGAGGAGCTCAGACTCCCTCAACTGGTAACCACAGAACCATGTGCTTCTACAACACCCACCCCCCTTGTGAACAGCGCTATAACCATCCCATCCCAGCAACCCCAACTGTTGGGAACAACAGTACCAAGCCACCCTATTGCCCTCCTCCATTTATCCCTCTCTGCACCTGCCTTCCCCTTCCCCTTACCTCTCTTTCCCACCAGTTCCAGAACCTTCCCCCCACCCATTGTGGCCCAGAGGGGACCCAGCCTGGACCCCGGCCCCTCCCCTGCAGCTCTGGAACCCTCCTGTAGACTGCCAAGACCCTGAGGTACAGGGCCTGGGCCCCAAGCCCCTTGCCGCTGGCTCCAGATACCCTCAACCAACTGCTGTGGCCCCGCTCCAGCCCCCATGTCCATGTCAACTAAATTTAGCCAACAGAATTCAGCACCATATAAAAAAATAATACACCATGACTAAGTGGGATTCCTACCAGGTATGCAAGGACGGTTCAACATTAGACAATCGGTCAAGGTAATCCACCACATAAATAAGACAAAAGAATCACATGATCATCTCAATTGACAAAGAAAAGGCATTTAATAAAGCCCAACAGCCATTACTGATAAAAATTCTCAGTAAGATCGGAATAGAAGGGAAATTCCTGAACATAATAAGGGGTATCTATATAAAACCAAGAGCCAAAATGATTCTCAGTAAAGAGAGGCTGAAAAATTACCCCTGAGAACGGGAACAAGACACGGATGCCCTTTTTCACCACTACTATTTAACATTGTAGAAACTCTGGTTGCATAGTGGTTAAGCGCTACAGCTGCTAACGAAAAAGGTTGGCAGTTCAAATCCGCCAGGCACTCCTTGGAAACAATACATGACAGTTCTACTCTGTCCCACAGGGTCACTATGACTGGGAATTGACTCGATGGCAATGAGTTTGGTTTCATTTAACATTGTGATGGAAGTCCTAGCTACAGCATTAAGGCAAGAAAAAGAAATAAAGGGCATCCAGATTGGTAAGGAAAAAGTAAAACTATCCCTATTTGTAGATGATATGACACTATACATACAGAACTCTAAAGGCTCTTCACGAAAACTACTGGAACTAATAAAGATTCAGCAGAGTAGCAGGATGCAAGATAAATATAAAAAATCAGTTGGATTTCTACATACCAATAAAAAGAACTACAAAAAGGAAATCAGGAAAAGCAATACTATTTATAATAGCCCTTAAAAAGATAAAATATTGGAAATAAATCTAACCAGGGACGTAAAAGACCTATACAAATAAAACTATGAAACGCTACTGCAAGAAACCTACATAAATGGAAAAACACACAATCCTCAAGGACAGGTAGACTCAACATTTTGAAAATGTCTTCTACCCAAAGCAATCTATAAAAACAATGCAGTCCCAATGTGAACACTAACAGCATTCTTTAACAAGATGGAAAAACTAATCATTTACTTTATATGGAAAGGAAAGAGGCCCTGGGTAAGTAAAGCATTATTGAAGAAGAACAACAAAGCAGGAGACTCTGCACTACCTGACCTCAGAACCTACTATACAGCTACTGTAGTCAAAACAGCCTGGTACTGGTACAACAACAGACACATTGTCTAATGGAACAGAATCGAGAACCCAGATGTAAATCCATCTACCTACAGCCACCTGATCTTTGATAAAGGCCCAAAGACCATTAAATGGGGAAAAGACAGAGTTTTTAACAAATGGTGCTGGCAAAACTGGATGACCATCAGCAAAAAAATGAAACAGGGCCCATACCTCACACCACACACAAGAACTAATTCAAAATGGATCAAAGATCTAAATATAAAACCAAAAACTATAAAGATCATGGAGGATAAACTATTGTCAACACTAGGGGCCCTAAGATACAGCATAAATAAGATACGAACCATAACTAACAATACACATACACCAGAAGATAAGCTAGGTAACTGGGGTCTTCTAAAAATTAAACACTTATGCTCTTCAAAAGACATAATCAAAAGGATAAAAAGAAAACTTCCAGACTGGGAAAATTTTTTTGGCTATGACATACCCAACAGGTCTAATCCCTAAAATCTATAGGAAAATCCAACAGCTGTACAACAAAAAGACAAAGAATCCAATTAAAAAATGGGCAAAGGATATGAACTGACACTTCACCAAAGAAGACATTCAGGCAGTTAACAGACACATGAGAAAACGCTCGAGATCACTAGCCATTAAAAAAAAATGCAAATCAAAACTACAATGAGATACAATCTCACCCTAACATTACTGGCACTAATAAAAAAAAAAAACGGAAAATAACAAATGTTGGAGAGGCTACGGGAGATTGAAACTCTTATGCATTGCTGTGGGAATGGAAAATGGTATAAACATTTTTGGAAAACAATATGGCATGTCCTTAAAAAGCCAGAAATAGAAATACCATAGGATTCAGCAATCCCACTCCTAGGAATATATCCTAGAGAAATAAGAGCTGTCACACAAATAGATATATGCACACTCATGTTCATTGCAGCATTATTCACAATAGCAAAAAGATGGAAACAACGTAAGTGCCCATCAACAGATGATTGGATAAACTAACAATGGTACATACACACAAAGAAGTACCACACAAAGTTAAAGAATGATGAAGAATCTGCAAAACATCTCACAACATGGATGAATCTGGAGGGCATTATGCTTAGTGAAATAAGTCAACTAAAAAAGGACAAATACTGTATGAGACCACTATTATAAAAACACATGAAAATGCCTCCACACAGAAAGAAACAATCCTTGATGGTTATGAGGGAGGGCAAGGGTCAGAAGAGAAAAACCACTAACTAGATAGTAGATTAGTAACTTTGGTAAAGGGTAAGACAATACACAATACAGGAGAAGTCAGCACAACTTTTCCAGGGCAAAGTCACAGAAGCTTCACAGACACATCCAAATGCCCTGAGGGACTGAGCTATTGGACTGAGGGCCAGGAGCCACGGTCTTGGGGGACATGTAGCTCAACTGACATAGCATAGTTTATAAACAAAATGTACTACATCCAACTGCAGTGAGTAGCATCTGGGGTCTTAAAAGCCTGTGGGTGGCCTTCTAAGATACATCTACTGGTCCCATCCCAGCTGGAGCAAAGAAGAATGAACAAAACCAAAGACACAAAGGAAAGATTAGTCAAAAGGACTAGTGGACCACAGCTACCACAGCCTCCACCAGACTGGGCCCAGAACAACTAGATGGTGCCTGGGTACCACCACCAACTGCTCTGGCATGGATTGCAACAGAAGGTCCCAGACAGAGTGCAACAAAAATGTAGAACAAAACTCGAATTCACAAAACAAACAAAAAAACAGTTTGCTGGTCTGACAGAAACTGCAGAAACCCCAAGAGTATGCCCCGGACGCCATTTTAACTCAGTACTGAAGTCACCCCTAAGTTTGGCCCTTCCGCCAAAGATTAGGCAGGTAGGGCCAACAAAGGAGCCCTCTTGGCACAGTGGTTAAAGCAATCTACTGCTAACTGAAAGGTTGGCACTTTGAAACCACCAGCGGCTCTGTAGGAGAAGGATGTGGCGGTCTGTTTCCAAAGAGATTTACAGCCTTGGAAACCCTATGGGGTCGCTACGAGTCAGAATCAACTCAACAGCCCTGGGTTTGGTTTGGTGTCTTAGGCTGTTTTCTCTAGAGAAGAAAAACCGGTAAAATATGTAAATATATAGAGAGAGAGATTTACATCAAGGAAACAGCTCATGCAATTGTAGAGGCTGGAATGTCCCAAGTCCATGAATCAGGACAAAGGTCTCTCCCAATTAATGCAGCCACAGAAGCTGGTGAACCCAAGGTTGACAGGGAGACTTCCCTCTCACAGGCTGTGAAGGTCAAAGAATCCCAAGATGGGCAGACAAGACCACAAGGTTTCTCCTGATTCACGTAGCTGCAGGGGCTGGCAAACCCAAGATCAGCAGGTGGGGGAGTAGGACTTTTGCTCACAGACTGTGAAGATTGACGAATCCCAAGATCGACAGGTAAGCTGCCAGCTCAAGTCCCAAGAACCAGATGTCAGGTGACAAGAGGCAGCTGCTGAAACCAGAAATAGCCAAAAACCTTGGCAAGGCAAGCAGGAAGGAATTGGTGTCTGAGGGCAGAGAGATGAGGGCTGAGGGGCAGTGAGCTGCCACAGGCCCTACCCTCACCGGTACCACTCAGCAGATTCTATCGTGGGGGTGATCACATATAAAATTTCAACAGGGAAGTGATCACAACTGTATACAATTGCCAAAACACTGAAAATCATGGCCCAGCCAAATTGACACACAATCTTAACCATCACATTTGGGTACAGGGCCAACAACAACATACATGAGGAACATGCTTCGTAGTTCATTCCTGTATACCATACTAATGGGCACAACAGCCCAAAAGCAAAGATAAGAAGGCAGGAAGGGACAGGAAAACTGGACAAAAGAAAACAGAGAACCCAGGGTGGAAAAGGGAAGAGGGTTAACACATCGCAGGGTTTACAGTCAATGTCACAAAACAATTTGTGTTTTAACAGCTTAATGAGAAACTAATTGGCTCTGTAAACTTTCACCTAAAGCACAATTTAAAAAAAAAGTTTCAAAATTGGGTTTGAAAGTTGGTTATTTCAGCAACTCTACAAAGTCATCAGGGAATTAGATTCTCCCCCTTTCCCACTCTCCCATTTCATTTTATCGACTTCTTCTTTGGACAGTTCCCCTCTGATTCCCAAGGAAGCCACCCTATTTCCAGTAGTGGCATGCAGACAAGGACAACCAAAAACACGAAAACTGAGGATCAGTTCTTCCTGTACAACTCATTTGAAGAGCAAGGAAAATTTTCCCAGAACTCCATCCCAGAGCAGACTTCTGCTCATTGGCCACGCTGGGTCATACACCTACTTTTAAACCAATTACTGGCAAGTGGATGGAGAGTTTATTATTGGTTGAAACAAGCAACCCCTGAGCACTGGATAAAATCAAGATTGTGAACAAAAACCGGGAAGAATTTGGGAAATCACTGTTGGCTGGGCAGTCAGCATTGTCTGTCAGAGCTTTTGTTTTATCAAGCCAGAGAATCAAGATTGGATGGTTCATAAATGAAGAAGAGTTCCTGGACCATGAACCAAGACTACAAAGGAATGTCAAAGTACCTGATCTAGTTTACTTCGCTCAAATCCATCCTCATATATCCAATAAATATACTTGTGATGGTTAATTATATGTATCAAGTTGGCTAGGCTGATTCTCAGTGGTTTGGCCAGATGCCAGGCTGGTTTCTATTCCATAAAGAAATGCAATGTAAAGTAATCACCGCCCATAATGTGATCTGATATGATCACCCAATCAGTTGAAAGGGGAGTTTCCTTAGGGGTGTGGTCTGCCTTCAGAATACAAATGGATATTCTGGGAGAGTTTGCTCTCTCAAAACCCTGCACTCTTCTCATCACCTGATCTCTGGATTTTGGGACATAGCCTGCAGAAGTCTCTGGCCTGCCACCTGATCTGTAGATTTTGGATTTGCCAGTCTCCTCAATCCCATGAGCCAGCAAAGGTCTCCAACCTGCCACCTGACCTACCGATTTGGGACTTGCCAGCCTCCATAATTCCATGAGCCATTTCCTTGAAGTAAATCTCTCTCTCTCAAAGAAAGATATATATATATTCAACTCACTAGTTTTGCTCTTCTAGAGAACACAACTAAGATAACACCCTACATTTCCAAACCCAGAAAGCCAAACCCACTGCCATCGAGTCGATTCCGACTCACAGCCACCCTACAGGACAGAGTAGAATTGCCCCATAGAGTTTCCAAGGAGGGCCTGGCGGATTCGAATTGCCGACCTCTTTTTTTTTTTTTTGGTTAGCAGACGTAGCACTTAACCACTACACCACCAGGGTTTCCACCCTACATTTAGACATTTGTAAATAAGAATTTCTCCGAGGCAATCTGGCAGAGCAGACTCAGGGAGACCTAGGCATCTTTTTGGGCCCCAGGACTTGCTCATGCATAAGTGGCCCTTGCCAAGTCATTCCAAGGTGGTTTGTCTCTCTCATAATCTTGTGCCTCTTGTGGAGATTAATAAACAAAGAATTCCAGTGTATTATAAGTACTATGAAATATAAGTATTGTGATTATCTTCTGAATTATAATCCAGGAATTATAAACAGGCTGCCCTGATTTGTAGTCAAGACTAATTGCTAAAATTATTCTACTGAATTTAGCTCTTGAACATAGGTTGACAAGGGAATCAATTCACTCTAGCATCATAATACAAACCTAAAATATTTTTAGCAAAGAATTGGTGTTAAATATATTCAGTTAAAACCATAACAACAGACCAAAATAACAGTTATCATTGAAAAACCAGGCATTCTGCTTTCTGATAAAACTAAAAATTTAGGAGAATTTATTGAAATTAATGTTGCATTAGCAAAGACATTGCAAAAATTTACCCAGAATAAATAAGGACAATAAGTACAGGGTTACTTCTAATTTTTTTTCCCATCTCCGTCCATCTATATAACACCCTCATACTGAATTTTAGAAAGCCCCACATTTAATCTCTCACTCCTCATCTTGAAAATGTACTATTTTGGTTTCCCATCTGATTGATCACCATCCCCTCATTCTGGCATTCAGTGCTCTCAGGATCTGGTTCACCTTACCTCTTCCCAATGCACAAGTCCTTCATTCAGTCTCTATCTCTATACCTGCCCCAATACACATACCTCCACACCTGAAATGCCTTCTTCCCTCTCCCCAATCTATGTGATCTGTCCCATCCTTTCATGAAGGAAGAGAGTCAATCCTTATGTTCAGGGCTCCTTTTGTAAAGATCTAGCCCTCAAAACCCCTCCTTTGGCTCCTAACACTTAAGTTCTATCCACAGCCCACACTGGTTTACACTGAGAGGAGTCAGAGTGTAGGCCTTTGAGTCAGACAACACCTGAGTCCATATCCTAGATCCCCCACTAAATAGTTCTGAGACTTTAAACAAGTTCTGCCTAAACTCTCTGGACCTCAGTTTCCTCATCTGCAAAATGGGGATAATAACAAATCTCTCTGCCTAGGGTTATTGTGAGCATTAAATAAAATACTATTTGTAAAGAGTTCATACATAGTACCTGGAACATGGTATGAATAATGAAGAGTTTGATAATTGTTAGCAGCTAGTTTTTATTTTCACCTATTACAAGGAGTCCTTGGGTGGTACAAATAGTTAACATGCTCTTCAGCTGCTAGCTGAAAAGGTGGAGGTTCAAGTCTACCCAGAGGTGCCTCAGAAGAAAGGCCTGGCAATCTATTTTTCAAAAAATCAACCATTGAAAACCCTAGGGAACACAGTTCTACTCTGACACACATGGGGTCACCTTGAGCTAGAATTCACTCAATGGCAACTGGTTTGGGGATGTTTTTTTGTTTTGTTTTGTTCTTTACCTGCCACAATTAATCTGTTCTCAAGTTACTTCTTTTTTTTTTTTCAAGTTACTTCTGAATCTAAACCTGCCACAATTAATCTGCTCTCAAATTAATTTCTGAGTCTATGTCTTGCCTGCCTAGTATAACTGAAATCCCAAACAGTGAGGTGATTACATTTCAGAGGTGTGGAAGGGGTTCCTTTCCCAACAGTATCAGCTGCACTGCCTATAATGTCTCCATTACTGTCATACTGACCTGAGTCTTCAGCAATCCTCTCCTAAAATTCAGCTCCTATGCCTTTTATGGGCACCTTAAAGCGAGCTTCTTAGCTGGGATTCAACTGACAGAAGGACAAATAGGACATAGTTTGGGGATGAGAATGGTGAGGGCCAGGAGGGTATGAAAATAAACTGGGGAAAGGGCAAGAGCAGCCCCAGCAGGGCCAAATGAGCACCAGCAGAGAGAAGTGGTGGAATCAAAGACAAAATAGCGCTCTCAGCACAACTCTACCAAAAGCTAGTTGTGATCAGGTCAGGAAGAAACAAAATCAGTGAGTATAATTTAGAGTTGTGTTTTGCTGCCTCAGTGCTCTCCCTGTCTATTATGTGGTAGGCAACTCCAAAGGTGGCCCCCAAAGATCCCACCTCCTGGTATTCACATCCTTACATAGTCCCTTCCTATATTGTACCAGGGTTGGTCTGTGGACCAATAGAACACAGCAGAACTGACCGTATGTCGCTTCCAAGATTAGGCTGTAGAAGATACTCAGGATTTTGTCTTGATCACTCTCAGATCATTTGCACAGGAGAACTGAGCTTCCATGTTGTGAGAGGTTCTTCGGGAGAGACCCCCGTGATGAGAAACTGAGGTCTCTTGCCAAAATGAATGAGTTTGGAAGCAAATCCTCCACCCCAGTCAAGCCTTCAGATAACTGCAGCCCTGGCCAACATCTTGATTTTACCTTAATATGAGATCCGAGTCAAAACCACCCAGCTAAGTTGCTCCTGGATTTTTGATCCTCAGAAACTGTGATATAATAAGTGTTTGTTGTTTTAAGCTACTAAGTATTGGGGTATTTTGTTATGCAGTAATAGTAACAAATACTATTATATATTAAATAGTAATAACAAATACAGGGCCTAACAGGCCCCATTTTGCTTAATAATACCATACCATATCAAGGTCAAGAGTACTTTGCCCAAGGTCTCACAGTAATTGGAAGCCCAAGGTCTTGAATTCCATTTTTATAGCTCTTTCTATTTTACCAACAACTGGCTCAGTAAATATTTCAATGATACTCTTATTAAATGAAATGTTAAGGGTTATAGGTCTTTGGGGCACGTAAAATTTTTTAAAAAAACAGTACTTTAAAAATACAACAGGTACATAAAAACAAGCATGCTTAATGTAGCACTCTTTGGAAATGCTAACTGCCCTGTTTCCTGCCACTTAGCTTGGGGGCAGAGGCAGATACCACAAAGAGAGGAACTGCTATTCTGATCCTTGATTAGGGCTTCTTGCCAGAATTTGGTCTTACCCTCTGCGTGTATAATTTGTGATAAAGTTGGAAAGAAAACGTATGCTTCAATAACTTGGCCAATTGCATCAGGCAAACACAGAGCCTTAAAGAGTATTGTTTATGATAAACCTGACCAAGGATTCTTATATTAGAAGAATGGGGATGGGGGAAGCCCAGTGCCTGTGAAACTCCCTGACTGAACACAGTAAAAACCCAAGGCAGAGCCATGCAATGTTGACATTCTTTTGGCTTTTATTCTGAAAAACAAAATGTGTCTTTCCTGTTCTGATAACAACTGGGATTTCTTTTTAATCCTAAAAAACCTCATTTGTTCATGTACAAATTCTATATTTCTCAAGCTGGGATATTCAGGATGTCTATATGTGGACTTGGTTTCTTCAGAAAGGGCCAACTCAGAGGCCCGGCACTGTGCAGGGGGAAGGAAGTAGGAGAACTAGACTTGGTAGGAAGTGGGAGGATACAGAAGAGTGAGTCAGGGACACATCAGACCGACAGCACCTGCTGGATATAAATGTCCATGTTTTCAGAATCACAACCAGCTGTGACCATCCCTAGTTTTATTCCTTCGCTCTCTGAGGGGAAAGCAGAGGTAAGAGGAGTGCAAAGCATTTCAGCGGGGGGTAGACTTAAGAGATAGTCAAGGAGCCGACCCCAGGACCGATAAAAATCTGTCAACTTATAAAATTTCTGGCCCACGGCTGGAGATAGGATTCCTCCACAGGAAGAGTAATAATCAAAAATTGTTGTGAGGGGTTGTTGGGATTGTTGTCATTGGCAGGTGCTGTAAAGTAAGTTCTGACTCATAGCAACCCCATATACAACAGAACAAAACACTGCCCTGTCTTGCACCATCCTCATGATCGTTGTTATGCTTGAGCCCATTGTTGCAGCCACTGTGTCAATCCATTTCATTGAGGGTCTTCCTTTTTTTCAATGACCCTCTACTTTACCAAGGATGTGTCCTTTGCCAGGGACTGATCACTCCTGGTAACATGTCCAAAGTATGTGAGATGAAGTGTTGCCATCCTTGCTTCTAAGGAGCATTCTGGTTGTACTTCTAAGACCGATTTGTTTGTTCTCTTGGCAGTCCACGGTATATTCAATATTCTTCGACAACACCATAATTCAAAGGCGCCAATTCTTCTTCAGTCTTCCTTATTCATTGTCCAGCTTTCACATGCATATGATGTGATTGAAAACACCATGGCTTGGATCAGGAGCACCTTAGTCTTCAAGGTGACATCTTTGCTTTTTAACACTTTAAAGAGCTCTTTTGCAGCAGATTTGCCCCATGCAATTATGTCCCTTGACCTCTTGACTGCAGCTTCCATGGGTATTGATTGTGGATCCAAGTAAAATGAAATCTGTGACAACTTCAATCTTTTATCCATTTATCATGATGTTACTTATTGGTCCAGTTTTGAGGATTTTTGTTTTCTTTATTTCATGTGTAATCCATACTGAAGGCTGTAGTCTTTGATCTTTATCAGTAAGTGCTTTTCAGCAAGCAAAGTTGTGTCATCTGCATATCACAGGTTGTTAATGAGTCTTCCTTTAATCCTGATACTACTCAGATTATTTGCTCTCACATAAAGGTTAAATAAGTATGGTGAAAGGATGGGATTATTGCTAAATAATTCTGGTGTATCTGATATTCCACTGCTTTCTAGTACATTTAGAATAAAACCCATACTCCGTACAGGGTTTATGAGGCCCTGGATAAACTGGGCCCTGCTGACTTCACCCAGCCTTTTTCTTATACTTCCCCCTGGGTCATGGCCAGGCCTCAGCCACACTGGCTCCTTAAATCCTTCAGGTATATTTAGCTGGTCTCTTCTCCAGGCAGTGGTACATCCTGATCCTTTTGCCTGGAGTGGCCTCCTCCCCTGTCCCCCTTTCCTTCATAAGGTTGACTCCTTCCTGTGTTTAGGTTCCTCACTGCCCAATCTAAATTAGACCACCCCCTTCCCTCACTCATTATCTCATCACCCTGATTCACTTCTTAGCACTCAGCAATACCAGAAATTACCTTTCATTTATTTGACAATAGAATAATATCATCTGGCCATTTACTGAGCAGTTTCTACATGCCAGACACTGTTCAAAGGGCTTTCCATGTACAATCATGTGTCACATAATGTCTGTTAAGAAAATGTCTAACAGTATATACTATACATCCCTGGTCCCATAAGGTTATAATAGAGCTGAGAAATACCGACCAGAGAACAGGACATAGGAGAAGTAACCACATGTAGAAAATGCAACAGCTTCCCGCACATAATACGTGTATCCCGTGTCTCTTGTATACAAAGCAATTGCACTTTCAGGCATATAATGGTACAGCACACATATAACCTATAATACAGAGTAGAACTGCCCCAGAGGGTTTCCAAGGCTATAAATCTTCACGAAAGCAGACTGCCACATCTTTCTCTTGCGACAGCTGATGAGTTCAAACCACCGACCTTCCGGTTAGATGCTGAAGGCTTAACCACTGGCACCACCCAACCCAGTGCCATCGAGTCAATTCTACTCATAGCAACCCTATAGAACAGAGTAGAACTGCCCCATAGAGTTTCCAAGGAGCACCTGGTGGATTCGAACTGCCACCAGGGCTCCTTACATGTTTTGATAGTCATAATAAATGCCTATGTTACTCGCTTATGTATGTACTGTACTTTCTATCATTATTTTAATGTGAACTTTCCTACTTACAAATAAAAAGCTTACTATATAATAGTGTATGCTTCAACTCATAGGGAGCAGCATCCAATCTCATGTATCAGGCATCTGTTGAGTGTTGTAGTGTTATCTCTGTTTAATTTTCTTTCAAAAGTATTACAGGGAAGTACATCATGGCTCCCAAATGAGCAAAACCAATGCTAGTGATAGTAGCAGCAAAAGGCAAAGGAGAAGTATCAATTTGGAAATGAAACAAAAGGTATCCCATATAGCTCTGCTAAGTATACAATATGGTGTTCCCTCAATGTCCAAATCACATGAAGTCCTATTTCACAGAAGCTATAGTGGACATTAAGTGATACACGACTGTATTAATTCATTTAGTCCTGAAAATAATCCACTATACTCGTATTACAGATGAGAATACCAGGACACAGTAAGGTTAAGTACCTTGCTTGAAGTGATACTACTAGTCGATGGTAGAGCCAGGAATCAGCCCAGGCATTTGTTTCCTTGTTATTGTCTGTCCTGGCATTGGGCTATAAGCACCTTTCTGGGACTTGGTCACTGCCCTATTCACATAGTGAAAAAACAAACAAACAAACAAACCTCATTGCCATCCAGTAGATTCAGACTCACGGTGACTCCATGTGTTACAGAACAGAACTGCACCATAGGGTTGGCAGTTCGAATCCACCAGCCGCTCCTTGGAAACTCTATAGGGCAGTTGCATTTTCTCCTATCAGGTGGCTATGAGTTATGAGTCAGAATTAACTCTACCACAATACGTTTCTTTCTTTTTTTTTTTTTTAATAGGGTTTTTTTGCCTGTAGCCTTTATGGAAGTAGATCCACAAGCCTTTCTTCCGAAGAACTGCTGGGTGGGTTCAAACTCACTTATATCTAGGTTAGTAGTTGAGGGCAAATTATCCACAGGCCATATTCTCATAGTAGGTACTCAATAAATCTCTGCTGTCCTAATGAATGGAGTTCAGAGCATAACCGTCCTCCACAGGGTTTTCAGCAGCTGATTTTTTAAGCACAGAGCACCAGGCCTTTCTTCCAAGGCATCCCCAGGTGGACTCAAACTTCCACACTTCAGGTTAGCAGCCAAGTTCTTAACTATTTATGCCACAAAAGGACTCTACATGAGTGAGGTTAGCATGAGTGGAAATGGACTCTATGACAACTGGTATGGTATGGTATATAAGGAATAATGAGTAAGAAGATTTCAAAGCCCTGCTCTTCTGTTCCCGATCCCTCCGTTTTCTGGGGGATGTGTGCTGAATTGATGCACTCCTCTATTAATCGTGCACAGAGTCAACGACTCACATGACTTCTGCTTCAAACCAACGCCAGCTATTCAAGTTACAAAAACCCATTGTCACAGAGTCCATTCCGACTCACAGCGACCCCATTAAGGCAATTTGAAGCATCAGAAAGTCTTCTTACCTGAGTGCTCTTGAGGTGTTCAGACAAGCGTTCTTTAGCGCACGGTCAGCGAACGCGCGCTGTCGCATGGCTCCACAGTCTGTTCTGGTAATCGGTTTTCTGCGGTTTCTCTTTCTTGGCAGAAGCCGTGCCCTCCTGTGCCCCATTGATTGCGTGGGACACATGGAGTTTTACAAAACTGCATCTCGAATGGACTGGGCAAGTCTGGGTTCCGGAGGCACGACCCGTGAGCGATTATCAGGAAATGTCTTAGGATCCGAACCCTGGTTCCTTTCAGGCACTCTTGAGAGATGGGACATAGGAGGTCTCTCAATTTAAAAATAAAGAGAAAACAGGAAAAATAAATCCGGAGTGCCAAATGTTAAAAAGCATTTTTGGTAATGAGAAAATTAAAAGTTTATGATATAACCAAAGTGCCTTATTTCCCAAGATCAAGTTATTATCTTCAGTGTTGACTCCTGGGTTGTTGTTGCGCAGGGATGGATCGGATTAACTCTCGCGTGGCTAAAGCTCTGAGTGCTCTGCGCGCTGGTGTTCTCATACTCTGGGAGCCCTGGCTGAGCAGAAGCTTCCAGGAATCAGGAATCCGTACTTGGGACTTTGCTCAGCTCCTCTTTCCGATCGCGGAGGACCCGCGGTAAGCAGCTTGCCCAGCACCTCGGCCCCTCTGGACACAAGCGACTCTACTCTTGTCCTCGGAAAGCCCAAGCGGCGTGAGACGCCTGGCAAGCACCGTTAACCCCCGCTCGCCCACCACTACCGCGCCCTCAAAGCCACTGTCTAAGCTCTTTTCCTCTCCGCCCTGGGCCTTCGCTCAACCCCTGAGGACTGGAAGCTCAGGCCTTTCCCACCTGAGAGGAGGCGTGATACCTGGAAGGAGGGACGGACCGTCGAGGCCAGGCAGATGGGTGCTGGCCTGGGAGCCCTGGACACTGGCGCTGGTCTCTACGTTTGGGTTGTTGTCTCCTCAGCTGAAAGGCGGGAAAAGGGCTGACAGAGGAGCTTACCTGAGCCTGAGGCAGAAGGAAACTTTACTGAGCTTCTCTGTGCGGGGAGCTGTGCGGACACTGGGCACCAAAAAATGAGTAACACGTAGCCCGCACCTTCGAAGAGCTCGAAGTCTGGTGGACTGTACTGGCAGCAACAGGGCTCTTCGCAAGGCTGGGGAAGAGGGCATGAGAAGGAAAGACCGTGAGAGCGACAGCGTAGAAGGAGTCCTGGCGCATCCCGGGAATCAAAGAAGGCTCCCTATAGGAGGTGATGCCTTCCTCTGTGGCTTGAGGGACCAACAGGAGTAGGCAAAAAAGGAGAGGGAAAATGTACCCATGTAAAGACCAAGAGTGGAAAAAAGGCATGCCCTGGACCCTGCTGGAGCGCGAGGGAGGGGGCAGGGAAGAGAAGCAAATAGAGTCTTGACCTCAGAGGCCTCTTCTTCCACTTCTACCTGAACAGTGATGGTTCGCTGGCAGAATCCCTGTTTGCACAGGGGCCGGGGCACGTGGCTAAAGCTGGCGCTCGGGCGTGAGTTGGGTACGCTGCGTAAAGAAGCGCGTACTGGGTGCTTGAGCGGATTATCCGGGCAAATATAGGAGCGGATAAACCCTGTCCTGGGGATATCTCCTGCCCTGGCAAGTGGCCTGGAGGCCTCATGGCCGAGCTTCAGGCTACGGAGAAAGCAGAAGGTGCTTTTAGGCGACCTCTGTCCTAAGGCCTGTTGCAGCGGTGACCGAAACTGCTGGTTCTCCCCATGGGTCGCCTTTACCGGACGTGCTGCCCCCGTGGTTTAGGCCTAGTGTAGAGGCAAAATTCGGAGGGACAGTACAGAGAGTTGGAGAGTTGGAGGCAGCACCAGGTCAGGCCCCAGGAGCCTGGGAACTTCTGCGTCGGGCCCAACTGTAAGGAGACTTAGATAAACCCGTTGCCACCCGGCACTGCGTAAGGGGTGCGCGCGATTGCGCGGTTGGCTTAGGAGACCAAAGCATAGGAGCTCGGAAAGGTCAGTCCTCCCAGAGTTCTCTCCCAGCTCTGAGTGCTTGCCTCAAAACGAAAAAGTGCCGCGGGGACACCAGAGGCGGTCTAGGTCAGTACGTTCTCCAGGCAGCCTGGAGCTTAGAATACCGGGAGGTCAGGTGGTTTCCTTCCCACAAACTGTCACCCCGCTATCGCGTGCACTTCAGTACAGCTTTTGGATCTAGACCTGGGGCTGAGCCCGGGAGGCTGTGAGAGGAGCCCAGGGCCAGCAAAGGGAGGAAATACAAGGAACTGAAAGAGGGCGCTACCTCGGGGGAACCCGGAATGGGTTTGCCTGGAGACAGAGAAGGGACCTTATGCCAGATCCTCTCCTTGCGCTGCTTCCAAGGGATTGGTTTGATTAACCCAAACTTTTTTTTTTTCTAGGTGTAGGTTTGGTGTTCCCAAGGGCTCCAGAGTGAGAGATTAGTGGGCCCCTGCAGACCCTAGACCTCTCTGCAAATATGAGCATTTTTTTTCGTTCCTTCCCCAAACCGCCGGGATCTCCAGGTGAAACTCGAATTGCGTGGCCTCAGGACCTCCAACACCTGACAGATTGAGCGCAGCGCAGGGCTGGTCGAATCTGACTAGGGGTTGCCTGCGACTCTCAGAAATCCTCCTGGGATTAGACTGAAAAGAGCGTCTACTTCCAGGGACCCGAAGCCAAATAAAACTTCCTGCAGGGAAAACAAGGGTAGAGGGCAGGACCAAGGCTCCTGGGGGAGGCCTGGGCTGTGGCTGAGAAGGAACTTAAAGGTTGTGCACCTGCTGGCCAGCACAGGTAAGGTTGGCCCTCTTGGCGCCAGATGTTCGCTCAGCAGAAACAAAGTCTTGGACTGCAACCTGAGCAAATCAAGAGCAGGCATGAGAATCAGTCGTCCTGTGCTGTTACTGTGCATGAAGGGTTTTGGTGGGTCTGGTAGTCAGGTGGAGGGTTCTGCGTTGGGCTCCAACACCATCAAATCCTCCGAAGTGCTGCCGCGTGCGGTGGGGAGCAAAATGAGGGGTTTTCGAATCCTATACACCAGGTTTGGAATCCTGGCGTCACCACTTCCCACTGGAGTCACTTGTGGCAAGTCACTTAGCTTTTCCCAATCTCAGCTTCCTAATCTGTATAATGGGAATATTGTCCACTTCTCTGAAGAGCTCACTAAGGGTAAGAAATTCCACACGCCTTTGTAATAGTAAGAAGCAGCAAAGTCTTCGTCTCAAACTTGACATACTACATGCTAAAGAAAAACCTGCCTTCTCGTTCCCTACCTACTTCCCCTACCCACCCCCCTCCGGGTCTGCGGAGCTGCGTGCGCTTCTGGCGAGTCCTCCCGAGAGAGGCTGGAGCAAAAGCCAATAAACCTGAAACATACGCAGGTCCCATCGGGCCTGGGACAATAGTTTCCATTTAATAAATATTTCCCCCAAGGGCATTTCACATCAGGCAGGCAATTATTCAAAGGAAACAGGCGGGCAGGTTGCCTCTGCTGGTTATTTCGTCCTCTTTACCCAAAGAATACTCATCTGACTCAAGAAACGAGCTTCTCAGCCTCGCTGGTGGGAAGAGGTACCCAGGGACAAACGGACTCTAGGTGCTAATACAGCCTGAGACTACGCAAGGACCGCTGCAGGAGCAGCACAGAGAAGGCCCCCAGGCCGTGCCTCTTCCGGACCGGTCTCCGGAGTGCCCTTCCCGTTTGGGCAGTTGTGGAGGAAAATTGAAGGTTTAGAAACACTGAATAATAGCAACATAAATACGAATCCTGATGGAAATACTTGCCCCCTCCCCGAAAGTGAAGAGGGGGTCGCGGTGCTCTCCTGGGCTCACCAACTAGGGTTTGAAACCTCTGCGCTGCGGGAAGCAGGCCTTCAGGCGTCGGCTTGGAGAGCTCGCCTGCGGGACCGTGGCGCGGTCTCCAAGAGCTGGGGTGAAGGCTGGCGGCCGGGGCGTCCTGGGAGAGCGCGGCCTACGCACCACCCAGGATCTGGCGTGCAAAGTTGATTTTGATTTTTACCCTGAGTTTGACGTATTCTCTTTCTCTTCCAAGGATCTTTGACAAGGGGGGGGCGGGTAGGTTGGGAGCTCTGTCCTCGCATTTCGTGACGAGACTGTCCTATTTCAACACCTGTTCTCGGCTCGTTCCCTTTGCAGTCCCCATTCCCGAGGGTTTGTATTCGGAGCCTCAATTTTCCCTGGCACAACCAAAAAAGGTAGCTGGAGGCGCGAGAAGTTTTATTTGTTGATTGTGCCAGGGTTAATGTGGAACCTAAGTCCCCAGTCTTGGGCTGGACACTGTGTTCTCTCACTCCTTCCTTTTGCCTGTCTCTCTCTCCTTCACACCCCACCACCACCACCACCACCCAGTCGCACTCGCTCTTTCCTCCGCAGGCTCATTGGCAGGTGCGCCCCCTCGCCTTCTCTGACGCTGATTGGGCGTCCAGGTTGGGGAGTCACCGCCCAGCGTTTATGTCAGAGTGCCTGCGGTCCCTGCCCACCTCGCCTTTGAACTTCGCCGCTTTTGGCTCTTGTTCACTGGCCTCCCCGCATTCTCAGCCAGGTGCAGTGCTAGGCGAGGCAGCTCCGAGGAAGCCAAGGGAGGTGGGGGCAGCCACGGCCGGAGACGCTGGAAGAGTGAAGGAAAGGAGAGAAGGTGAAGGTGGAGAGGGAGAGAAGGAGGAGCTTCGTGTCCAAGCCAGCAAATTACCTGGCCGCTTAATACAAGAGGCTCCGGTACTTGAGCCCTTACCTCTGTTGTCCGCAGTCCCCCGGCCGGCCGCCCTCTCCTTTTCTGCCCTTCCAGCTCCCCCTCGTTCCCCGGCGGTTGCCTGGGTGCCCGGACTGGCATGATCAGTTGAGCTTTGCCGGGTCAGCGCTTCTCCCCGCCTTCTCCCCAGCGGCGCCGAGGCCAGAGGATCGCAGAGTTCCGGCTCAGGACGGTTAGACAGACTGCCAACCGCGCCCAGGCTCGCCCGCAGATTCCCGGCACCCCCGGTCCCAGCCCGCCCAGACTTCGGGACCATGTCCAAACCTTCAGACCACATCAAGAGGCCCATGAACGCCTTCATGGTATGGTCCCGGGGCCAGCGGCGAAAGATGGCCCAGGAAAACCCCAAGATGCACAATTCGGAGATCAGCAAACGCCTAGGCGCGGAATGGAAGCTTCTGTCCGAGGCAGAGAAGCGGCCGTACATCGACGAGGCCAAGCGCCTGCGCGCCCAGCATATGAAGGAGCACCCAGACTACAAGTACCGGCCGCGGCGCAAGCCCAAGAACCTACTCAAGAAGGACAGGTATGTCTTCCCCCTGCCCTACCTGGGCGACACGGACCCGCTCAAGGCGGCCGGCCTGCCCGTGGGGGCCTCCGACGGCCTCCTGAGCGCGCCCGAGAAAGCCCGGGCCTTCTTGCCGCCCGCCTCGGCACCCTACTCCCTGATGGACCCTGCGCAGTTTAGCTCGAGTGCCATTCAGAAGATGGGTGAAGTGCCCCACACCTTGGCTACCGGCGCGCTGCCCTACGCGTCTACCCTGGGCTACCAGAACGGCGCCTTCGGCAGCCTCAGCTGCCCCAGTCAGCACACGCACACTCACCCGTCCCCCACCAACCCCGGCTTCGTGGTGCCCTGTAACTGTACGGCCTGGTCTGCCTCTACCTTGCAGCCTCCGGTCGCCTACATTCTCTTCCCTGGTATGACCAAGACTGGCATAGACCCTTATTCGTCAGCCCACGCCACTGCCATGTAATCTCCGGCCCACCCGCCTGACCTGAAGGGCGGCCTGGAAGCGGGGTCTGCACCCTTTCCTTTGCGCCTAACCGGTGCCCGCAGACGCCTGGGGTCAGCTCTGCCACCGCCCTATACTCCACCCTAGACTCTGTCTCTCTCTTCCAGGGGGAGAAGGGAGGGGCATCCTCCCGGACTCAGGGCGCAGACAGGTGCCAGAAACTTGCAAACGTTATGACAGCTACACAGCTGCCCCTACCCCAACTGTTCCAAAACAAATCTTCGTCTGTACCCTCTTTGGACAAAAAAAGTAGGCAGTTTTGCTTTATTTATGTCCCTTTCTTTCCTCGGATGGGCTTTGGACTCCGAATTCCCAGATCCTGGTATTATATCTAGAACATGCGGTTTTTTTTTTCTTTTGCGCCCCGAAGAAAAGAGTTAGCTGTATCTCTGTGTTTTGCTATCAAACACAACTAGGCGCCATTTGCTCTTCATGTGTGGGGGGAAAGGCTTAAAACTTTTCAACTAGAGAAACGGAAACATTTCTATTTAAAACCATGCTATAGTAGTGTTTGCTTCTTTAAAGGGAAAACTCAAAGGACCCACATGGTCATTTACTTTGTGTAAACCAGTGCTCCTAGAGACCTAAGTTTACTTTCAGACAGATGTCGGGTTATGAAGTCAGGAAATAGAAAGAGAACAAAAAATTAAAAGAATAAAAACATCCTAAATGGTCATAAATGTTTCAACGATGTCTTGGAAATGTATTTAGAAGAATTTTACGTCGTTACTCTGTTCATTTGTTGAACAAAGACGTTTTGAATAAAGACAATCTGTCATCGCAAAAAGTAACCTTTGATGTGCCTAAAATCTGAAGTTAGGAGGCTAGATTGGCGGGGCCGGGGAGTCGAGTTCCGGGAGCCTGAAAGTTCATAGAGCCGCTCTGGCACGGGAGGCAGGCGACTGGCCCGTGTGGAACCGCTATAGTGGACTGTGGGCCAGGTGGAGAGGGGCTCGGAATCTAGATCTTTCCCGACTGCACCCTCCCGACCGACTTTTTGCCTTTTGAGTCCCGACAAAGGTATCAGTCCCTGGGGCATCACTCCCTTCGGTTGTTCCTCATAAGGTGGTCAGACCACTTCCAGGAACCAAAGAACTAAGACAAAAATGACCCAGATGTGTGAGATTCCGGTGCATTTTCTTATTTTAAACCAAACTCCAAAGGAATGGGGAGACGCACGGAGAACCAGTTGCGCTCTGAAGGCCTGGTCCCGCTGAGGGTGTTTACGTTCAGTGCAGAAGGGGACGATTGGTGAAACCGATTTTTTTCAGACGTTTAGAAACGTTGCTGCTGTCCTAACTTAAAAAAAAAAAATTCTTGGAAACGCAGAAAACTGCGTTCTGCAGTCCCATCCCCACTTTGTAAGAGGCTTTTTACCAAGATTCTGCAGGAGCAAAGGTGGAAGGAAGACAATAGTGTCATGTAGCAGGCAAGGAGTTAAAAAGAATCTTAAAAATTAAAACCTGTAGCCCTCGGTATTTAACAAACAAGGAAAGGAGTCCTTCTCCCCCTCGCCCCTCCCCCGGGGTGAGTGTTACTTGAAGATTGCTGTTTTTCGTGGGGAGAAGGGACCTGCGTTGCCATCCAGCACAACTCTTTGGAACTTGTTCTTAGAATCGAAGAGTGCTCTTCGTGTCCACACTGCCCCCCCATACCCCCATAAAGCCGCGCTCAAGGGTGTTTTCCCGTGTTTTCTGCTTGCTTTAATTTGGTGCCAGTGGGGGGGGGGGAGCATGGTGAGGGACAGTTCAGGGGCTTGTCTGCTTTCTGCTGCTGTTGAGGGGTTTGTGCGCTTGCCCCTGCCATTTCCAAAGCAATAGGTGGCTCGAGGTGCACCGGAAACCTTGTCAACAGACATTAAAGCCGAAACCCGAGAATTAGCATATTGTCCTCAAAACAATTAGTGTTTTGGTGCTATTTGGAGCCTATTCATCCTAACCCCTTTCTCAAGGGGGGATTTTCATTATTAAAAAAAAAAAAAAAAGTTAGTTGTCCATCTGGCCAAGCTGAATAGCAAAGTGATCCATGTTGTATATGCTTTTCTCATTAGGAGCTCTTTTGAAACCGATGTTAGAATTAAATGGTATAACACAATTAACATACATGGGCTCTGAATAGGAGGGGACGCCTATAAATAATAGATAGATAAATAAATAAACGATCAGTCTAAAGTAAACAAAGGAGCACTGGGGGAGGTGTGGAGCAAGGCCGAGCGGTCTGTGCCACGCTTACTTAGCATCACAAAACCTGCTTACAAATCTAGACAATTAGGAAGTGATTTGCCTCGGGTGGCCGTCGGGTGTGGGGCTCGGGCGCATAGAGAAGGCTCCTCCTCCTGCCCCCTGGGAAGCCCAGGAGGCCCGGGGCGGAGGCGCCTCTGTTTCGTTGTCTGATATAACCCCAACTGACAGTCCTGTCAGCCACTCTGATCTCTCTCATAGCTCAGTGTCCCTTAACATCTACTAAGATGAAGCTTACAGGGGTCTGGGTACCTCCCCGCAGAACCTGGAGCAAGAGCGCCCTGGGCGAGCACAGCACCCTAGCCTGAGGAGAAACGCGGCGCGCACAGCTCCATCAGGGTGACCAGCGGACTCTGAAGCCGAGTTAGCTAGAACGGGGCACCAGGCTAGTTCGAGTGGGAAATGCTTCGGGCGGCGGCAGAAGCTGGTAACTGTAGTCAGTCTCCTAGATAGCGCCTGGCGACTCCCGAGGACTGCTCCAGGAAACTGGGGTGTGCTGTAAGCGGGAGGCTTCCGTGCGCCCGCGGCCAGATGACTGATATCTCCTTCCAGCCCGCAATGGACAGGCGACCCAGCGAGGGTCCCGGGACCTGAAGCCGCAGATACGGCTCAGGCTGTTCCTCTCCACCCCACCACGCCTTTTCCCTTCCCAGGCGGCTTTCTCCAGCTGCCTGCCCTCCTTAGACCTGCCCCAGCCGCAGCCCCCACAGGGGCCAGCCGCCGCCTCGCATCCCCGGCCCTGCGGGCCGCACAGCCTCCGCCACTGTGCGTGGCCGCGACTCGCCCGAACAGACAGTCGAAATCCTCCTCGTCACGCCACTGACAGGGGCCGATTAGTGACTTTGAAGTCAGGCACAGACAAAAAGGAATTCTCTGGGGGGCGTAGGGGGAAGCGGCTCCTGTCAAACCCGTTTGCTCACAACTGTCTTTTTCTTTCGAGAAAATCATTTAAAGCAAACCTGTAGGGAGAGGAGCGCCGCCCCCCGCCCGCCCCGAGTTGAGCAGAGCGGCTTCTCCCGAGCGAGCGCAGCGCAGCCAAAACCAATCAAGAGTTGACCTGACCGACTCTTGTCCTCGACCGCAGAACCGAACTCGCCCGGTATCCTGCAGGAGCCCATCCCACCGGCCCCTCCGCGCTCCTCCAGCGTGGTGCGCGAGGAGAGTCGCGGGCTTCTCCCGCCAGCAGCCCCGGCCTCCCTCAAGCAGGGAAGCCGGGGAAAACCCATGTCTCTCGTCTGCAGGTGCGGTTACTTTAAGCAGACACAGAAAAAGACTCAAATGCTGTCCCCCTCCTTGCCCGCTCCTCCGCTGGGTGTTTCCTAGGGCTGCGGGGATTTGACTAGCATGTCGCTCCAGGAGGCAGCGAGTGGCGCCGGCGCAACAGGGGCAGAGTTGTGAGGAGTTTAGGTAGGTTTTCTTTCTTAAGCCTGACCCTCTGGCTTGGGGGCGCACTGATCACATCTTCTGGAGGTTGTGGAATCTTTGGCTCCCTTTCACTCCTGCCTTCCATGAAGGTTTCCGGAGGCTTAAATAAGCGCCTCCCACATTTGGGTCAGACTCCAAAAAGCCTTCGGTTCCCTTCCAGTTTCCGATTTTTCCCATTAAAATGTCATTTTCCTCAGGACCACTAACTTTAGAGGTTGGGAAGGCTAGCTGCTTACACTGAGGTGTGAGTAATTGACATCTAAGACCCCTTAACATTTGCATTTTAAAACAGGTGCTAGATCACCTCAAGGAATCTCCAGTGATCCAAAGCAGGGTGATATTTCAGTCAGGATAGGCCATGGGGACTTTCACTAGTTACATCTCACCATATAGGGAGCACACCCGGACTAGCAACCTCTGTGGAGAGGTCTGAGACTGCCAGGGTCCTGAAAACTTGGCGTGGGGTGGTGCCTGGGCTGCTTCCGGCGGACTGTTTTCCTTCAATGCCCCTAGCTCAGGCCTTGTCACCGACGACGATGAATTTCAAGTCATTTGAATTTGAATATCATGTGATTCACAAGATTCGTGTTAAGAACTCTCATCTATTTGCTGAGTGGATTGTGCGTATGTGTGAGTGTGAGAAAGAGAGATTTGGGTGCAGAAGAGGACTGGCAGGCGCTTTTTGTCACCGCGGAAGGGGTTTCTGCCTGGTCCAGGACTTTGTCCTGGACTCAGACACACTCTCAGACCCAGAGATGGGGGTGCTACTTGTGCCCGAGTCTTTCCTGGCGCTGAGGGGTTGAGTCCAGGGCCAATGCAGAGTAATTAAGAAAATAAAGAAGCTGGGGGAAGATGGGGGCGTCCACAGGGAACCGGAAACTAGCTGTCGCCCCCACCTAACCCCAGCTGGGTGCGTGCGAGGTGGGAGGGGAGAGGCTTAGGGAGTGTCCACTCCGGCACTAGGAAGGTGCCTAAAGGCGGAAAAGCAGGAGCCTCGCCATCCCCTCCTCTCCCCACTCCGGGTCCTGCGTCCCGCGAAGCCGCCACCCGCGAACTCGTACCCAGCCCCTGGGAGGGAGCTGTGCTCTCGGGAAAAGGGAAGGACCGCGAGCCCCGGATGCCCCTGGCTCAGTCCGCTTGGCTCCAATACTTTTGCTGGGTATCGCCCTCCGTCCTCCTAAAAGCCCCAGGTGTTTCTACAGGCATAGTGTGGGGGGGGGAGGGCAGAGGGGGACACTTGGCCAGGGCACAAGTCCAAGAAGGTGCCAGACCAAGGATGGAATGGCATTCCGAGGCGCCACAAATATGAAAGGCGCCAGACTGAGGCAGCCGGACACGAGGAGGAAGGAGTTTCTGCTGAGATGTCGCTGCTATTAACGTTTATTCATCTTGAAATGGGGGGGGGGCGCAATATAGAGACTGCCCCCGGGCGCTCCAATGGAGGGGGGACAATTTAGAGATTGCCCCTGGACATTTGTTACCCTCGCTGCTCGCCTGGCGTTTGCTTGGGATTGGGAAAGGGAACCGGTGCTCAGGTCCGAGACCAAGGGGAGTTTCCAAGTTTTCTCTGTGCTACAAAGTGGAGGAGTTGCGCTACTCTGATGACCAGCGACCATTTCCAAACTTTTCTCACTCTTGGGACCCGAAGAAAGAAATTCATACGCGATCTATGCTAAGAATGGACTTCAGAAAAACTCTGCCTACCTGCCCCCCCGCACTTGACCGGGAGCAGGCAGGACACTGATGGCCAGACCGGAAGACCTCGCGCTGGGCGACTCGCCATACGCAGGCGGAGGAGTCTCCTGTTGCTCCCTACTTGGGAGCCCTGGCTCGCCTGGGTTCGCCCGGGCCAGGCCCCACCCCGAGACCCGGACGCCCTGCCGGCGCGAGTTCGGCGACGAGAACGCGGGACAGCGGCTGAGAAACGCTTGCTAGGCCCAGCCCAGGAGAGATCGCTGCGCATCCGCCTGGCTGGCTGGGGGCAGGGAGCGCGGCGTCCGCAGCGCGGCTGGGCGGCTCCCTACTTCTCGCAGCTGGTCCAAGTCCCCGCAGGCTCCACTGACGCTTGGCCCGGGGACCCAGGGAGAAGGGAGAAGGGAGGGAGGGAGGAGGGAGGGAGCGGGCGGCCGGGTCGCTCGCCGGCGGTCCCCGTTCGCCCGGCACCCCCAGTGGCGCGGCGAGTCAATGGGATTTGCACACTCGAAGTGTAACAGCATTACTGCATTAATTACCATTTCCATTTCACGTCCAGATTGTTTACTTATCTGCGGGAAACATATGTCTGGAGAAGTTCACATTCCGGATTCTGCTCGGCTGCCCAAGGTGCAATTCCGGAGAGCCGGCGAGGGGGAAGGGGAGGGCTTCAGATTTTTTATTACACCCTCTAGTCTTATCTGCCGCTGTAAATTATGAGGATCCTCCATTGAGCGGCATATGGAGATTATATACTTTTTTGAATATCGTTTCCCAAAGCCTGCAGATTTTCACTTTGAAATAAAACAATCCTCTGTCGGCTCCCCCGGGACTGGGCGCCTCCTGCGCTCCCCCGCGCTGCCTGAGGGACCCTTCCCTTAGGACTGGGCGCCCACCCACATCCCCGATCCCCCAGCCAGCGCCCAGTGAAGTCCTCTTCCCCAGGGGCTATGATAGTCTCCCGGAGAAAACCCATCCGTAGGTGATGGTTGAGAACCAAGGCGGCATCCCTCCTGTTTTCCTTCACCCCACCCCTGGACGACTGCTGCGCGGTTTGCAGCTCCTTTTCATTTCGGATACCCGCATAGACTGGAGCCCACTTCTGCCCTCTTCCTACGATGGGCTGCTTCAAACTCGCTGCAAGATGTGGAGGTGTCCACACTAGCTACTGCAGCCTGCCTCGCCCTCCCGCACCTGAGAAGTTCCCAAGCGCCTTTCTCTCGGGAGCATTGATTTTGGCTTCTCTGTTTGGGGAGTGGCGGAGGTGGCTCGGAGTTTTAGACCGCTTATTGTGAACCCTGAACTGCCTTCCCGCTCCCGGGTGAGCAGGACTGACCAGAGCAGCGCGGACAGGATTGCATCTTTCTCATCACTCGGAGACTCCTTGTAGGCTGAGATCAGAGAGGGAGGAAAAAGAAGAGAGAATCATTGTTCTTCTTTAACGTACCAAGCCACCCGTTCAGGTCATTTATATGCTTAGTGATAAAAGTCAATAAGCAGAACCACAGTATTCTCCCCCCTTTTCTGTTTCTTTTGATCACATTTCCCACAGTAATTGAGAAAACAATGAAATATGTATGCACCTCTTTTTTTTTTCATTTAATGTTTTGTCTCTAATGCCATTATAATAATAGGTTTTTCCTTTTTTAAGGACGTAACGAAAAAAAGTGCCATTTATGCTATTATTTTTCATCTTGTCTGGGTTCCGTTTGCAGGATTACATACAGTCTTTGTGTAGACACTCACCCGCAAAAACCAAACTGAGAAATTTCCTTGAAATACCCGTTTTTATGATTCCAAATATCCCGTGGGAAACCTATTGTGGTGTTATACCAGGAACAATTAAATGAACCAAAGCAATGCAATTAGCTAGAGAAAAAAGTAAAATGGAAGGATGGGAAAATAAACAGATTCTTTTCCAGCAAGTATTGTTTTGGGATTTCTTATTTTTTCAAGACCTCTAAGAAAATTGTGAGGTGTCACTTCTCTCTTCTGGGTCTATCTGTAATTGAATCTAGGTCACTATTCTAAAGCAAGAAAAGTGTGCTTCCCACTTTCCTACATCAGGCTGAAATTTGGGGGAGGGACAAGGGTCTTGCAATTTCATTTAAAATGTAATGGTGGATGAACTGATAAGCAAATAGTGAAAAAAGAGGCTGCCTAAAAAAAAAAAAGGCATGGTTTTAATATGCTCCAGATGGGGAGAAAATGATTTACATGAGAGTTTATTTCCTTTTTGCTGATATGAAAGAATTACAGATACAAAACCCACTGATCTATAGAATAAAAAAAGAAAAGAAATGTTATTTTCCTGTAAAGGTGTCAGTTCATTTATATTCATTTAACCATCCATCCATCAATTCACTTTCTCACTCCTTGCACATTCTCTCTGTCTCTGTTAAACCTTCCCCTACCAATACACTTTGCTGGAATATGCAATGAAGTTTTCTTTCTTTAAAATGAGATTGAGATTAAGTAGGTAAAGAGAGACACTCTGGTCGTTGTTTTTAAATATCCCTGATAATTTCACTTTATGATTTCAGGGCAAAATTTCAAACCTGTTCACCTCTCCTTCTTCTGCAATCTGAGTGCATGCAGCATCCCTGTGGTAATGATATAGGCAGAGGATATACTATTATTTTTCCATCAAATATGCAGGCAAGAGACAGACATTTATCAGTTAAAACCCTTTTTGTAACGTAGAAAAGGTACTAAAGGACAAGCCTTAAGTATAGTCAGATATTGGCTCAGTGATGCATTCTCCTATCAAAACAGCTCTTATTATGGACAGCAGCAAGTTCACGTTTCCCTGAGGATTTTCTGCTTGGTCAAGGTACGAGTGGCATCAAACCTTTTGTGTTTAAAGTTGCCAGGTCCAAATAATTGTATAGAAAATTTTGCATATATTGAGAAAGAAATGAGAGGTGGTGTCATTTTGGGCCTTCCATGTAGTGGATAAGATTACTTAAGAATAGGTTTTACTTTTCTTGTAGTAAAAAATGATGACCAGCAGGAAACTTTCTCCATATTCACTCAAATTAAAGAGTGAAGTAGCATCACCCTCAGTTTCAACGACGCCCAAGCGAGTGATTGGAGACCTACAGGCCTAAGCTAGGGCAAGACAAACTATCAACATCTGATGATGTTTTTCATAAATAAGAAATGCTGTAAAAATGATTAGGACATTTCCACAGGTTCAAGTTTCTTCAGATGAAACGCTAATTCCCCACCCCCTTCTTTTTCCCCTTTCAAATGTGAACACTACAGTAGATCAGATATTTCTTTCCGAGGTCTTCATAAATTGTCAGCATCATTGTTCTTCATGTCTGTTTCTCCTCGGTCTCACTTTCCACCTCTGTGGTGAAACATTTTCTTATCCACCTAATTTTTAATCAAAACAAACTGAATACAATGCAAAAGGAGTAACAATCTGGTTAGTAGTTGAAGTGCCTTGGGTATATTTCTTTCCTCAAACACTGCAGACACCTTTGGACAACGTGCTTATAAAACAAATCAGCTGGAAGAACAACTTTAAGACATTTTAGAATTGCTCCCTGCCCTTGTATTTTCCTCTCCTGGCCTCTCTGGAGCATTTGTGGTAATTATACCTATAAGAAGAATCAGCTGGCTCTGAGTTATCTTTGAGAATAGAATTGACAAGAAAAAAGCTGGTGGCCTGAAGGTGTGTCATTGGTGGAAAAGGTAAGGTAAATTGATGAACTTTTCTCTGTCCAAATATATTCCGTGATTTACAATAAGCCACTTATATATTTGTATAAAAATAGTTACACTCTTAGCTAATATGAGCACAAAATACATATAAATACAAAGGACTCCTTTTCTGTTGCCACTGCACCTCCAGCTAACCCCTGGCATTCAGATCAGTCTTGTTTCATCTGGTAAAATTCAAAGTATATCACATATCCACAGAAGCTTCACGGTCAACCTGTTAGGTGGGAATGATTGGGAATCACATGGGAGGCCAATCTACCATCAAAGTTAACAATCTTAACTCCTTTGCAGAACATTTCTGTGGTTGAAGATGTTCTGACATTTCTTGGAAACACTTCAAAATAAACAGGTAAAAGGAGTGATAATGGAAGTGTGTTTGGATTTTTTATTTTAGGAAGAGAAATTTCAACAGCAAATCTGAAACCAGCCCTCGTGATCAGGTCTCTCTCTGCAGCAACTTCATCCTTCTGCCAGTGACCTGTGCTGGGGCCTTCTTGGCAGACACAGACTGCCCAGCTTTTAGCGGGGTGGCTTCTTGCCCTCCAATATCAACTCTCAGAGGACATTCTATGGGGGGAAAGAATGTTTCTTCTTGTTCTAAACTTTTTTTTGTATGTGTGGTAGAAACAGAAATTAGATTCTTTCCACGGCCTTCCAGTGTATAATATGACGGACATCTGAATTATCAAACCCACTGAGAGAAGAGGCCCAATCCTCTTATGAGACAACTTGAAGGAAAACAGGTAAATTTGATTTGTGACAAATTTTTGCCAAAAAGAAAATCACTGTTAAGATTTCACCCTTCTTAGTTGGAAAGAAAGAGCCCTGGTGGTACAGTGGTTAAGCGCTTGGCTTCTAACCAAAAGGTTAGCAGTTCAAACCCACCAGCCATTCCACAGGAGAAAGACGTGGCAGTCTGCTTCCATAAAGATTACAGCCTCAGAAACACTTTAGGTAGTTCTGCTCTGTCCTATAAGGTCATATGAGCTGGAATCGAGCAGACGGCAACAGGTTTTTAGTTGAAAAGTATTCAAACACAGGATGAACTCAGAAGAAAAAAAAATTCTTTTGATTAAGACCAAAAGGGATATATATATATATATATATATATATCCTTTCCAGACATACATATATATATATATCGTGTGTGTGTGTGTGTGTGTGTGTGTGTGTGTGTGTGTGTGTGTGATTTTTGTCTTCTGGTCATCCCCTGACTTTCAATTAAACAGGATTCCTTTAGTAAGGGGAAACCGAGATGAAAAGTCCTTTTTCACAGCTGCATTTACCAACCACTTATTCAAATCTCTTAGCTTTGTGAATGGGCAGCTAATCATATTCCCAAGGGAACCCAGGCTCCCTTTTGCTGAGGTGTCATATCACTGGTGCATGGAATGGGGGTGGGGGGGAGAGGTGATGAAGGGAGTGGCATGCCACTGCAATTAGTTATGAAAATCCCAATAACTGAGTTTTAGTCCTCTACTGATGATATCAAGTTCACTCTCATACTATTTCCCTTCAGAAGGGAGTGCAGCATCAAAAGCTCTGCCTACCTTACTAGGAGAACTCTATGATGCTGAAAGGTAGAAAATCTGTAGTATGATCAGGCCAGTCTGGAGAACTCCCAAAGCCCAGCAGAGATGCTGCCTGGCATGGAAGCCAAAGGCTGAGCATCAAGCATCAGACCATCATTTAATGAAATCCTTGGCTACGGATGCAGAAAAAGAAGTCAAGAAACTTGTATTTGACTCCAGTGAGCACGGATTGTCCCTGGATTGTTGGCTAAAACAGGGCATTGGAAGCAAATAGGTAAGATTTTTATTTCTTTGAAAATTGGTGGTGACTGAGAGAAAATCCAACATCATCAACCGTGTTTAGGTACCATCTCAGCTAACAAATTAAATAAGATTACTTGATCTTTCATTAGGGATATGTTTTAACTGATTGCATCTCTTTCTAGGACTCTGAAGATTTGTCCTCATTTTTCCCAGGGAGATGTACTCTGTTTGCAATACGAGGGAGTCTGGTCATTTATTAGATGGAAGTTAACTGAGCATGCTCTGTGCCAAGAAGTGCGCAGAGTGCTTTAGATATACTTCATCTCGTTCATCTCTCTCCCAAACAACCATCAGGTAGGTACTGCTATTAGCCCTATTTCACGTGTAAGGAAACTGAGGCTCAGAGATATTAAGTGACTCACCCAAGGGCTCATGGCCCTCACAATGGAGCTGTAATATACAAACTCCCTGCCTGCCCATTAAAAAAAATCAAGGGCTCACTGAAGATGGATAAAGGGAGCAGAGGACCCATGAGTTTGCAGTTGAAGAAGAGGCCAAGGAAGGGGAGAGAATGTTTAACAGAGGTTCTAGGTAAGATGTGTAGCACATACTGAATCTAAACCAATCAGCATCTCCTGTCACTGAGGATGGAGCCCTCTTACTAACTGGGCCCACACTGCTTCAGCATTTGCAGACCCAAGTCCACTGGCTGCTTCTTAGTCTTGCTAACATAGCCAGGGACCAGGACAGGATCCCGAGTCATGGCAGATTTAGAGTGGCTCACAGACATAGATTACTGCTGAGCTGACCAGTTGAGCCCACAGCCCTTTGCAGATCATTTCATGATGCCCACCCCCAGAGGACCCCTTTGCCAGCCAGTTTAGCAACAGAAGGTGTGGTGTGTTGAGAAGGCAAAGAGGAAATATTTTCCAAGGTCTCCTGCTTCTAATTGGGTTTAGTAAATCTGTTATCCTGGTCATCTCCCTGGAACGCTCGGCCAGATTCCTTAAATCTGCCCATCTTCTATGTATTTTCCCTAAGATGGGAACAATACTTCTTGCCTCCTCATCCTGCATTGAGCTTTTGTGTATCAACCATGATACTCCAAATGGTTTTTGCTTCTCCTTGCTAATAATAGCTTGCATTTGTCATACCTCTGGGAGGATCAAAACTTACCATAAATAAAAAGTTACTGATCTATAGTGAAGGCAATATCTGGACATTCTAAAGCCTCTCAGTTGCCCTAGTCCCTTCTTTGGGCACAGTTTTTCCATAACTTCTCTGAGACATACTCATTTACCCCTTCCTGTTCTGATTTTAAAAAATACACCCTTGGGGGGACCTCATACCATCAAGAAAGCAGCACCAGGAGCAGAGTGTGTCCTTTGGACCCAGGGTCCCTGTGTCTGAGAAGCTCCTAGACCAGGGGAAGACTGAAGACAAGGACCGTCCTCCAGAGCTGACAGAAAGAGAAAGTCCTCCCCTGGAGCTGATGCCCTGAATTTGGACTTTTAGCCTACTTTAATGCGAGGAAATAAATTTCTCCTTGTTAAAGCCAAAAATAAAAAGAAAAAAAAAACACTCTTGGTTGAAACACAGAGGATTCTGAACAGGTCCCATAAAAAAATGAGTGTGTGAAGCCAGAGTCCGTGGAGAACTGGGAGCCAGAGACCTGAGAACAAGATTTTATAATTTTATTAAAAGTTTAAACCAGGATTTGAAATGCTATTGGCCTTACTAAGACTTTTATTTGCAAACTGCAAATCAGTGATACGATTGCTTGTGCAAAGTAGTTTTATGCCTGAGGACTGAACAGCAGTGGGGGTGGAGTTATCACGCAGGTTTCTCCTGGGCATTGAGGGAAGCCCTGTTAGAGGTTGGTAGGGCAGAGGAAAGGAGCTGCCAAGTAGGGCAAAAAAAAAAAAAAAGAGGTGGCTGAGTGCTAGTCCTGCTTCCTGACCCTGGGTAAGGGACAGAATGTCATAGGTGACCAAATACCCTTCTTTCAAGTATCATTTCACAATCTGGGTACCATGTCACAATTTTTGCCACATATATCTATATTATTATTTGCTTAATTTTTTATTTAAATGGATTCACTTTTCTTCACTTTGGCCTCATCCTAAGCATAACAGATATTAATCATGAATTTGTTGTATATATTTTTTGTAATATTAGTTGAAATTATTATTTTTTTCCTGGGAACACTCAATGATCTCAAGTCATATACTTTGGGAAACCCTAATCTAAAGTACTCACTTTATCACTGAGGAAAATGAGAAATGACCAAAGGAGTGGAGTGACTTGTTGAAGGTCACACATACTGACAAAAGGAAAGGCTAACCTAGTGCCCAAGCCTTTCAGGTGTTGGTCCAACACTCTTTCTCTATTTTTCCCAGGGGCAGGAAGAAAGCATTAGGCAAATAGTGCTTTCTCTTGGTGAAGGAGAGCATGAAGATTCACCAGGCTCTCTCATAAATTTGAAGTGCCTTATCTCTTTACTCAGAATATCTTCAGTCTGTTAATTATATTGTATAAAACTTGATTTGTTTCCACAGGATGGGTGCGGCAGCTAGAAGCTGCCCATCCTCTAAGTCTGTCAGCTGGGCAGAAGATGGCAGAAAGGAAAGGGAAAGGCCACCAACTATAAGCAGCATCTTCATTCATGGGCAAGTCATCAGTGTTTCTGTGCCCTCTAAAGACACAACATGTCAAGGGAAGCTGTCTCCTCAATTAAATGTAACCAGTGGGGTCCAACAGTGCTGCACACAGCCTCAGCGGCCTGCCTTCCCTGGATATTGGTTTTTAACTTGGAATACATTGTAGCCTTAGAGAGTCCAATTCTTGATCTGTGGCCTTTCCTAGTCTGGGGTTGCTTCCGAAGTCACATGACCTTGTGTCTGCCACTCCAAGTACAGATTCCAAAGTAGCCTTCATTAAAAGGGAGAAAAAAGCACCTGAAGAAACAAGTATTTTGTTACAGGCAGGCTCTGATTTTGTTTGAAAGTCTGTCTGATCCTCTAAACTCACAAACTATGTTTTTTTTTCCTTCTGCCAGATTTCTGAAAGGCATTATGCTGAGTGAAATAAGTTAGTCACAAAAGGAAAATATTGTATGAGACCACTATTATAAAAACTCAAGAAAAGCTTTATACACAGAAAAAAAAAAATCTTTGATGGTTACAAGCGAGGGGAGGAATAAGGAGAGGAAATCACTAACTAGACAGTAGACAAGTGTTAATTTTGGTGAAAGGAAAGACAACACACAATATAGGGGAAATCAGCACAACTTGGCTCAGGCAAAGCCACAGAAGCTTTCTAGATACATCCAAACACCTCGAGGGACCAAGTTACTGGGGCTGAGTTCTGGGGACCATGGTCTCAAAGGACATCTAGGTCAACAGGCATAACAAAATTCATAAAGAAAATATTCTACATCCTACTTCGGTGAGTAGTGTCTGGGGTCTTAAAAGATTATGAGTGGCCATCTAAGATACATCTATTGGTCCCATCACACTTGGAGCAAAGGAGAATGAAGAAAACCAAAGACACAAAGAAAATATCAGTCCAAAGGCCTAATGGACCGCGTGAACCATAGCTTCCAGCAGCCTGAGCTGAGAAGAACGAGATGATGCCTGGCTACCACCACCAACCACTCTGACAGGGATCACAATAATGAGTGTTCCAGACAGAGTGGGAGAAAAACATAGAACAAAATTCAAATTCACACAAGAAAACACCAGACTTACTGGTCTGACAGAGACTGGAGGAACCATCAAGACTATGGCCCCCTGGCACTCTGCTAACTCAGAACTGAAGCCACTTCCAAAGTCCACCTTTCAACCAAAGATTAGACAGGCCTAAATTTTTTTTTTTTTTTTATAAAACAATAGCACACATGAGGAATGTGTGTCTTAGTTCAATTAAGAATATGAGGCCAAATGGGCAACAGCGGCCCAAAAGCAAAGACGAAAAGGCAGAAAGGAACAGGAAGCCTGGAGGAATGGACATAGGGAAAGGGAAATGGGAAGAGTGCTGACACATTGTGGGGATTGTGATGAATGTCATGAAACAATTTGTGTATAAATTTTTTAATGGGAAATGAATTTGTGCTGTAAATTTTAATGTAAAACACAATAAAATTAAAAAAAAAAAAAGTCTCATTCGGAGCTACTTAATTTGTTGCCATAAACCTCCCTTGGTTCTGTAAGGAATGTGTATGTCAACATCTCCCAGCTCTCACCGATCTTAGGTACAATTAACTCATCTTTGCAGCAGTCCTCACTATGCCCCTGTCTGTATTGTTATCTCTTTTTTACAGAAGAAGCCAGAGCTTTGAGAAGTTAAATGACTTGCCTAGAGTCACACAGCCAGTGCGAAGAGGACTGGGAATTCAGACCTTTTCACTCGTGGTTTGGGGATCTTGCTATCATCCTACGACACCTCTTGACCTGCATCCCCTGAGTCTCTGTCTTTCTTTCTTTAAGCCAACACACGTTCTTTCCAGAGTTGTTAAGTTCTTTGCCAGTCTTACCTTTGTCAATAACTAATTCACTGGGAACCTTTCGCCTTGTGTTTGTCTTTCTTATCTTTTGGAGCCGCAGATTAACATTTTGGCTAATTACTTGGATATTAAAAATCAGACCCTCTAGACTTAAATCCTAGCTCTGCTGCTTGATAGATGCGTGACCTCAGGCAAGCTATTTAACCTCTCTGTCCCACTTTCTTCATCTGCAAAATGGAGCTAGAAATAGTACCAACCTCACAGGGTTGTTTTGAGGATTGAAGAATATAATGCTTGTAAAGTGCTTTTTTTTTAAAGTGCTTAGTACCATGGCACACACTTAAAAATGTTAGCTATAATTTTAGGTTTGTTATTTATGTTCTTTCACCTTTTCCCCCCTTGGAATTCAGGATCTCCTTCCCCATATATTTTTTATGGTGAATGAGAACGTCAGCTTAGGGTCTGTCCTGTACATCTCTTCAAAGTGACATCATATTTTTTCTTTTTAAAATGATTCAGAAAATCCTCAGTCTTTTTCCCTTTCCCATGTGGCTACAGTTTGCCCATCATTAGATAGAGTTGTTTTTTTCTTCACAGCACAATTGAGGGAACCCCTGCGTTTAGGAAATTTTTTTATCAACAAATCTTGTTTGTTTCCTCCCAGATATATCTACATCTAGGAGCCCTGGTGGCGCAATGGTTAAGTACTCAACCACTAACTGAAAGGTCAGCAGTTCAAGCCACCCAGTAGCTCTGAGGGAGAAAAAACTTGGCATCTGCTCTGGTAAAGATTATCACCTAGGAAACCCTATAGGGCAGTTGTACTCTGTCATATAGGGTCGCTATGAGTCAGATTCAACTTGACAGCACACAATTAAAAAAAAATAACATACGTATGTTTTTTTTTTTTCTTTTCAGAAACACTGTCCTCTTTGGTAGTCAGGAGTTAGAATGGCAAGGAAATTTCGATGAGTTCTTCACCTCTGAGGCCAGGGAAAACATTATCCAACTCTTCCTGTTCCCAAATCCAGCATCTTCTTGAACTTCTGGTTTTATTACAGTTCTCTTAGGTAATTTCATCTCTGAGGACCCTCGCCTCTTTTCTGTGCTCTGAGACTCCTGTTCCAGAGCCAGGACCACCTAGACATCCTCAGCCTTTGTCCGCTCCCCCCTTCTGTACCTTACACTCCCATGCTTTCTCTTCCTTCCTTCCCTGCTGTAGCCTCCCCTCCCTTCCTCTTTACATCAGATCCCTTCCCCAGCTTTCTCCTCCTCCTTTCCCTCTACACCTTTTTTCATTCAACCCATAGTAATGGGGTGCTAGTCACACTCAGGATTCAAAGGGGGAACTAGGCCAACCCTTTGGTGACTATTTTTTTTTCTGGGTCTTCCTTTAGTGATGAGAGCAATTGTAATTCCGTATAGAAATTACCTGGGCTTTATTAAGCTCCAACCAGTTTTTCTGCCACTTACTAGCTGTATAACTATAAACTGTTACAATGTCTCTCTCTGGCTTCGTTCATTCATCTGTTAAAAGGGGGATTAAAGTAGAAAAGCAACACCTTGCTGCAAATGTATTATGAGGGTTAAGTGAGGTAGCATGCTGGTGCCCAGCCTGGTGCCTGGCCCATACTAAATGCCTGGGAAATGTAATAATTATTTTTATTATTATATTTTAAACTGTATTTATATGGCACTAATGGAGTGGACTATTAATCCAGAATTTTTCTTCTCTATTTTGCCTTTCCATGATATTGATGCAGGAAGCTCTTGCCTATTTTTTAAGTTGGTTATCTAGTCATTGTTCATACTGTCTAGATTTACTTGATAATCTCTTCATGTTTCTGTATAAAAAATAGACGCAGCAAATTGTCAGAATAACAAACCAAGGAAGAGATGTTGGTCCATACCTTTGTGATCAGAAAATAGAGTTTCAATGCAACTAGAATGGGGGAAAGAGCATACAAGAACTTACGAAATGCTAACGCTGTGGTCTATATCTACCTGGCATTTTAGAAGTTCAGAGTTAAAAAGAAACATTTTGGAGCTTTAGGGTCAGCTGCACATTTTCAAACAGAAACACTAAGGACTAAAAAAAAAAAAAAAGGACTAGGGAAGGCAAAATGCCATGGCCAGGGTCACACAGGAGGCTGTGGCAGAGCAAGGTCTTTTGGTGCCTACCCCTATGTGATCTCTACTTCACTATCTGCCATGACAATGGACAAGAAGACAAAAATTTAGTTCATTGTTTTGAGGCTCCTTAATACTAAATAATTTTTTTCATGCCTATAATGTGTGGAGGCCTCCATTGGGATGGTCTATGGGCTTTCATGATGGACAAGTAAATGTAAACTGTTATAATAACAAGCACTATTAATACTGATGTTGTTGTTAGGTGTTGTCGAGTGCATTCCAATTCACAGTTACCCTATGACAGAGTAGAACTGTTGTATAGGATTTTCTAGGCTGTAGTCTTAAAAAAATTTTTTTCTTTTTTTTTTTTTAGTCTTTACTGGAGCAGATAACCAGGCATTTCTCCCACAGAGCCTCTGGGTGGGTTTGAACTCCCAACCTTCAGTAAGCAGCAGAACTCTTAACGGTTGTGCCACCAGGACTTCTCGTTAATACTGATAGCTCAGGATAGCTTCCTCCATGCTGACTGCATACTCTGTCCCAGGGACTTTAAATTCATCATTTCATTTCATTCTCCCTCCAACTCTTCATGGTAGATGTAATTCTACCATGAAGAAATTGAAACTCAAGGAGGCTGAGAACTTTGCCCATAGTCCTAACAGACCCAAACTGAAACTGAGATCTGTGTGTCTCCAAAGAACAGGTGCTTTTCCCTGTGTCATGCTGCTTCGTTGGTACTCACAGCCGACTTCTTGAAAAAGTGCTGAGGGGAGAGGTTCAGAGTAGGAGGGAAAGGGTCAGAGGGAGAGGACAAGGGTGTTTGGAAGAACCAACACAAGAAGGCCTCCCAGAAGAGGTAACTTTGTGAAGAATTGAGGGAAGGCGAGCGTGTGCATGAAGAGTCAGAAAGTCTAGTTTCCAAATGGATTTTCTCATTATCTTATACTCAGGTTTTGTGTTTTAAAAAATTTGCTTTCTTTATTTAAGAATACAAAACAAGCCAAAGCCTGGCTTTTTCACTCAGCATAATTCCTTCCATTTATATGTCATTCGCCAAGAGATAGAAGTATAGTCATGGAGAATAGGTCCCTGGTTCCTAGGGATTAAGAGTGGGGGAAAGTATGGCTACAAAGTGACAGCCTGAGGAAATTTTTGAGGTGGTGGAACTGTCCTGTATTCTGATTGTACTAGAGGTTACACAAATCTACACGTGTTGAAATTCACAGAACTATACACCAAAAAAGTCAATTGTACTTTATGTTAATTTTTAAAATAAAATAAAATGCTGAAAAAAGGCACAGGAACTCACTGAAGAACACGGGTTGTATTCACAACGTATCTAGTTAAATGTGCCCAGTCTTTGGTGGGCTGAAGTCCCTGGGTGGTGCAAAGGTTAACACACTCAGCTGCTAATTGAAAGGTGGGAGGTTTGGGTCCACCCAGAGGTGACTTGAAAGAAAGACCTGGTTATCTAATTCTGAAGAATCAGTCATTGAGAACTCTACAGAGTGAAGTCCTACTCTGACGCACATGGGGTCCCCAGGACTGAGAATCAACTTGATGGCAACCGGTAGTGGTTTGGTGGGTCAGCTGGTGCCTGATGTCCAGTGAATGGCTGGCTGACCTTTCCATGATGCTAGCTGAGGGCCAATGGTTTGGTTCATTTAAGTCCAGCTATAGGGTCGCTATGAGTCGGAATAAACTTGACGGCAGTGGGTTTGGGTTTTTAAGTCCAGCTCCAGCTCCTCCAGTTCTGTCACTATCCATCTGAGCCAGTGGGAACAGGGTGCCGGAGAGCAAGGGGAAACATTTAGGTAGGAATGCACATCCCAGTAACAATATGTATTTTATACAAGAGGTCTCTATCACTACAAAGTATGGATGGCATTTCCCCTAAACCTAGTATCTTATAAAATTAAATACAGGTAAAGAGATTCTCTAAACCAGAATGTTACTCTAAAGTAGCATTTTAAACCCTCTTTCTACTATATTAGCAACTGCTAGTATTTGAATACTGAATACCGAATGACTAGATTTCCAGTTCAGTGCACAAAAATCTCTGCAATTCCTAGAGTTTGGAAAAAATGAGAGCTGAGGTCTCTCCAACACTCACTTCAATGAATGAAGAAAGAATAAACAGTCTGATTCCAAGTCCACAGCCCAAACAATCTGGCCACCATCTACTCTAGAGTCTGTAAGGGTAAGTGTGAGTGGTGTCTTAGCCTGGGCTCTCTAAAAAAAAAAAAAAAAAAAAAAATCAAACTCACTGCCATCAATTCTGACTCATATGGACCCTACAGGACAGAGTAGAACTGCCCGATAGGGTTTCCAAGGAGGAGTGCCTGGGGGATTTGAACTGCCAGTCTTTTGGTCAACAGCTGTAGCTCTTAACCATTAAGCCACAAGGGTTTCTGGGTTCTCTCGAGAAGCAAAACCAGTAAAGTGTGTGTGTGTGTGTATATATATATGTATACATAAAGAGAGATTTATATCAAGGAAATGGCTCACAGGGTTTTTAGAGTCTGTAAGTCTCCGGTCTGTGAGGCAGGGAAGAAAATTCTCCTTATTCACATAGCTGCAGGGGCTGGCGAGATCAAGATCGACAGGCTGGAGAGCAGTTCTGCCACAGGCTGTGAAGATCAACAATTGGCAGGCAAGATGCCGGCAAGCTGCTAGCCCAAGTCTCAAGAACCAGAGGACAAACTAACGGGAGCCAGCTGCAGGATCCAGGACGAGCAAAAGCCCCTGCAAAAAAAGCAGGAAGGAAGTAGGCTGAGAAGAGCATGGTGAGCCACCACAGGCCTTGTCCCCACTCCACTCAGCAGATCCCATCATGGGGGTGATCATGTATCAGATTTCAACAGGGAAGTGATCACAACATTATACAACTGCCAAAACGCTGAGAATCATGGCCTAGCCAAGTCGTCACACAATCTTAACCATTACAAGTAGCCATATGGAACACCAGGTGTTTATCTTCCTCTTACATGTGACTGTGTATATTTCTTTTATTTTTAAGCTACTGGTGATAGTTCCCAGAGCACAAAGGAGAAGGATGGGGGTGCTGGGAATGAATCAACTCAGAGGAGGGATAAAGCTCTTAAGGATGAGAGTGAAGACAGATTTTGAAGGTCAGATTTGGGGTATAGGTGGGGGAAGTAAGCGGGCAGAGTAGGGAATGAGGTTGTCGGTGATGGACAGTAAGGAGGGAAAGGAGAAGTGGGGAGGTGCTGGCTCTTCAGTAGGCCTAGGTGGCCTCAGCTGAAGTGGCCATGGTTGCTTACAGGAAGGATACCGGCTCCTGCAGTCTGAGACCCAGAATCAAATCCCAGTTCTGTCAACAGTCAGCCTAAGACACCACTCACATTTACCCTTACAGACTCTGTAATAAATGGTGGCCAGATTGTATGGGCTGTTAACTTGGAATCAGAGACTGTTTATTCTTTCTTCAGTCATTGATGTGAGTGTTGGAGAGACTTCAGCTCTCATCTTTTCCAAACTCTAGGAATTGCAGAGATTTTTGTGCACTGAACTGGGAATCTAGTCATCATACATCATGGTTCTCAAAGTTAGTCCCTGGATCAGCAACATCAGTATCACTTGAGGACTTGTTAGAAATGCAAATTCTCAGGCCCCAGCCCAGACCTATTGAATCAGAAACTTTGGGGGTGGTGGCAGCAATTTGTATTTTAACAGGCTCACCAGGTGATTCAGAAGCTTGTGAAAGTTTGAGATCTACTGATTTAGGTATGAGCTGATTTAGAATATTGTATAACCAAGGGAACATGTGTTTTGAGTCACAAACACTCCATTTACAAACTTACATTCTACAAGCTGGGGACCTATACATACCTGCAACTATACACACCTAATAGGGGGATGAGCCAAGCATAGTGTGGCTTTGCTGAGAGGCAGGCAGGGAGGGAAAAAGAAGCTTGCTGAGGTGAATGGAGAACTCATCTTGGGAGTGGAGGACCCACGAAATAGGAAGCTTGGAGCAGCTGCTGAGGGAGCAAGGCTCAGGGCTGCCCATTCCTCAGGCCCACTAAAGACAAGCAATGTCTCAATCTCAAAAATGTAAGTAGGCACTTTTATTGATCCCCTACTTCATCGAGAACTCTAAATACAGTATCTCATTTCAGTTTATTCTCCCAGCAATGCTTTAAGATTGAAACTCTTTTCCCCATTTAGTAGGTGAAGAACCCAAGGTTCAGAGAAGACAAAGTTACTTGCTTAAGGTCCTGAAGTCGGGATTTGAACCAGGTCTGCTTTCAAAGCCTCTTTCCACTACATATGCCTCACACTACTGAGGCACCGCTTATGAAAGGTGCTGAAAGATAGTGATCGTTCAGGGAAAGATGCAACCATTGTCCTTGGAACACTGCCTTTGCCATCGCAGCAGCTGATTACTTTCTTCACAGGATCTGCTACAACATCCTCCCAGCTGGGCCTCTCCATTCTATCAGACAAGGTCCCAGAGCATCACCAGTCCAGACTCAGCCTCCTCTGTGCCTCACCTGGTGGTTTGTTTCTCTCCAGGAGCTTGCAGGGCACAGTAGCAGCTACTGAAGAGCTCCTGACCACCAGCTTCATTAAGCCTATTAGCTTTCTCCTTTTGCTGCAGCAGGATTATTTTATTTATTCTTGATGCATGTGTTTTGCCTTTAATCTTCCAGAACAGCCATTTCAATTTAGGTTTCTACCTGAACACGATGAAATTCCAAGCCTATTCTCACCTCCATCCCTGGTTTCAAGGCATTAGTTTAAAGAATTCTCGGTCTGCAGAAACTGTATTGGTCTGAGCAACGCAGGAAAGTTGGAGGTCTCAGACTCACTGCAGTAAGGTGTTAGAATTTCAAACTCTTAATCCTATCGATTCCTTGTCCTTTTGATCTTTTCAGCACTTGTCAGGAGAGTTGAGTTTGTGTAATTTGACGGGGAGGGCTGATTGGCTCTGGTTTTATTATAACCTGTGTCATTTAATTAATAAGAAAAGCAGCAGTCAGCTGCTGAACTACAGAAGGGTATGCTTATACCTTCTGCTTTTCCAAAAACCCAGACAATTATTTGGGTTTTAGAAGAGTGACTGAATCAGATTGTGAGCCTGGGATAGGTTTTATTTTGTCTTTGAGCAGGCTTCCATCATCCTTTGTAGCATCAACAAGTGAATAAATAGCCAAAATAAAAACCTGGCTCCTTTCAAGGACAGGAAAAGAGAAGAAAACTAGTATTTCCTGAGTATTTAGGTTGTGCAGGCACTCAACTCATCTAATCCTCTCAATGGCTTTAAGTTATAGATCTTGTTATCCCCATTTTACAGATTAGAAAGCCTAGCCTCAGAGGTTAAGAAATATGCCCCAAGTTCAAACAGACAAAAAATGACAAGCCTTGGATAAGAACTCAAGGCTGTCTGATTTCAAAGTCATTGTATTTTCATGCTATGTGAGTTGAAGCATTTAAAGCAACCTGAAAAGAGAACCTGTTTATGTATTGTTTCAGTGGTTTGTAATGAATAGAAAATGTGTTATTTAGAAGCACTGGGTTCTCACCCAACTAGATACTAATATTTATTAAAAACTCTGCTAATTAAGTGATAAATGTAAATAAATCAATGGAACAAATAGGGATTTGAGAATCAATCTAATGGAAATCAGTCAAGGAGGTAAAGGATTATTTAATAGGTGGTGTTGGACAACTGACTTTCGGCATTAAAATAATATAAAGTTAGATTCCTACATAAAAACAACCTCCTGTGGCTTCAGTATCTAAATCGAATAGCAAAACAAAATTTTAAGAGATCTTTAAAATCATTAAAAAAATATATAGGAAAATGTTTTTGTGATCTCACAGCAGGGAAGACACAAAAATACAGATAATATCAGAATAATTGGTAAACTTGAAAAAAATTAAAAAAAAATTTCAGAACAAAAGACCTCATTTACAAAGCTAAAAGATGAGAAGGGGCCTGAGAGGAGATATTGCTAAGATATACAAGAGTCAAGATTGGTATCGAGAATATATTTAAAAAAAAAAAAATCCTACAAATCAAAATACCCCAATACAGACAACCTACAAGATAAGGGCACAAAGGGTACAGAAGAGAAGTTCACCAAAGAGAAGCCCACATCCTCAGAATAGACAAATGAAAACATGTACAACCCCATTAATAACCAACAAAAAAAGGCAATTGGCAAAAGTGATGTGGTACAAATGGTACTACTAACTGAAAGTTTTGTGGTTCAAGTCCCCCAGGGGTGCCTCAGAAGAAAGGCCTGGTGATCTAAAAAAAAAAAAAAACCAAAAATCAGCCATTGAAAACCCTATGGAGCACAGTTCTGCTCTAACACACAGGGTTGCCATGAGCTGAAATGGACTCAGCAGAACGTGGTTTTATGTAACATATCAGTATTAACACTGTATGAGAACAAGGGCCAATGGAAACTTTCATACATTCCTGGTATCGGGGTAAATTTGTACAGCCGTTATGGGAACCATTTTGGTAACATCAGGTTAAAATTGACAATGTACATACCTAGCCACTCAGGGATCCCACTACCAGACACATATCCCAGGTGCAGGGCCAGCTTCATGGTCACGTGCAGTGTCACAGGGCTCCACTCTCTGCACTTCCCCTGTCTCGAAATTCTTAATACAGGCAGCCCCTGGGTCATGAACCAGATCTGTTCTTAAGTGTGTCTTTCAAAATCCGATTTGTAGGTAAGTTGAAACAGGTGCATACGGTGCTTATTTACCCTTATTTTAGTGCAAGAAGGAGCCCTGGTTGCACAGGGGTTAAGAGCTCAGCTGCTAACCAAAAGGTCAGCAGTTCAAACCCACCAGCTGCTCCTTGTAAGCAGTTCTGCTCTGTCCTCTAGGGTCCCTAGGATTCAGAATCAACTCATCAGCAATGGATTAGTGCAAGATTCAATGATTTAAAAGCTTCACGGGCAGCAGGTGAAGGTGATTATGATGAAGAATTTGTTGATAGTAAGGGTTGGTTCAACCATTTCAAAGTGAGGGCAAATTTACATAATATTAAAGGGCAAGTATGAGTTGTCCGTAAGTCGTAAGTCGGAGGTTCATAACCCAGAGACTCCTTGTAATTTTATCTTTGAACTTGTGCTTTTTAAGTGAAGTTCGATGGGAAGATGGAGCACGTACTTGAGCAGGGGAAATACACCTAGTATGGATACCCACCACCCTTCCTGTTGCCATATTCCCATATAGCATTCAGAATGTCTCACAAGCTCGGAATTCCAGTGGACCCACCATGTGCACGGGAGTTCAGCAAGACTCAAAGCAAGCACAAGGTACACGTGTTATGTCTACAGGTGTTACATCTACAACAGCAAGCTGGGACGCTGACAGCCCAAAGGGCCGTGCTTTCCATTTGAGCCAGAACTTGCTTCAAATGCAGACAGAAGGCAGTGCTGTTCTAAGAAACATGAACAACAAGGAGTCCTGTTGTATACTTTCTCACACATGTTACTTCCCAGGCAACCACTGAATATGAGGACACAGAGGGAAAAGTAAAGATAGGGTAACCCAGAGTTCCTTTTCCTTTCAGCCCTTCCTTACTCAACAGAAAACTGAAGGCGAAGAATGTTGGTACAGTGTGTACAAATTAAAACGTGAAATGAAAACAGGTAAATTTGTGTAGTATTTCCAGTGCTCTGTTAAGAATAAAATACGTATGTACATAGAAGCTATGAAATATGAATCGTGTAATTTCAGTGATTCTGCATATGAGTTAAATGTGCTTAAATTTGCATTTAAAACTGGCATTCCACAAAATAAAAATAAAAAGTAAAATTCAGGATAATAAATTTGAATTTTTCATAAAACAAAATTAGGATGGCAAGTAAAAGTTGCCATGACAAGTTGAGAGAAAGATCATGAAAGAAAGGAAAAAGCTTTATATTTAGTACCTTTAACAGCATTTTCCCCTGATGTTTTGAACAAATGAGCCAGCCCTGCATTTTCAGTCTACTCGGCTCACGCGTTATTTAGCCAGCCTCATATAGTTGTACGTGGAAACATGAACAAGGCTGTCCATTTTAGCATTGTTGTAAAGGTTAAAAACAAAATACAACAGCAAATAATTCAGTGTTCAGGAATAAGAAAATGGATTAGTTGATGGTATTTAGTCGTAAGAAGGATTTCGCATATTAGGTGTGTTAAATTAACCAGATCCATAGGTGCATGAATGGAGCTAAAAAAAGCAACAGAAAAAAATTCAAGCTGGAGAGCATCAGGTATGAGTACATTCATCTATATAATTTTATAATTCAACCACAAAATCCATCACTCAGGGATATATTTATGTGTGTGGCAAAGTATAAAAACATAGATGAGATACACACCAAGTTCAGTTGGATGGCATTTAATATTATTTTTAATAACTCACTAGCAATCTCTTTTTCATCCAAATTGATTACAAAGACAGAATTAATCTTTTCCAGATTAGATAACATAGTATTTTATTCTAGCTTACACAGGAAATAACTCATTAAATAATTAAGGGTTATCTCGTTGACTTTTATAGACAACCACAGTTGACCTGAATTTTCTTCGTATTTAGTGTTTACCCAACGGCGTGGTACTAGAAACAGGCTCATTAGTAAGCGAATTTGTAGGAGCCATTTTGTGTCAGGTGAAAACATTGAAAGGAGCTTGTTTGGGCTGGGTTTTTGCTGAGTCAGGGGAACCTCTCCTTGCCCCATCGCTTTGACTCTGATGGCTGCGTGCTTAGGAACCTGGACCTTTATCAGCTTATATTATACTGTATCTGCACAAAAATCAATATACAATTAGCTATCAATTATTTGTACTCTTACAGAGAAGAGCTGACAACAAACACTCCCAAAGAGCTATAACCCTACCCATAAATCATTAATATTTGTCTCTGGGATACATGATGTAATTTATATTTCAACTGATGTGCCTCACTAGTTGTGTATGACTTAGACTAATATGAATGCTAGTTTGTAGTCTGTGTTTTTTTTTTGTTTTGTTTTTTATAGTCTGTGTAGATAGCAAGGGGAGGAAGGTTAGATGTCTGTTAGATGGTGGGAGTCAGTCATGGGGAAATTAAAATTTTATCCTATATAATTCCCAAGGTCTATATTCTGCAGAAGTGGATGGTACCTTGCAGAAAGGGAAGAACTGATGTTCCTGCGCTGGTTTATAGTGTCCTTTGCTCTTCTAACTCAGATCAGTTCCACGTGGGGGCAGGGAGGGATGGGACAGTTATTTGTTTCCATGTTGCAGATTGGACTTAGCAACACAAGAGAGGTCTTAGCATGACCCAGACCATTTTGCCAACCACTCGGAAGCTAGTCCACTGTCATGGATATCCTAGCCCCAAGCTCACTTGTGCAGCAAAGCAAACATGTACTGACCTGTCAGACAGATACTGATTACAGGGCTTGTTCCAGAGAGAGAGACACACCCTGGATCTATGTCCTGCCCCCTGAACATAATGGACAGTGGGCCCTGCTTGGAGAGAAGCCCCATTGCTACAAGTGGAATAGCCTAGCCAGACAGCACAGGGACTGTGCCCCTTGTTTCCTCAAAGATTATTAGTTTCCACTATCCCTCATGAAATTGGCATTTGAAAAAACCTTATTACATGGTGCTTTTGTTCATTTTTAATGACTAAATGACTACTTAACTATTCCTCATAGCTAAATGTTCCTTAATCTATCTAATCTCTATTATATCATATCATAGTGACATTTAATTTTTTTAATTTTCAGAATTATTACAGACAATCTAAAAATATTTTTCACATGGCTCTTTTGTTTCTCCATTGAATAATTTGTGTTGTTAGCAGGTCAAAGTCTGGAAACACTTTAAACTCCTTTTCATTTGTTTTTTTTGAAAAGGTCTTTTTGATTTATAATGTCAATAATGAGTGCTGTTATTTTAAATTTTGTTTAGCCCAATTTTATACAATACAGTTTTTTAATTTTTTTCTTTCAGTTTTCTTAAAGTTCCAGCCCTGGGCACCAGGGCCTGCCAAAAGAAGAAAGAACCAGTGCCGTCAAGTCAATTCCCACTCATAGTGACCCTATTACTGTTGCCTTAATTTAACTAACCATCTGCTTATTCAGTGGGTTAGAGCCCCTCTGACAGGAAGACAGTTGCTTGTTTTCTCCGATAACCCATCCCACTTAATCAGTCTTCCTTCCTGAGATAACAGCAGGGTTCTTGTTGTAGAGAATAGAATCAGTATGGTCTGACTTAAAGTTACTGAAAACTATCTTCTTATTGATGAATTCTAATGCTCAGGTGTTACTCAGGGGCAGGAAAGCTGGAGGAGAGAAAAGAGGACCCAATAGCACTAATGACAATCTTTGCCTTTATAAGAATAAATTTCCCACAGAATCATGTGCACATGAACACACACACACCCATATACCTGAGAGTCCCAGATCCCTAAAACCAGCCAGGGATATATTTCGACTAAATAAATTAAAAACAAACTACCATGTCCAAAAATACTGTAAACATCCCAATAGGTAAGAAATGTAATAAACCGAAAAAAAAAAAAGTTGCTGTAGAGCCGATTTCCAACTAATTAAAAAAAAACTAATTAGTGACCCTAAAATGTAACAGTGTGTATAATTGACATTAGCATCTATTAATATATCAAAACATTTAAAGCAGGGTTGCATTAACATCCTGGGACAATACTGCCCTCTTGTGGGCATTTAAAATGCTTTGCCTTCATTCCAAATTACAGTTGCATTTTCCCAACTACAGGCACGAGCGAGATTTTGTTTTCTCACTGCTCTTTCGTTTCCAGGCTGGTGGGGCCACCAGACGATTGAAGATGTTCAAAGAGTTTTGAGTAGATAGTTTATAGTGCCTGTTTGTCATGTCTGTGAAATCTTGAATAAACTTTGGGAACTTACTGAGTGAGAGTTGTTGGAAAACTAAGTTTACAGGAGGCATTATTAACGTACATAGGGTCGCTATGAGTTGGAACCAACTTGATACCTAACAGCAACCACAACAATAGAAGAGTTTTGCCAACAGGACAACAACGTGGCAACACTGTGCTGTGAGTGAGCTGGAATGCTTTGTGACTTGATTTACCCTTGTGAAACTTGAATCTCTGCAGGACATGTAGTTTCCAGACAGAATGGGCTATGTGATTCAACTTTAAACTATGAGAAATATTTTCACTGCAGGAATTTATCAACATCCTTTTGTACTTTGTGGGAAACAAATGTTTTTAGTTGAAGTATGGATTTAGACTTTGAGGATAGATAGCACTCTAGTGATATTAAGAAGCCAAAGATAGATCCTAAAACCAAAACCCAAACCAGTTGCCGTTGAGTAAATTCCAAATCTTGGTGAGTAATAAGAACCTTATATTTGGGAGATGTTTGAATCAGCACAGAAATTCTGTAGTTTAGCAAATATAATTTAATAATTAAAAATTAATTTTATTGTCATAAAATTGTATTCTCACAAACAGTTTATAAACTTGCTCTTTGGTGAACCTCCTTGTCATATGGTTCAGCTGAAGGCTATAATGCCTCTCCACGTCTCCTGAGAAGAAGAAGGCTGGGTGCATTCATACTTACTGTTACCCCTCAGAAAGCTGCTTGTTCAACTAAGATGTGCCAGCATTGCGAAGCTGTCACTATCAGAAAATCATCTCCAATTCTGTCTTCTTGATGTGGATTCTACACTAGTGAAATTCTATTTTGAAATGCAAATAAGCTCTTCTCACTACAGGCTTGTAAAAATGGCAAAACAGCTCAAGCAAAAAAAAAAAATATAATTGCTGTATAATTAGGTGTGTAAACAGAAATACTATGCTGATATTTTAATTTTGCCTTATTGCAATGGTGTCTATTCAGTGTGAGGCATGATAGGACAAGACGATGAGTTAGGGAAGAAAGTAGCTAATGGTACCGACTGGGGCTGCCCCCAAGCCCAGAACCAAAACAACGAACCCATTGTTGTCAAATTGATCCTGATTCATGGCCACCCTATGTGTTACAGAGTGGAACGGCACCATAGGTTTTCCTTGGGTGTAATCTTTACTGAAGATCACCAGACCTTTCTCTGTGGCACTGCTGGGTGGGTTCAAACCGCCAACCTTTAGGTTAGTAGTCGAACACTTAACCATTTGTGCCACCCAAGGACCTCCCAAGCCCAGAGCCTGGCAGGAAACAGGATGGGCTTCCAGGGAATCAGCATTGAGCCTAAGGGAAATAAACACTACTTAGAGAGCCTTCTCTACTCCGACAATTATATTACCAGAACCCAGCACGCTGCAGCTGCAAGCCGGAATTTTTTTCTTTGCTTTTAGAAGAAATACGTGAAAAATGAGTCTTTAAAAACAGGTTATTTTCTGGGGTCAATACTAATTCAGTCTAATGCTTTCATCTTCTTAGTTTCCTCTATAGAACTGTTTTTCTTGTGAATGTTTCCAATAACCACCCTGTGGCACTGTAGAATCCTGAATCATCAAACAAAGATCAAGTTGTGTCCCATGGATGATACTTACTGCATAATATAATGGGTTTGTGTGTCACAGGATGACATTTGACAAATGTGGAAGTGACAAGGGTTATCTGATCTACCTGCTATTAATAAGAAACTTCGGCCAGGTAGAATCCCAGTTCTGGTACTATTCCATGATGATGATGAATTCTGTCCCCTTCTAGCCCATCCCTGCTTTTACTGAGGAATCACCCTTATTCAATGTACCTGTATTATAGTGGGGCAATTCAGCACCAAAGTTACTTGGCGATGCTGCTTGCCTGAGCTTATGATTGCCTTTTGATCCTGGTATGGAGCATATTCTATTTATATAAAAAGTTACCCCTTATAATACTCCTTTAAATAATTTCTCAAATACATATTTGATGACAAGTACATTATTTTCAGGAAACTTCCTCATAAACTGGGGATTGGTATGTAAATATGATCTACTAATGACATAGTAATTGCCATTATTTATTGATCACTTTCTAAGTTGAAGGTATTTTATGTGGATTATCTCTAATTTTTAAAGGAACCCTATAAGGTTGGTTGTGGTATCTCCACTGTCTGGGGAAGGAAACAATTTCAGAGAGGCTAAATAACCAAAGGAGGCAGGATAGAAGGCTTTATGGATTGCCTTACTGGCTTTTCATGGAAGAACCATGAGGGTGTTTGAATAGGAAACTGGGTACTGGGATTATGTCTCTTAGCTCATACAGTAGAAGAGTGAGTCTTTGTTGCATACTAATTGAATCCACATTTGTTACCTGTTTCTCCAGCATTTTTCTTTTTTCCTTTTGTACTAGATTCTTTCTTCCTTCGAATACTTATATATAGATTGTTGTTGTTGTTAACCTGCTATGGCTTCTGCCTCTGACTTATAATGACCCCATGCACAATGGAACGAAACACTGTCCAGTCCTGCACCATACCCATGATTAGTCTTGGGCCAGACCATTGTGATCCATAGGATTTTCATTGGCTGATTTTCAGAAGTAGATTGCCAGGTCTTTCTTCCTAGTCCATCTTAGTCTGGAAGCTCTGCTGAAACCTGTTCAGCGTCATGGCAACACACAAGCCTCTAATGACAAACAGGGGAAGACTGTGCATGAGGTGCATAGGTTACCTCTCTCTTTAAAAACAACACAATACTCCTTATGCGTACTGTCCTTTCTACCTGCCAGTCTAAATCTTTCTTTTTTATTTCCAGCTAAACTGATCAGATGAGTATTCTAATTGCCTTGCTTCCATTTTTCCTTCACTCTCATGACCAAATGCACCTCTCCATTTAACATTTAAAACACTGTAATGAGGCAGAAGGATCTCTAGTGGTGCAGCGGTTAAAGTGATCAACTGGAACTGAAAGGTCAGCAGCTCTGCAGGAGAGACGTGACAGTCTTAAAGTGTTGACTTAAGTAAAGACTTAAAGTGTTGGAAACCCTATGGGATCGCTATGAGTTGGAAGCAACACAATGGCAGTGAGTTTGGTTTTGGTAATGAGGCAGCTTTCCTCAGACTTACCCATGACACCACCTCCAGTCCCAAAGGTTTGCTCCCAGTCTTGCAGCATCTGATACCGTTGATCACATCTGATAGCTCCTCCTGCTGGTAAAAATTCTAGCAGCTGTATGGAGCAGTGACTTTGTGCTAGGCTTTGGATTAAGCACCTTACGTGAATTATTTTACTCAATTCTCACAACAACTCTGTGAGGTCAATACTGTTATAGTCCCTGTCTTAGGGTGGGTTCTCTACAGAAGCAAAGCCAGTAAAGCATATAAATATATAGGGAGATTTATACCAAGGAAATGGCTCACACAGTTGTAAAGGCTGGAATGTCCCAAGCCTGTGGGTCGGAGAGATTCATGTAGCCAAGAGGCCGGCAAACCCAAGGTTGGCAGGTCAAACAACAGGGCTCTTGCTCACAGGCTGTGAAGATTGATGAGTCCCAAGATCAATGAATTCCAAGATCGGTGAATCCCAACATTGGCAGGCAAGACCACAGGTAAGCTGCTAGCTCAAGTCCCAAGAACTGGAGGTCAGTTGGACAGGAGCCAGCTACAGGATCCAGAGCAAGCAAAAGCCCATGAGCCTTGCCAGAATGTCCACTTATATTCGATGCAGGCCACAAGCCCAAGGAAATTCCCTTTCAACTGATTGGCTACTCACAGCAGATCCTATCATGGAGGTGATCACATTATATCAAATCTCGTCATGGAAATGATCGCAACATCATACAACTGCCAAACTGTATCATAACTACCAAACCACTGAGAATCATGGCCCAACCAAGTTGACACGCAACCCTAACCAGCACAGTCCCCATTTTATAGATGAGGAAACCAAGTCTCAGGAAGGTAAACTTGTTCAATATTACACAACCTATTATGTGGCAAAGACAGTCATCCCTGTGCTATATTATCTTTAACATTTGTATAGTCCCGACTACCTGCTAGGTACAATGCTAAGTTCTTTATAGATATTATCCAATTATTTTGTGTTATATTTTCTCCTCTCATACCTAACCCTGGGCCTAATGCAATGACAAGTTTTCAGCCCATGGCCTAATATAAACTCAACCTCTCCCTCTTGGTACATTCAAATTCTAAATTCACTTTTTTTTTTTTTTAATTTTTACTTGCATCAAATAGTTATTGATGTACAAGGCACTGCTTTGGGCACACAAAGGTAAGCAAGGCAGGCTGCTGCCTGTCTGGAGCTGGCCAGGTAGTGAGGAGTGAGACAGGCAAATGGTACAAACCATTACCTGAGCCTATTGGCAGTCCACGGAGAACTCACATCTGCCAGTCTCTCAGGTTCTGGGCACATCTGCTTGTCCTCATGCACCCCAGGTTCACCTTCCTGTAAACCCTGTGCTGCCCTCCAAAGCCAAGCCTTCGAATAAGCCTCAGCACCTGCCAGGTAGGCCCCTGGTTGGTGAAAGCAGTTTGCAATCAGCTACTAACTAAAGGTTGGTGGTTTGAACCCACTCAGCAGTCTCGAGCCAGAAAGCAAGGAAGCTTTCAAAGAAAAAGGGGGGCTATGTCAAAAGAATACAGGGACCAGCTTGAAGGATTTCCTGAAGGCCAAAGTTGGGCAATTTAAGCATAAAATAAATGATGACTGTAAATTGAATATGTATATAAAAATCCACTAGTCTATAATAATATTCAAAAGACAGAAAGCCAATAAAATCATTTGTCATCAGCTCCTTACTTTTAAAATTGTAATTAATGGGAAAGAATTAAGCATTATTCCTCCTCTCAAGTAGGAGCTATATTTCAGGGTAGCCAATTAGCCCCAGATGATGAGAGAATATTTTTCTTACAGTGACAAAAAAAATCTAACCAGTTGCCATCGAGTTGATGCCAACTCATGGCAACTTCATATATTGCACAGTATAACTGCTCCGTAGAGTTTTCAAGTCTGGGAACTTTTGGAAGCACATTGTCAGGCCTGTCTCCTGAGGCACCTCTGGGTGGGTTCAAACCGTCAACTTTTAGGTTAATAGTCATGGAATTAACAGTTTGCACCACCCTTGGATTCCTACAGTGAAATGCCAGGTAATAAATACTAAGTGGGCTTACCTAATTAGGAAAGCATTACTTTGCAACCCCTAACAAATTAATTGATGCAGACATGGATCATCAATGGATACTAAAACCATATGGCACAGTTGCCTGGTGCTAAAACGTCACTCCACAAATTACTTCCTCGATGCAAGGGGGAAAGCTTAACTTTGCTATGGAGAGATCAAGTTGCTACCACCTTAACTCAGTGATCTATCTTAGCCTCACTAATAGTGGGACAACCAGATAGTATGTGCTTTATGTAGTGAGGCAATACGAAGTACCTTAGCTATGACATATTCTTGCCAAAACGATTAAGTTTGAACCTAAACGAGCCTTTAGTTCTAACTTCTGGTTTACAACAAATACAGGGGATAGGAGCACAAGTGAGATAGTATCACAAGACACCAAAACTCCAGAAGGTAGTATATTCTGAAGGACAGCTGGCCTGGTCTCTTCAACAAATTATTGTTAAGGAAAACAAAAGGGACAGGGGTTGTTCTACATTAAAGAGACTAAACAGAAATAACAATGGAATGCAATGAGTCGTATTAGTTTGAATAAACGATCCTCAGGACAACTGAGGAAATTTTCACTTGGACTGGGTGATAAATGATGTTAAGGTTTTATTAAGGAGTCCCTAGGTGGCACAGATGGTTAAGTGTTCAACTATTAGCTGAAAGATTGGCAGCTTTGACCCCCCCAGAGGCACCTCAGAAGACAGGCCTGGTAATCGACTTCTGAAAGGTCACACCCTTGAAAAACTCCCGGAGCAGTTCTGCTCCATACACATGTGGTTGCCATGAGTCGGAATTGACCCAACAGCAACTAACAACAACAAAGGTCTTATTGTTAATTTTATTAGTGGTGATAATGAAATTGTGGTTATGTGGGAAAATGCCCCCAAACCAAATCACTCAGAAATTACCATTATAAATGTTGGTAAATGAATATCACTTCAGACTTTTTTTTTCAGTATAAATTTTTATTGGAGTGCCAATTTTTTTTACATTTTTTAAAAATTGTGCTTTAAGTAAAAGTTTACAGTTCGTCATTTTATCATACAAAAATTTATATGCACACTGTTATGTGACCCTAGTTGCTCTCCCTATAATGTAACAGCACACTCCTCCTTTCCACCTCAGATTTCCCGTGTCCATTCAACCACCTCCTGTCCCTTTCTGCCTTCTCATCTCACCTCCAAACAAAAGCTGCCCATTTAGTCTCATTTAGGCTCTTTTAGTCTACTTGAACTAAGAAGCACACTCTTCATGAGTATCATTTTACGTTTTATAGTCCAGTCTAATCTTTGAAGAGTTGCATTTGGGAATGGTTTTAGTTTTGGGCTAACAGAGAGTCTGGGGGCCATATCTTCCGGGGTCCCTCTGGTCTCAGTCAGATCATTAATTCTGGTCTTTTTACTAGAATTTGAGTTCTGCACCTCACTTTTCTCCTGCTCTGTCAGGGACTCTCTGTTGTGTTCCCTGTCAGTGGTACCACCTAGTTCCTCTGGTCTCAGGCTGATGGACTCTCTGGCCCTTTCTGTCTCCAGGGCTCATATTTTCCTTGTGTCTTAGGTGTTATTCATTCTGCTTTGCTCCTGGTGGGTTGAGACCAATCGATGTATCTTAGATGGCCATTTACTAGCTTTTTTCTTTTTCTTTTTTTAATTTTTATTGTGCTTTAAGTGAAAGTTTACAAATCAAGTCAGTCTCTCATACAAAAATTTATATATACCTTGCTATATACTCCTAATTGCTCTCGCCCCTAATGAGACAGCCCCCTCCTTCCTTCCACTCCCTCTTTTCGTGTCCATTCTGCCAGCTTCTAACCCCCTCTGCCCTCTCATCTCCCCTCCAGATAGGAGAAGACAACATAGTCTCAAGTGTCTACTTGATCCAAGAAGCTCATTCTTTACCAGCATCTTTTTCTATCCCATTATCCAGCCCAATCCCTGTCTGAAGAGTTAGCTTTGGGAATAGTTCCTGTCCCGGGCTAACAGAAGGACTGGGGTCCATGACTACTGGGGTCCTTCTAGTCTCAGTCAGACCATTAAGTGTGGTCTTTTACGAGAATTTGGGGTCTGCATCCCACTGCTCTCCTGCTCCCTCAGGGGTTCTCTGCTGTGTTCCCTGTCAGGGAGTCATCGGTTGTAGCCAGGCACAATCTAGTTCTTCTGTTCTCAGGCTGATGTAGTCTCTGGTTTGAGTGATCCTTTCTGTCTCTTGGGCTCGTAGTTACCTTGAATTCTTGGTGTTCTTCATTTTCCTTTGCTCCAGGTGGGTTGAAACCAATTGATGCATCTTAGATGGCCGCCTGCTAGCGTTTAACACCTCAGAGGCTGCTCTCCAAAGTGGGATGCAGAAAGTTTTCTTAATAGATTTTATGAAGCCAATTGACTTAGATGTCCCCTGAAACCATGGTCCCTGAACCCCCGCCCCTGCTACATTGGCATTTGAAGCATTCCGTTTATTCAGGAAACTTTTTTGCTTTTGGTTTAGTCCAGTTCCGCTGACCTCACCTGTATTGGGTGTCTTTCCCTTCACCTAAAGTAGTTCTCACCTACTATCTAATTGGTGAATACCCCTCTCCCTCTGTACCTCCCCCCTTCTCGTAACCATCAAAGAATATTTTCTTCTCTGTTTAAACTATTTCTCGAGTTCTTATAATAGTGGTCTTATACAATATTTGTCCTTTAACAACTGGCTAATTTCACTCAGCATAATGCCTTCCAGATTCCTCCATGTTATGAAATGTTTCACAGATTCATCACTGTTCTTTATCGATGTGTAGTATTCCATTCCCCCACGTGTCTGTCAGTTTGTTGTACTGTGGGGGCTTGTGTGTTGCTGTGATGCTGGAAACTATGCCACCGGTATTCAGATACCAGCAGGGTCACCCTGGAGTACAGGCTTCAGCCGAGCTCCCAGACTAAGACAGACTAGGAAGAAGGACCCGGCAGTCTACTTCTGAAAAGCATTAGCCAGTGAAAACCTTATGAATAGCAGCAGAACATTGTCTGATATTAGTGCTAGAAGATGAGCCCCTCAGGTTGGAAGGCACTCAAAAGATGACTGGGGGAGAGCTGCCTCCTCAAAGTAGAGTCAACCTTAATGACGTGGGGGGAGTAAGCTTTCGGGACCTTCATTTGCTGATGTGGCACGGCTGAAAAAGAGAAGAAACAGCTGCAAACATCCATTAATAATCGTAACCTGGAATGTACCAAGTTTTAATCTAGGAAAATTGGAAATCGTGAAAAATGAGATGGAATGCATAAACATCAATATCCTAGGCATTAGTGAGCTGAAATGGGCTGCTATTGGCCATTTTGAATCAGACAATCATATAGTCTACTATGCTGGGAATGACAACTTGAAGAGGAATGGTGTTGCATTCGTCATCAAAAAGAACGTTTCAAGATCTATCCTGAAGTACAACACTGTCAGTGATAGGATAATATCCATACACCTACAAGGAAGACCAGTTAATACGACTATTATTCAAATTTATGCACCAACCACTAGGACCAAAGATGAAGAAATAGATTTTTATCAGCTGCTGCAGTCTGAAATTGATAGAATATGCAATCAAGATGCATTGATAATTACTGGTGATTGGAATGCGAAAGTTGGAAACAAAGAAGAAGGATCAGTAGTTGGAAAATATGGCCTTGGGGATAGAAACAATGCCGGAGATCGAATGACATAATTTTGCAAGACCAACGACTTTTTCATTACAAATACCTTCTTTCACCAACATAAACGGCAACTATACACACGGACCTTGCCAGGTGGAATACACAGAAATCAAATTGACTACATCTGTGGAAAGAGACAATGGAAAAGCTCAATATCATCAGTCAGAACAAGGCCAGGGGCCAACTGTGGAACAAACCATCAATTGCTCATATGCAAGTTCAAGTTGAAACGGAAGAAAATCAGAGCAAGTCCATGAGAGCCAAAATATGACCTTGAGTATATCCCACCTGAATTTAGAGACCATCTGAAGAATAGATTTGACACATCGAACCCTAGTGATCGAAGACCAGATGAGTTGTGGAATGACATCAAGGACATTATTCATGAAGAAAGCAAGAGGTCACTGAAAAGACAGGAAACAAAGACCAAGATGAACATCAGAGGAAACTCTGAAACTTGCTCTCGAGTGTCGAGCAGCTAAAGCAAAAGGAAGAATTGATGAAGTCAAAGAACTGAACAGAAGATTTCAAAGGGCCTCTTGAGAAAACAAAGTAAAGTATTATAATGACATGTGCAAAGAGCTGGAGATGGAAAACCAAAAGGGAAGAACATGCTCGGCATTTCTCAAGCTGGAAGAACTGAAGAAAAAATTCAAGCTTCGAGTTGCAATAGTGAAGGATTCCATAGGGAAAATATTAAATGATGCCGGAAGCATCAAAAGAAGATGGAAGGAATACACAGAGTCATTATACCAAAAAGAATTAGTTGATATTCAACCATTTCAAGAGGTGGCGTATGACCAGGAGCCAATGGTACTGAGGGAAGAAGTCCAAGCTGCTCTGAAGGTATTGGCAAAAAACAAGGCTCCAGGAATTGATGGAATATCAGTTGAGATGTTTCAAGGGACATATGCAGCACTGGAGGTGCTCACTTGTTTATGCCAAGAAATATGGAAGACAGCTTCCTGGCCAACTGACTGGAAGAGATCCATATTTATGCCTATTCCCAAGAAAGGTCATCCAACCGAATGTGGTAACTCTAGAACAATATCACTAATATCACACGCAAGCAAAATTTTGCTGAAGATCATTCAAAAACGGCTGCAGCAGTATATCAACAGGGAACTGCCAGAAATTCAGGCTGGTTTCAGAAGAGGACGTGGAACCAGGGATATCATTGCTGATGTCAGATGGATCCTGGCTGAAAGCAGAGAATACCAGAAGGATGTTTACCTGTGTTTTATTGACTATGCAAAGGCATTCGACTGTGTGAATCATAACAAACTATATGGATAACACTGTGAAGAATGGGAAATCCAGAACACTTAATTGTGCTCATGAGGAACCTTTACATAGGTCAAGAGGCAGTTGTTTGGACAGAACAAGGGGATACTGATTGGTTTAAAGTCAGGAAAGGTGTGCGTCAGGGTTGTATTCTTTCACCATACCTATTTAATCTGTATGCTGAACAAATAATACGAGAAGCTGGAGTATATGAAGAATGGGGCATCAGGATTGGAGGAAGACTCATTAACAACCTGTGTTATGCAGATGACACAACCTTGCTTGCTGAAAGTGAAGAGGACTTGAAGCACTTACTAATGAAGATCAAAGACCACAGCCTTCACCAGGGATTACACCTCAACATAAAGAAAACAAAAATCCTCACAACTGGACCAATGAGCAACATCATGATAAACGGAGAAAAGATTGAAGTTGTCAAGGATTTCATTTTACTTGGATGCACAATCAACAGCCATGGAAGCAGCAGTCAAGAAATCAAAAGACGCATTGCATTGGGCAAATCTGCTGCAAAGGACCTCTTTAAAGTGTTGAAGAGCTGGACAATGAATAAGGAAGATTGAAGAAGAGTTGACTCCTTGAATTGTGGTGTCGGTGAAGAATATGGAATATACCATGGACTGCCAAAAGAACAAACAAATCTGTCTTAGAAGAAGCACAACCTGAATGCTGCTTAGAAGCAAGGATGGTGAGACTGCGTCTTACATACTTTGGACATGTTGTCAGGAGGGATCAGTCCCTGGAGAAGGACATCATGCTTGGCAGAGTACAGGGTCAGCAGAAAAGGGGAAGACCCTCAACAAGGTGGATTGACACAGTGCCTGCAACAATGAGCTCAAGCATAACAATGATTGTAAGGATGGCACAGGACCAGGCAGTGTTTCCTCCTGTTGTGCATAGGGTCGCTATGAGTCAGAACTGACTCAACGGCACCTAACAACAACAACAACAACAGTATTCCATTGCATGACTATAGCATAATTCATTTATCCATTCACCCGTTGATGGGCACCTTGGTTGCTTCCATCTTTTTGCTATTATAAACATGGGTGGCATGTATCTGTTCGTGTAAAGGCTCTTATTTCTCTAGGATATATTCCAAGAAGTGGGATTGCTGGATCGTATGGTATTTTATGGTAGTTCTATTTAAGGAAACGCCAAATCGATTTCCAAAATGGTTGTACCATTTTACATTTCCAACCAGCAGTGTATAAGCGTTCCAGTCTCTCTACAACCTCTCCAACATTTATTATTTTGTGTTTTTTTGGATTTATGACAGCTTTGTTGGAGTGAGATGGAATCTCATTGTAGTTTTGATTTGCATTTCCGCATGTATCTGTTAGCTGCCTGAATGTCTTCTTTACTGAAGTGTCTGTTCATATCTTTTGCCCATTTTTTAATTGGGTTCTTCGTCTTTTTGTAGTTGAGTTTTTGCAGTATCACGTAGACTTTAGAGATCAGGCACTGATTGGAAATGTTATAGCTAAAAACTTTTTCCAGTCTATAAGTAATGTTTTTACTCTTTTGATGAAGTCTTTGGATGAGCGTAAGTGTTTGATTTTTAGGATCTCCCAGTTATCCAGTTTTTCTTCTGCATTGTTAGTAATGTTTTGTATACTGTTTATGTCATGTTTTAGGGCTCCTAAAGTTGTCCCTATTATTTCTTCCAGGATCTTTATTGTTTTAGGTTTTATGTTTAGGTCTTTGATCCATTTTGAGTTAGTTTTTGTGCATGGTGTGAGGTATGGGCCTTGTTTCATTTTTTTTGCAGATGGATATCCAGTTATTCCAGCACCATTTGTTAAAAAGACTGTCTTTTCTCCATTTCACTGATTTGGGGTCTTTGTTAAATATCAACTGCTCATATGTGGTTGGATTTATGTCTGGATTCTCAATCCTCTTCCATTGGTCTATGTAATCTGTTGTTGGACCAGTACCAGGCTGTTTTGACTACTGTGGCAGTATAATAGGTTCTAAAATCAGGTAGTGTAAGGCCTCCCACTTTGTTCTTCTTTTTCAGTAATGCTTTACTTATCCGGCGCCTCTTTCTCTTCCATATGAAGTTCGTGATTTGTTTCTCCTTGTCATTGGAATTTGGATCAGAATTGCATTAAATCCATAGACAGCTTTTGATAGAATAGACTTTTTTATAATGTTAAGTCTTCCTATCCATGAGCAAGGTATGTTTTTCCACTTATGTAGGTCTCTTTTGGTTTCTTGCAGAAGTGTTTTTTGTAGTTTTCTTTGTATAAGTCTTTTACATCTCTGGTAGGATTTATTCATAAGTATTTTATCTTCTTAGGGGCCACTGTAAATGGTATCGATTTGGTTATTTCCTCTTCGATGTTCTTTTTATTGGTGTAAAAGAATCCCTCTGATTTTTGTATGTTTGTGATGTATCCTGATACTCTGCTGAACTCTTAGTTTCAGTAGTTTTCTTGAGGATTCCTTAGGGTTTTCTGTGTATAAGATCATGTCACCCGCAAACAGCGATACTTTTACTTCTTCCTTGCCAATCTGGATGCCCTTTATTTCTTTATCTAGCCTAATTGCTCTGGCTAGGACTTCCAGTACAATGTTAAATAAGAGTGGTGATAAAGGGCATCCTTGTCTGGTTCCCAGTTTCAAAGGGAATGCTTTCAGGTTCTCTCCATTTAGTATGATGTTGGCTCTTGGCTTTGTATAAATGCCCTTTTTTATGCGGAGGAATTTTCCTTCCATTTCTATTTTGCTGAGAGTTTTTATCATGAATGGGTGTTGAACTTTGTCAAATGCCTTTTCTGCATCAATTGATAAGATTATGTGATTCTTGCCTTTGTTTTATTTATATGATGGATTACATCATTTTTCTATTGTTGAACCATACCTGGTATGAATCCCACTTGGTCATGGTTTGAATTATTTTTTTGATATGTTGTTGAATTCTATTGGCTAGAATTTTGTTGAGGATTTTTACATCTAAGTTTGTGACGGATATAGGTCTGTAATTTTCTTTTTTTGTGGTGTCTTTACCTGGCTTTGGTATCAGGGATATGCTGGCTTCATAGATTGAGTTTGGGAGTGTTCCATCCTTTTCTATGCTCTGAAATACCGTTAGTAGTAGTGGTGTTAACTCTTCTTTGAAAATTTGGTAGAACTCTGCAGTGAAGCCATCTGGGCCAGGGCGTTTTTTTTGTTGGGAGTTTTTTGATTACCTTTTCAATCTCTTCTTTTGTAATGGGTCTATTTAGTTGTTCTAGCTCTGTTTGTGTTAGTTTTGGAAAGTGGTGTGTTTCTAGGAATTCATCCATTTCTTCTAGGCTTTCAAATTTGTTAGAGTACAATTTTTCATAATAATCTGATATGATTCTTTGAATTTCAGCTGGGTCTGTTGTAATATCACCCATCTCATTTCTTATTCAGATTATTTGCTTACTGTCCTGTTCTTCTTTTGTCAGTTTGGCCAATGGTTTATCAATTGTGTTGATTTTTTCAAAGAACCAGCTTTTGGTCTTGTTAATTCTTTCAATTGTTTTTCTGTTTTCTATTTCATTTAATTCTGCTCTATTTTTTATTTAGTTGTTTTCTTCTGGTGCCTGAGGGTTTCTTTTGTTGCTCTCTTTCTATTTGTTCAAGTTGTAGGGATAATTCTTTGATTTGGGCCCTTTCTTCTTTTTGGATGTGTGCATTTATTGATACAAATTGATCTCTGAGCACTGCTTTCGCTGTGTCCCAATGGTTCTCATAGGAGTGCTTTCATTCTCCTTGGATTCTATGAATTTCTTTATTCCATCCTTAATGTCTTCTATAGCCCAGTCTTTTTTGAGTAGGGTATTGTTCAGTTTCCAAGTGTTTGATTTCTTTTCCCTGCTTTTTCTGTTATTGATTTGTACTTTTATGGCCTTATGGTCAGAGAAGATGCCTTGTAATATTTCAATGTTTTGGCTTCTGTTAAGGCATGCTTTATGACCTAATATGTGGTCTGTTCTACAGAATGTTCTATGTGCACTAGAAAAGACAGTATACTTGTCTGCTGTTGGGTAGAGTGTTCCGTGTATGCCTATGAGATCAGTTTGGTTGATTGTGGCTTTTAGATCCTCCATGTCTTTATCGAGCTTCTTTCTGGATATTCTGTCCTTCACCGGAAGTGGTGTGTTGAAGTCTCCTACTATTATTATGGCGCTTTTCAATGCTGATAGAATTTGTTTTATGTATCTTGCAGCCCTGTCATTAGGTGCATAAATATTTAATAAGGTTATATCCTCCTGGTATATTGTCCCTTTAATCATTATATACTATCCTTCCTTATCCTTTATGATGGATTTCACTTTAAAGTCTATTTTGCCAGGAATTAATATTGCCACTTCTGCTCTGTTTTGATTGTTGTTTCCTTGGTATATTTTTCCCCCCTTTGGGTTTTAGTTTGTTTGTGTCTCTACATCTAAGGCATGTAGTTTGTAGGCTGCCTATAGATGGATCGCTCAGTAGCTTTTAAGACTTCAGACACCACTTATCAAAGTGGGATGTAGAACATTTTCTTAATAAGCTTTGTTATGCCAGTTGACCTAGATGTCCCCTGAAACCATGGTCCCCAGACCCCTGGCCCTGCTACTGTGTCCTCGAATTGTTTTGTCGTATTCAGGAAACTTCCTAGCTTGGTTTAGTCCAGTTGGGCTGACACCCCCTGTATTGTATGTTGTCCTTCCTTTACCTAAGGTAATTCTTGGCTACTACCTAGTTATCGAATAACCTTCTCCCTCCTCCCTCCCACCCTCGTAAGCATCAAAGAATGTTTTCTTCTGTTTTTAAACCTTCTCTTGAGTTCTTATAATAGTGTTCTCATACAATATTTGTCCTTTTGTGACTGACTAATTTCACTCAACATAATGCCTTCCAGATCCCTCCATGTTATGAGATGTTTCATGAATTCATCATTGTTCTTTATCATTGCATAGTATTCCATTGTGTGAATATACCATAATTTGATTATCCATTCATCCATTGGTGGACACCTAGGTTGTTTCCATCTTTTTGCCATTATGAACAGTGCTGTAATGAATATGGGTGTGCATATATCTGTTCATGTGACAGCTCTTTACCATTTTACATTCCTATCAGCAGTGTATAAGTGTTCCAGTCTCTCCACAACCTCTCTGACATTTATTCTGTTGTGTTTTTTTGATTAATGCTAGCCTTGTTGGGGTGAGATAGTGTCTCAGTGTAGTTTTGATTTGCATTTCTCTAATGGCTATTGATCATGAGCGTTTCCTAATGTAACTGTTAGCCGCCCGAATGTCTTCTTTGGTGAAGTGTCTGTTTATATCCTTTGTCCATTTTTTAATTGGGTTATTTGTCTTTTTGTTGTTGAGGTTTTGCAGTATCTTGTAGATTTTAGAGATTAGAGCCTGACTGGATTTCTCATAACCAGAATTTTTTTCACAGTCTGTAGTTTGTGTTATTCTTCTGGTGAAGTCTTTGGATGAGCATAAGTGTTTGATTTTCAGGAGCTCCCAGTTACCTAGTTTCTCTTCTGGTGTTTGTGCATTGTTGCTAATGTCTTACATTCTGTTTTTGCCATGTATTAGGGCTCCTAGCATTGTCCCTATTTTTTCTTCCATGATCTTTATCATTTTAGATTTTAGATTTAGGCCTTTAATCAATTTTGAGTTGGTTTTTTTGCATGGTGTGAGGTATGGGTACTTTTTTCATTTTTTTGCAGATGGATATCCACTTATGTCAGCATCATTTGTTAAAGAGGCTGCTTTTCCCCACTGAATGGACTTTGGGCCTTTGTCAAATATCAGCTGCTCATAGGTGGATGAATTTTTTGTCTAGATTCTCAATTCTGCTCCACTGGTCTATGTGTCTGTTGTTGTACAAGTACCAGGCTGTGTTGACTACCATGGCAGTAAAATAGATTCTAAAATCAGGTAGTGTTAGGCCTCCCACTTTCTTCTTCTTCTTCAGTAATGTTTTATTTATCTGGGGTCTCTTTTCTTTCTATATGAAGTAGGTGATTTGTTTCTCCATCGCATAAAAAACGCCATTGGAATTTGGATCAGCATTGCATTGTATCTGTAGATCGCTTTGGGTAGAGTAGACATTTTCACAACGTTGAGTCTTCCTATACATAAGCAAGCTATGTTTTCCTGCTTACATAGGTCTCTTTTGGTGTCTTGCAGTAGTGTCTTGTAGCTTTCTTTATATAGGTCTTTTACATCTCAGGTTAGTTTATTTCTAAGTATTTTATCTTCTTGGGGGCTGTTGTAAGTGGTATTGATTTGGGGATTTCCTCTTTGATGTTCTCTTTGTTGGTATAGAGGAATTTAACTGAATTTTGTATGTTTATCTTGTAACCTGATATTTTGCAGAGATCTTTTCTTAGTTCCAGTAGTTTTCTTGTGGGTTCTTTAGGATTTTCTGCGTATAAGATCATATCATCTTCAAATAGAGACACTTTTACTTCTTTACCCATTTGGATGCACCTAATTTCTTTTTCAAGCCTAATGTTCTGATTAGGACCTCCAGCACAATGTTGAATAAGAGTGCTGATGCAGGGCAAACTTCTCTGGTTTCTGTTCTCAAGGGGAATTCTTTCAGGCTCTCTCCATCTAGGATGATGATGGCTGTTGGCCTTGGATAAATACCCTTTAATATGTTGAGGAATTTTCCTTCTATTCCAATTTTGCTGAGAGTTTTTATCATGAAAGGGTGTTGGACTTTGTTAAACATCTTTTCTGCATCAATTGTTAGGATCATGTGGTTCTTGTCTTTTGTTTTATTTATGCTCTTGATTACATTGATTTTCTAACGTTGAACCGTCCCTGTGTACCTTATATGAATCCCCACTTGGTCATGGCAAATTATTTTTTTGATATGTTGTTGAATTCTATTGGCCAGAATATTGTTGAGGATTTTTGCATCTAAGTTCATGAGGGATATTGTTGTTGTTAGGTGCTGTCGAGTCGGTTCTGACTCATAGTGACCCCATGCACAACAGAACAAAACACTGCCCAGTCCTGAGCCATCCTTGCAATCGTTGTTATGCTTGAGCTCATTCTTGCAGCCATTGTGTCAATCCACCTCGCTGACAGTCTTCCACTGACCCTGTACCCTGCCAAGCATGATGTCTTTCTCCAAGGGACTCATCCCTCCTGACAAGTCCAAAGTATGTAAGACGCAGTCTCACCATCCTTGCTTCTAAGGAGCATGCTGGCTGTACTTCTTCTAAGACAGATTTGTTCATTCTTTTGGCAGTCCACGGTATATTCAATATTCTTCACCAATACCACAATTCAAAGGTGTCAATTCTTCTTCAGTCTTCCTTATTCATTGTCCAGCTTTCACATGCATATGATGCGATTGAAAATACCATGGCTTGGGTCAGGCGCACCTTAGTCTTCAAGGTGACGTCTTTGTTCTTCAACACTTTAAAGAGGGCCTTTGCAGCAGATTTACCCAGTGCACTGCATTGTTTGATTCCTTGACTGCTGCTTCCATGGCTGTTGATTGTGGATCCAAGTAAAATGAAATCCTTGACAACTTCAATCTTTTCTCTGTTTATTATGATTTTGCTCGTTGGTCTAGTTGTGAGGATTTTTGTTTTCTTTAAGTTGAGGTGTAATCCATAGTGAAGGCTGTGGTCTTTGATCTTCATTAGTAAGTGCTTTAAGTCCTTTTCACTTTCAGCAAGCAAGATTGTGTCATCTGGATAACGCAGGTTGTTAATGAGTCTTTCTCCAATCCTGATGCCCCATTCTTCTTCATATACTCCAGCTTCTTGTATTATTTGCTCAGAATACAGTTTGAATAGGTATGGTGTAAGTATACAACCCTAATGCACATCTTTCCTGACTTTAAACCAATCAGTATTCCCTGGTTCTGTCCGAACAACTGACATAAAGTTTCCTTATGAGCACAATTAAGTGTTCTGGAATTCCCATTCTTCGCAATGTCATCCATAATTTGTTATGATCCACACCGTCGAATGCCTTTGCATAGTCAATAAAACACAAGTAAACATCCTTCTGGTATTCTCTGCTTTCAGCCAATGATATCCCTGGTTCCATGTCCTCTTCTGAAACCAGCCTGAATTTCCGTTGATATACTGCTACAGCCATTTTTGAATGATCTTCAGCAAAATTTTGCTTGCTTGTTATATTAATGATATTTGTTCTATAATTTTCACATTCGGTTGGATGACCTTTCTTGGGAATAGGCATAAATATGGATCTCTTCCAGTTAGTTGGCCAGGAAACTGTCTTCTGTATTTCTTGGCATAGATGAGGGAGCAACTCCAGCACTGCATCTGTTTGTCGAAACATCTCAATTGATATTCCATCAATTTCTGGAGCCTTGTTTTTTGCCAATGCCTTCAGAGCAGCTTGGACTTCTTCCTTCGGTACCATCGGTTCCTGATCGTATGCCACCTCTTGAAACGGTTGAATGTCAACTAATTCTTTTTGGTATAATGACTCTGTGTATTCTTTCCATCTTCTTTTGATGCTTCCTGCGTCGTTTAATATTTTCCCCATAGAATACTTCACTATTGCAACTCGAGGCTTGAGTTTTTTCTTCAGATGTTTCAGTTTGAGAAATGCTGAGCATGCTCTTCCCTTTTGATTTTCCATCTCCAGCTCTTTGCACATGTCGTTATAATACTTTCCTTTGTCTTCTCAAGCTGCCCTTTGAAATCTTCGGTTCTTTTACTTCATCAATTCTTCCTTTCTCTTTGGCTGCTCGACGTTCAAGAGCAAGTTTCAGAGTCTCCTTTGACATCCATCTTGGGCTTTTTTTTCTTTCCTGTCTTTTCAATGACACTTGCTTTCTTCATGTATGATGTCCTTGATGTCATTCCACAACTCTTGGATCACTAGGGTTCAATGTGTCAAATCTATTCTTCAGATGGTCTCTAAATTCAGGTGGGATATACTCAAGGTCATATTTTGGCTCTCATGGACTTGCTCTGATTTTCTTCAGTTTCGGCTTGAACCTGCATATGAGCAATTGATGGTCTGTTCCACAGTCGGCCCCCGGCCTTGTTCTGACTGATAATACTGAGCTTTTCCATTGTTTCTTTCCACAGATGTATTCAATTTGATTTCTGTGTGTTCCATCTGGTTAGGTCCATGTGTACAGTTGCTGTTTATGTTGGCGAAAGAAAGTATTTGTGATGAAGAAATTGTTGGTTTTTACAAAATTCTATCATTCTATCTCTGGCATTGTTTCTATCACAAGGCCATATTTTCCAACTACTGATCCTTCTATGTTTCCAACTTTTGCACTCTAGTTACCAGTAATTTTCAATGCATCTTGATTGCATGTTCGATTAATTTCAGATTGCAGCAGCTGATAAAAATCATCCTTTCATCTTTGGCCCTAGTGGTTGGTGTGTAAATTTGAATAATAGTTGTATTAACTGGTCTTTCTTGTAGGTATATGGATATTATCCTATCACTGATAGTGCTGTGCTTCAGGATAGATCTTGAAATGTTCTTTTTGACGATGAATGCAACACCATTCCTCTTCAAGTTGTCATTCCCAGCATAGTAGACTATATGATTGTCTGATTCAAAATGGCCAATACCAGTCCATTTCAGCTCACTAATCCCTAAGATATTGATGTTTATGCATTCCATCTCATTTTTCACGATTTCCAATTTTCCTAGATTCATAATTCGTACATTCCAGGTTATGATTATTAATGGATGTTTGCAGCTGTTTCTTCTCTTTTTGAGTCATGCCACATCAGCAAATGAAGGTCCCAAAAGCTTTACTCCATCCATACCATTAAAGTCGACTCTACTTTAAGGAGGCAGCTCTCCCCCATTCATCTTTTGAGTGCCTTCCAACCTGGGGGGCTCATCTTCCAGCACGATATCAGACAATGTTCTGCTGCTATTCATAAGGTTTTCATAGGGTAATGCTTTTCAGAAGTAGACTGCCGGGCCCTTCTTCCTAGTCGGTCTTAGTCTGGAAGCTCAGCTGAAGCCTGTCCTCCATGGGTGACCCTGTTGGTATCTGAATACCGGTGGCATAGCTTCCAGCATCACAGCAACACACAAGCCCCCACAGTACAACAAACTGACAGACGCTTGGGAGATACTGGTCTGTAATTTTCTTTTTTTTGTGGTGTTTTTACCTGGTTTTTGTACCAGGGTTATGCTGGCGTCAAAGAGTGAGTTTGGGAGTATTCTATCCTTTTCTATGCCCTGAAATACCTTTACTTGTAGTGGTGTTTACTCTTCTGTTAAAGTTCGGTAGAATTCTCTGGTGAAACCTTCAGGGTCGGGGCTTTTTTTCTGTTTTGGGGAGTTTTAAAATTACTTTTCTATCTTTTCTTTTGTTATAGGTTCTACCTGTCTTCGTGTTAGTTTAGGTAGATAGTGTGTTTCTACAAATTTATTCACTTCCTCTAGGTTTTCAAATTTGAGTACAATTTTTCATACTATTCTGTTATGATTCTTTTAATTTCAGTTGAGTATGTTGTGATATTGCCGTTGTCATTTCTTATGTGGGTTATTTGCTTCCTCTTGTTTTTCTTTTGTCAGTTTGGTCAATGGTTTATCGATTTTATTGATCTTTGCAGAGAACCAGCTTTTGATCTTGTTAACTCTTCAAATTGTTTTTCTAGGCTCTATTTCAATTATTTCCACTCTAATGTTTATCATTTGCTCTCTTCTGGTGCCCATGGGCTTCTTTTGCTGCCCACTTTCTATTTGTTCTAGTTATAGGGTTAATGTTTTGATTTTAGCCCTTTCTTCTTTTTGGGTGGGTGAATTTATTTCTATAAATTGACCTCTGAGCCATCCTTTTGCTGTATCCCAAAGGCTCTGGTGGGATGTATTTTCATTCACATTTGATATTGTGAATTTCTGTATTCTGCCCTTAATTTCTTCTATAACCCAGTAGTTTTTTGAGCAAGGTGTTGTTCACTTTCCATGTGTTTGATTTTTTTTCCTTGCATTTTCAGTTATTGATTTCTACTTTTATGGTTTTACAGTCAGAAAAGATGCAATATTTGATGCTTTGGATTCTGTTAAAGCTTGCCTTATGGCCTAATATGCAGTCTATTCTGAAGAATGTTCCATGTGCATTGGAAAGGAAAGTATACTTGGCTGCTTTTGGGTGGAGCATTCTGTATATGCCTATGAGATCATGTTGGTTGATTGTGGCATTTGGATCTTCCGTGTCTTTATTGAGCTTCTTTCTGGGTGTTCTGTCCTTCACTGAAAGTGGTGTGTTAAAGTCTCCTACTATTATTGTGGAGCTGCCTATTTCTCTTTTCAATACTGTTAGAGTTTGTTTTATGTATTGAGGAGCCCTGTCAGTGAGTGTGTAAATATTTCTTCTGGTTATGCACTCCTGGTGTATTAACCCTTTAATCATTATATAGTGTCCTTACTTATCCTTTGCGGGGGATTTTACTTTAAAATCTCTTTTGTCAGAGATTAATATTGCCACTTCTGCTCTTTTTTATTGCTGTTTGCTTGATATATTTTTTCCCATCCTTTGAGTTTTAGTTTGTTTCTGTCTTTAAGTCTAAGGTGCGGCTCTTGTAAGCAGCATATAGATGGATTTTTTTTTTTTTTTTAAATCCATTCTGCCACTCTCTGTCTCTTTATTGGTGCATTTGGTCCATTTACATTCAGTGTAATTATTGATAGGTACGAGTTTAGTGCTGTCATTTTGATGTAGTTTTTTTTGTTGCTGTTGCTGTTGACAGTTTCTTTGTTCCACTTAATTTTCAGGGCTGAGTCATTTTTCCGTATCTATTTTCTTTTCATCTTTCCATTGTTGTTGATTTCGTATTTGCTAATTCTTTATGTTTTTCTTGCTTTTTATTTTGGTGTGTAGGATTGTTATTTCCGTTGCGATTACCTTAATATTTAGCCCTATTTTTCTAAGTTTAGACCAAACTTTTATTTCTTTATATCGCCTTGGCTTCCTCTCTGTATAAAGATCTATAACTACATTATTTAGTCCCTCCTTTTTGTTTTAATGTTGTCATCTTTTACATATTGATATCTCTGTTTCCCTATCTTCAGTGTTTTAGTTTGATTTATTTTTGTGACTTCCCTATCTGGGTTGATATCTGGTTGCTCTGTCCTGTGTTCTAGTCTTGGGTTGTTATCAGTTGTTATTGGTTTTCTAACTGGAGGACTCCCTTAAGTATTTCTTGTAATTTTGGTTTGGTTTTTGCAATTTCCCTAAACTTCTGTTTATCTGGAAATGCCCTAATTTCGCCGACATATTTGAGAGACAGTTTTGTGTATATATAATTCTTGACTGGCAATTTTTTTTTAATTGTGCTTTAAGTGAAAGTTTATGAATCAAGTCAGCCTCTCATACAAAAACTTACATACACCTTGCTACGTACTCCTAGTTGCTCTCCCTCTAATGAGACAGTACACTCCTCGCCACCCTGTGTTCCCCCTGTCCATTCAGCCAGCTCCTGTCCCCCTCTGCCTTCTCATCTCACCTCCAGACAGGAGCTGCCCACATAGTCTCATGTGTCTACTTGACCCAAGAAACTCACTCTTCACCAGTATTATTTTCTGTCTTATAGTCCAGTCCAATTCCTGTCTGAAGAGTAGGCTTTGGGAATGGTTCCAGTCTTGGGCTAACAAAAGGTCCGGGGACCATGACCTCTGATGTCCTTCTAGTCTCAGTCAGACCAATAAGTTTCATTGGCAATTTTTTTCCTTCAATGCTTTATATATGTCATCCCATTGCCTTCTTGCCTGCATGGTTTCTGCTGAGTAGTCTAAGCTTAGTCTTACTGACTCTCCTTTGCAGATGACTTTTTCTTTATCCCTAAATCCCTAGCAGCTCTTAAAATTCTCTATCTTTGGTTTTAGTAAGTTTGATTATAATATGTCTTGGTGACTTTCTTTGTGGATCTACCTTACGTGGGGTTCAATGAGCATCATGATCATCTTTCATGATATCAAGGAAGTTTTCTGCAAACAAATCTTCAACAATTCTATCTGTATTTTCTGTTATCTCCCTCCTCCCCCTGTTCTGGTACTCCAATCACTCACAGGTTATTCTTCTTGAGAGTCTCACATAATTCTTAGAGTTTCTTTATTTTTTTTTAATTCTTTTATCTGATTTTTCCTCACATAAATTGGTGTCAAGTACTTTATCTTCAGTCTCACTAATTCTGACTTCCATTGCCTCAGTTCTGCTCCTATGACTTCCTCTTGAGTTGTCTAATTCTGAAATTTTATTATTAATCTTTTGGATTTCTGTTTGCTCTCTCTGTATGGATTCTTGCAGCCTGTTAAATTTGTCATAGCCTTTTGAGTTCCTCTGTTGCTTTGTCTCTGTGTTATTGGCTTGTCTGTGTTTTGCTGATCTACATCCTGATCTCTTGAAAAGTTCTGTATATTAATCTTTTGAATTCTGCCTTCAGTAATTCCAAGAATTTCTCTTCATCTGGATGATTTCTTAATTTTTGTTTTGGGAGCTTACTGAAGACATCTTGGTCTGTCTCTTTATGTGATTTATATTGACTATTGTCTCCAAGCCATCAATAAGTTATATTTATTTATTTTGTATTTGCTTACTGTGTCCTAGCTTCTTGATTTGTTTTGTTCTGTTTTGATATGCCCAAATAGGCTGCTTGTGTTAGCTAGTTTGATTATTGACATCTCTGAAGCTCTCACATCCTGTCACCAAGTGGTTAGAGCTGTTACTAGGTATGTGAGTCCAGGAGTCTATTTACTTTTCTTGTACAGATTCAGCTTAGGTGTCCAGGTGGTTGGTGACCAAGTGTATGGTATAGGCACTCACCTATAGTCCTAGATTGGCAGGGGTGATTTGGTGTAGGCACAGATATCTTCCTGCAGTAGGAGTTCATGCACTGAGCAAGGCAGGGCTTTGACAGCTGCCCCAGAATGTCTGAGGGAAAAGTGAGTCCCTATTCTGTAGAGTGCATAGGCGGGTAGGTTTTGCAGCCAGACTATGGGCACCCAACGCTGTTGGCTATAAGGACTGGGAGGCACCACTTATTCTTGATCCCCTGTCGCAGTTGGTTAGGTGTCATGGGTGGAGCCACCAGTCCTCAGTCCCCTGAAGTGGGTAGGTGACGACCCTGCTTAATGGGCAGAGCAGTGTCAAATGTCATGAACCTACCACTCCACCATATAGGTGGTAGAGTTGAAATTAGGCTTCAGGTATATATCCTGTTGTACTGTGCTAATGAGGGCCTACACTGTCAAAATGGACCTACAGAGGTCTATGCAATAGTGAAAGGCATTCAATGTCCATGGACCCCTTATGCCTATGCCTAGGTGAAGGAGCTGTGTCTGCCCTGAGTTCCTGTCTTAGGGGAGCTGGCAGATTATTTTTTCCCTGTTTGTTAATTTATTCCCTCTCCAAAGCTGGGAGAATGGCTCAGGGTGCAGGAAGGGTCCTACTTTTGGCTCAGGGGACATGGCAATCGCTGAAGCCAACCCAGACCCAGTATGGAGTGGGGAGGGCAGGTAAATGGGTGAGGTTCTTCCCAAAGGCAGTGTTTTTTGATCCGAGAGGTAAGATAGATGCATGTACTTATCTTTTGCAAATTGAGTGTTGCTTCTTGCTGATTTTGGAGGGGTAAGCAGACAGCAGCTCAGTCTCTCCCAATGTGGAAAACGCATCCCAAGTGCCACTGTTTGGCTCACCATGCATGCCAGCTGATCTAGGCTTCAGGGTGCCGGTTCCAACCAGGCCAGGTCTGGCAACTCCTCCCTACTTCTGAACCATCTCTCCCGCCCCTACTGCTCAGTATGATTCCTCAACTTTGCCTTTGATATTCAGGGCTCCTAGATTGTCATATATAATTGATTCACTTGTTTTGGGGGGCTCTTTGTTGTAAGAGGGACCACAGAAAGCATCTGAACACTCTGCCATCTTGGCCCTGCCTCTTCAGACATTTCTTTGTGTGAGGAACAATGAATGAGCATGGAAATACTTTTATAAAAATAAAATAATGCTATGTACTAATTTACCACTACAGAATTGCACAATCGTAAGGTATACTATGCTGGGAATGACAAACTGACAAGGAATGGCATTGCATTCATTGTCAAAAAAACATTTCAAGATCCATCTTGAAGTACAGTGCTGTCAGTGATAGGAAAATATCCATAGTCTTACAAGGAACCAGTTAATATGACTATTTTTCAAATTTACTCACCAATCACTAATGCCAAAGATGAGGAAATTGAAGATTGCTACCAAATTCTGCAGTCTGGTTGATAAAACATGCAATGAAGATGCATTGATAATTACTGGTAATTGGAATGTGAAAGACAGAAATGAAGAAGAAGGAATAGTAGTTGGAATATACAGTGTTGGTGATAGAAAGTATGCCAGAGATTGCATGATAGGATTTTGCAAGACCATCAACCTCTTCATTGTAAATACCTTTTGTCATCAACATAAATGGCGACTATGCACATGGACCTCACCCAACGGAATACATAAGAATCAAGTTGACTACATCTGTGGAAAGAGACTATGGAAAAGCTCAATATTATCAGTCAGAACAAGGCCAAGGGCCAACTGTGGAACAGACCGTCAATTACTCACATGAAAGTTCAATTTGAAACTGAAGAAAATTAGAACAAATTCATGGGAGCCAAAGTATGACCTTGAGTATATACCATCTAAATTTAGAGACCATCTCAAGAATAGATTTGGCTCATTAAACACTAATGACTGAAGACTAGATGAGTTGTGGAATGACATCAAGGACATCATACATGAAGAAATCAAGAGGTCATTAAAAAGACAAGAAAGAAAGAAAAGATCAAAATGGATGTCAGAAGAGAATCTGAAATTTGCTCTTGAATGTAGAGTAGCTAAAGCAAATGGAAAAAATGATGAAGGAAAAGAGCTGAACAGATTTCAAAGGGAGCCTTGAGAAGACAAAGTAAGGTATTATAATGAAATATGCAAAGACCTAGAGTTAGAAAACCGAAAGGGAAGAAAATGGTTGGTGTTACTTAAGCTGAAAGAACTGAAGAGAATATTCAAGACTTGAGTTGCAATATTGAAGGATTTGGGGGGAAAATATTAAGCAACACAGGAAGCATCAAAATAAGATGGAAGGAATACACAGAGTCACTGTACCAAAAAGAACTGGTTAACATTCAACCATTTTCAGGAGGTGGTATATGATCAAGAACTGATGGCATTGAAGAAAGAAGTCCAAGCTGCACTAAGCCTTTGGCGAAAAACAAGGCTCAAGAATTGACAGTATATGAAATGAGATGTTTCAACAAACAGATGTAGTGCTGGAAATGCTCGCTTGTCTATGCCAAGAAATTTGGAAGACAACTACCTAGCCAACTGACTGGAATAGATCCATATTCGTGCCCATTTCAAAGAAGGGTGATCCAATAAAATGCAGAAATTATTGAATATCATTAATATCACACGCAAGTAACATTTTGCTGAAGACTGCTCAAAAGCAGTTGTAGCAGTACATCAAGAAGGAACTGCCAGAAATTCAAGCTGGATTCAGAAGAGGAAGTGGAATTAGGGATATCATTGCTAATGTCAGATGGGTCTTAGCTGAAATCAGAGAATACCAGAAAAATTTACCTGTATTTTACTGACTACACAAATGCATTCAACTGTGTGGATCATAACAAATTATGGATAACATTACGGAGAATGGGAATCCCAGAACACTTAATCGTGCTCATGCAGAACCTGTACACAGACCAAGAGGCAGTCATTTGAGCAGAACAAGGGGATACTGCGTGGTTTAAAATCAGGAAAGGTGTGCATCAGGGTTGTATCCTTTTACCTTACTTATTCAATCCGTATGCTGAGCAAATAATCAGAGAAGCTGGACTACATGGAGAATAATGCTGCATCATTAATAACCTGTGATATGCAGATGACACAACCTTGCTTGCTGAAAGTAAAGAGAACTTGAAGCACTTAATGATGAAGGTCAAAGACTACAGCCGTCAGTATGTATTACACCTTAGCATAAAGAAAACAAAAATCCTCACACCTGGACCAATAAGTAACCTCGTGGTAAATGGTGAAAAGATTGAGGTTGTCAAGGATTTCATTTTACTTGGATCCACAATCAATGTCCATGGAAGCAGCAGTCAAGAAATCAAACAATACATTGCATTGGGCACATCTGCTACAGAAGACCTCTTTAAAGTGTTAAATAGCAAAGATGTCACTTGAAGGACTAAGGAGTGCCTGACCCAAGCCATGGTGTTTTCAATTGCCTCATATGCTTGTGAAATCTGGAGAGTGAATAAAGAAGACTGAAGAACTGATGCCTTTGAATTATGATGTTGGTGAAGAATATTGAATAAACAAGGGACTGCCAGCAGAAGGAACAAATCTGTCTTGGAAGAAGTACAGTCAGAATGCTCCTTAGAAGCAAGGATGGCAAGACTTCATCTCACATACTTTGGACGTGTTATCAGGAGAGACCAGTTCCTGGAGAAGAACATCATGGTTTATAAAGTAGAGGGTCAGTGAAAAAGAGGAAGATCCTCAACATGATGAATTGACAAAGTGGCTGTAACGATGGGCTCAAGTATAACAACAATTTTGAGGATGCCGCAGGACTGGGCAGTGTTTCGTTCTGTTATACATAGGGTTGCAATTAGTCGGAATCAATGGCACCTAACAACAACTGTCTTAGTCATCTAGTGCCGCTGTAACGGAAATACCACCAGTGGATGTCTTTAACAAAGAGAGATTTATTTTCTCACAGTCTAGTACGCTAGAATTCCAAATTCAGGGCATCAGCTCCAGGGGAAGGCTTTCTCTTTCTTTTGGGGCTGGATGAAAGTCCTTGTCATCAGTCTTCTCTTGGTCTGGGAGCATCTCGGTGTAGGAACCTCAGGTCCGAAGAACGTACTCTGCTCCAGGCACTGCTTTCTGGATGGTGTGAGGTTCCCAACTCTCTGCTTGTTTCCGTTTCCTTTTATCTCTTGAGAGATAAAAGTTGGTACAGGCCACACCCCAGGGAAACTCCCTTTACATTGGATCAGGGATTTGACCCAGTAAGAGTGTTACAATCCCACCCTAATCCTTTTAACATAAAAGTACAATCACAAAATGGAGGGCCACCACAGAATACTGATAATCATTGCCTAACCAAGTTGATACACCCATTTTGGGGGGACATAATTCAATTTAAGACAACAACATATACTAATTTAAAAAATATTACATTAAAATTTTATTGGATTTCAAGAAGAGCAACCAAAATGAAACAGAAGACACTCCTGAACTTTAGATATAATGCTTCTTTTTTTTTTCACTATACGAGATCTCATTAAATATAGCACTAAGATTGAACAAAGATTAAGAAGCACTTTTGGGGGTCTGGCTCATTATATTTTAAATAAACTTGATGTTTAAATTTTAGACAGCCTTGATTAATTCACTGCTCTAAAAGTTGAGGAAATTAGCCTTCTTGTTTACCCTCCTATCATCTCTACCTCCCAAATCTATCCTTACTTATTTTTACTTGATCAAGGTGTAGAACCATAGTTCCCACAGTTGTCTAGTTTTAGTTTAAATTCAATAGACTCTCAAAAAAATTCATTGATTTAATGAATGAAACTCTAAAAAAAAGAAGTTGGATATGTGGGTCTGGAACTCAATGGAAAGGTTTAGCTGGAGATAAAATTTGTGAATCATTGGCCTATAGGCAGTTATCGAAGGTGTGGATATTGATGAAAGTGCCTTGGAAGGGAATACAATAGAAAGAAAAGATGGCTGAGGATTGAGTCTTAGGGAATTCCAAAATGTATGGTTTGATGAAATAAAGAGAAACTTGCCAAGTAGACAGAGAAGAAATGGACAGAATTGTCAAGTGAAAGCAAGAGAGTGAGGTGTCATGGAGGCCAAGCGAAAAATGCTTTTTGAGAAAGTTGGTACATATGGGCACATTAAAAGAGGTAGTTAAAGATATTAATGAAGGGATTATGTGCCAAGGGTTCAGCAATATTAAAGAAAACTAGCAAGGGATGCTGAAACACCCCAGGGCCAGCAATAGGTTAGTCTTACCACCTAGGCCCAAAGGGACCTGGGAAGAGGGTAGTTACTTGAATCCAGGAAAGTTATAGTTGTCAGGTGATACAAATGGTTTGCCTTTGAGTACTAACCTAAAGGTTGGTGATTCAAACATACCCAGCAATGCCACAGAAGAAAGGCCTGGTGATCTTCTTTAGTAAAGATTATAGCCAAGAAAACCCCATGGAGCAGTTTTACTCTGCAACACAGAATCGGCTCCACAGCAATGGGTCATAGTTGTAGGAGTAGGTTGTACAACACATTACCACACTGCAGCCTGGTGGGGGAAATGCCAGGGGAATAAATACCTTGACCTTTCTCTCCTCCCTTTCTCTGATCTCCTGATCTTCTGATTGTCAGAAGACATGGGAGCCTGTTCCAGTCAACCTTAGAAGTCAGGATCCTAGAGCACAGAGCAGCGCAGAGAGGATGAAGAATGAATCTGGAGGGGCAGTCAAAGACCATTCAACACAGGTAGGCAGTGAAAGCATGTTGCTGAGAGGGAAATAAGATAAGAATTGAAATAAGCCCGCTGGAAGATATAAAGGTCCTACTTAGAAGGAACCCTGGCGGCACAGCAGTTAAGTGCTTGGCTGCTCGAACCCACCAGTGGCTCCTTGGGATAAAGACCTGGTAATCTGCTACCATAAATATTAACAGTTCTACTCTGTCACATGGAGTTGCTGTGAGTTTAAATCAACTCAAGGGCACCTAACAACAACTTAGAGGGAGTTGTTGGGTGGATAAATGTTGTAGGAGTCAGGATAAAGTGGGCTGAAGAGTGAGTGGCAGATGAGAAAATGAAGAGATTTCTGGATGCTTGGCTGAGGATATAAGAAAAGAGAGCGCAACCGCTGAAGGGTGTTGCTCAGATGAGAGCTACAGTGTGGGTAGTATTTCAAAGAGTTAATTGATGTGCTCTCTGCCACTCCCACCCCACTCTGCACTCTTTGAATTTCTTCCGTTATACCCTGATGGACCTTTCCTTACCCCGGCCAGCCCAGTTAGACAAGAATCATATAACACTTTAGTACAAGGGGGTCACAGTGAAACCAGATAAACAATGGCAGCAAATCATGGCTCTTGCACTAAAAAACAACTTACCTAGGTGTAAGAGGGAAAGATTCAGATGCACACTTGCAGAACCAGTTTTTCCTACTCCCTACCCACAGCTGAGCTAAAAGTCCCTCTGAACTGCTTTCCTCACACTCCTCCCACCTTGGGCTGGGTCTGGCAGACCCTTCTTCAAATTTGGAGATGTAAGAGGGAGAGGACTCATGCTTCATGCAAGGTGAGTCTCAGGGTGGTCGCTAGCCTCTTAAAGTGGTCCCCGTGCCATCCTGGTGTAGTAGCTATGTAGTGGAGGGAATTTGATCATATTGAGAGCCACAGACATCACTCTTGGCCATTATATCAACAACATGCTAACTGGACCTCTGCTAAGTGGACGTTGGCAGTATAAGAACCTGAGATTCCTTGGTGTGACACATGTATGCTAGAGAGAGGGACACAAACCCCACATAAGTTCAAGGGTTGCCACATCAGTGAAGTTTTTTGGGGTCCAGGGATCTGGGCATATTAGCATATCCTCTCTAAAATGAGCAACAGATTATTGCACCTTGCTCTGCCCACCACAAAGATGCACAAGGCTTGACAAACCTCTTCGCATTTTGTAATCAGCATGTACCCCATTTGGGCCTGTTGTTCTGACCTATTTATTGAGTGATCGTCAGGCTGTCAGTTTTGAGTCTGACCCAGAGAAAAAGAGCTATTCAGTACAACCAGGATGTGATGCAAACTTTCCTGCTGCTTGGGTCTTATGACTTAGCATATCTAATGGTATCAAAAGTGTCTATTCTCTTTCTTCACTCTGGTGGGCGCAAGGGCATTCGTTTTATTAGTTAAACTGTACAGCTGTATTGTATACATTTTTTTGTAGGTATAATGTATTTCAATTCCTAAAGCTTGAGTTGGGACAGCAAGGGGTTTGGCTTTTGGTTTGGGGCTAAAGTTGATTTACAGTGGTTTTAGGCTATTAAACAGACTCAAGTATTTTATTTGAAAGGAATATCATGGAACGGTTAAGAATATGGGCTTTGGAATCAGACTCAAGTTCCAAACCTGGATTTTTCAATATTAGTTACATGACATTGGATGAAGTGTTTTTCACTTCACAAATATTTGTTGAGTTCTTACCATATTCCAGATACCAATCTACATCATAGGAATACAATGACTCAGAAGACAGGCTATCATCACAGGTTTAGTTTCCTGTTGTTATGGATCTCACACATCCCTCTCTGAACCTCAAGTCTTTCTTGAAAACGTAGACATTGTAGAGATGCTGTGAGTTAATTATGAAGCGGCTAGCAGAAGTTCTAGTGCTTGGCAAGTGGTGCATCACTGATAGCCATTTTTACTATTAGTATATGTGAGAAGAAATAGGATCCTTCATTTATCTGGCAACACTGGGAAATAAGATGTTCCCTGTAAATGAATTTTTTCAGAATCTAATCTCTCATTGCCTAAGATTTTTTTTTTTTTTTTTGACTCAGGTGTAGAGACCCTGGTTGCGTGGTGGTTACGAGCTATGGCTGCTAACCAAAAGGTCAGCAGTTCAAATCCACGAGGTGCTCCTTGGAAACCGTATGGGGCTATTCTACTCTGTCCTATAGGGTCGCTATGAGTTAGAATCAGCTCCATGGCAATGGGTTTGATTTTATAGTAAGTGAAAAAAAATCTTAAATGAATGACTCAATGATTTTTATATAGGTATACACCCATGTAACCACTATCTACATCAACATATAGAACACTTCTAACATCTCATAGAAATGCCTAGAGTTTTTTTTCGGTTTTAGGCATTTCTGTGGCTTACTATCTGAAAAGTTTGAAATGCTTCTTTTGTCTTCAGGAATGAAGAACCAGAAACATAACTTCTTTGTCTTGATAGCCACTTCAAAGGGTGATATAATTTACTGTCTTATTTTTTTTCTTTTATGTCTTTTTTAGATACATAAACAGAATGAACATATTCTCATTGAAAACATTGCATAAATTGTGTTTGATTTTTGGTTGAGCTTTCCTCCTCTTTTCTAGCTAACTGCAAGCCTTTTTCTTAAAGGTCCAAACTTTCTTTATGTATTTTGTTTTAAATTTGTTGTAGACCCATAAATGAGTTACCATTAACTATATGTTAAATAAGAATCAATGTGGAGCTAAAGCTCAGCAAAGGACTTTTTAGTGCCCAGACCCTAGCACAGCTATCCCAGGACTGAGAAATATTTTTTTTTTTAGCTGTCTTTTTCTCTTTCATGAGTTTCACATACTTCAGACTTGAAGCCAGGTGCCCTTACACACGGATTTATTTACCTCTGTAGCATCCTTGCAAGACTGGTAGTAATTTGATTCTTGTTATAGTTGGGGAATGAGGCACAGTGAATAGAGACTGGCCTTGCACCAGTGCAGCATTCTTAGTCCAAGGTCCTCCCCCACAGCTGGGTACTTGAAGTTTTAAGAAATACCTTGTTCATTGCTTTCAAAATCAAGTAAATTTGAGAGTTGGCAATTATCTTGTGAATTTGGCCTGAACAGCTGGCTAATCTCAGCAATTCTTTCCCTAGGGTGGACTTTGGTCCAGTAGATACTCTGGATAACTACTTGATCTTGACTCACTTCCTGTTTGGTCATGAATAGTACCAGACTTCAGATCATATCAGGGAATGAATCACTGGGGTGGGACGTACTGTATATACAGCACAAATTCATGGGTGGGTGACAACTGCTTACCTGGGACCCCCAAGGCCTTTTGTGGAGACCTGGCACAGCATATTTGTTTGATTCTTAAGTAGAGAATGAATGCATAAAGGGTTATTGCAACTGGATATTTGGAAATGTATAGACTCCTCATTCATTCAACATGTATTCATTGACAACTAGCTATGTGCCGGGCACTGTGCTTGGAGTTGTATATAACTCCCAAGAAACTGGACTGTCCCATCCTGCCACCCCTGGATGAATGTGCTTTCTTGACTTGGTTTCATTTCTCATCTCTGGGAGGCCCATCATCTCCATGCAGTGTGGACCAAGTTTAATCTTGGCTTGGAAATCAGCTCATTTTTCTTCCTATTTACAGAAGGGATTCTCCCTAGGAGGGAGACAGTGGTACTCATTGGGCCATGGGGGAGAGATCATCTTGTGCCTTGAGATGGCTTTTCCCCCTCTGCAGACTCTGAGAGTCCCACCTGGACTCCAGAATCTCATTGAGAGCATGACAGCTATGTTTATGTGCAATTCTAATGCTAGTTTTAGCAGCATAAGTACTTTTTAATGCATAGCATTACAGTGAGTGGGCCCTATTCTCTCAGCCTCTGAATAGCTGTCTAGAGGGGTGTAATTCCCAGCTCTGCCTCCTAGTACAGTTATTTACAAGCTCAGTTACATGTTCATGTCAAGCGTGGTGAAAGCCTAGATGGAAATGGGCTGAGTTTAAAGCAATTTGGCAAGTCTTTATTCCTATGTAATCACTGTGGTCCCTCAACTGCCCCTGACCAGAGCTTCCTGTTTGCATATGTCAGGAGTCTGGGAAATCAGGAGAATGGCTGCAGAACTAGAATTCATTCCTTCCACCCTTCTCTCTCCAAGGTTCTCCCACTGACCTCTTCTCAGTTGTCCCATAGAGCTCCATTTAAATTAAGATTCTCAACCCAAATCTGTCCACTTCTGTCCATCTCCAGTCTCCACCCTCTCCCAAATTCTGCAAGTCTCTAAACTAAACTTCTTGTTGCACTCTTGCCTCCTCTTTCCATTCCCTACCCCAATCAAGTCTTCACTGCACAACCACACTAATTTTCTTTAAAGCATAAATCACACTCCATTGCTATTCTGTTTAAAACCCTCCAATGGCTTCCCATCAAACTTAGAATAAAATCTAACTTCTTACAAGCACCTAAAAGATTTGGCAGGGCTGTGCTACCTCATATATTTCATCACATGCTCCCTCCCCCTAGCTCACCACATTCCAGTCACACACGTCAAGCTTGATCCTATCTTGGGGCCTTTTCAGGTTCTCTTATTTCTGCCTTTCCTGTGGCTGCCTCCCAGTGCTCACGCCTGAGCTCAAACCTCACTCCTCTATTTGTGCCCAACTAGCTTTTTTTTTTAGCTTAGCCACTACAATTTCTTGGACAGCCCCAAACCCTCATTTGGATCATACTGGGTGTGTGTACATACTGGGTGAAACTTAGAATTTCTTTTTTTGGCTCATCTATATACTGTTCAAGTGATTTTTTTTACAAAGGTGAAAGCATTTCACTTTTAGGATTCATCTTGATTCCTTAGAATTTACATGTTGACTTACTTGAAGCTGAAGAAAGCCAGAATTTGTATGGACTTCATGTTTCCACCCAGGTTGAAATTTACAGTGTTATAAAGGCTTTTCATGGTCTTTGTGACATTTTAAAACTGTTAAATTTTAAGTACAACAACTGAGGTTGTAGGTTGATAGAGACACCCTGTATGTAATCTCATAATGAGCAATGAATTTTCTTCTGGAAACAGAAGCTTATTTCTGCTGTGTGTAGGTTCATCTTCTTAAGAAGCCATTTTTCATTTGTCATAGGATTTGAAGTTTTAAAAAATCATCTATAATTTTACAACATAGCTGTCTTAATCACAAATAAATTGGCTTCTAAATACCATTTACAGATTGTTTTTCTCATGCCTCAGCTTGAGTTGGTTTTGATTATTTGCTTTATTTTTATCAATGTAATACATGCACATGGCTTAAAAAATTACATTTTATACAAAAAGGAAAACAATGATTCTTTATTCTTTTTCCTACGCCCTTTCCTTCTCCCCAGATGCCAGCATTTTTAATTCCTCAATTGATTTAGGCTGTTTCTTCTGCTGGTTACTTCTACATTTCCAGATAATGTTCTTCTACTATTATTTCTTGATTTATCCACTGTCAACGTTATCTATTGATTATGCTGTTAAGATTAGTGGATATTTAACTCTCTTAGGCTGCTTCCTCCTCACCTGTCCACATCCTCCTAATGTAGTAATTTCATTATTTTTGTTAAATTAATAATCGTAGTTTACATCATTATGACACAGTCAATGTGTCCTCTGCAAAGCAAAGGTGGGCACATTTCCTCTCTTGCATAGTTTTTTGTTTTGTGTGGAGTCTCTAATTTTTTGCTGTCATTTTGTCATTAATATGCCCTTAACCAACCAGATGCCACTGATTTGATTCCAATTCATGGTGATACCACGTGTGTCAAACTGTTTCTTAAGGTTTTCAATGGCTAAGTTTTCAGAAGTAGATTACCAGGCCTTTCTTCCAAGGATCGTCTGGTGGACTTGAACCTCCAAACTTTCAGTTAGCTGTCAAATGCCTTAATCATTCAACCACCCAGGCACTCCTCAATATACATTTAGCGATTCCCAACTGATTAATAATATCAAGTATTATATTGAGTCTCCCCTTTTCCTGAAGACCCCCCTACCCAGGGCCTCACTAATCTGCACCAGCTGCTCTCTGGCACAGCTGTGCCTCCTCGAATTTTTCTGCACTGCTTTTCTGGGTTGACTTCACTGTTGATTTCAACTGCATCCTGTTGCTTCTTCCTTCTTGTTTCACTTCCCATTTTACTTGAGCACATCCCAAAAAGAAAGGGTGTCTGAATCTTTGCACTATTAAAATATCTTCATTCTCACCTCAAGTTTGATTGTTGGTTTGACTGAATGTAGAATTCTAGGTTGAAAATCATTTTACCTCACCGTTTTGAAGACACTGTACCACTGTCTTCTAGTGTACAATATTGCTGTTGAGAAGTTTGATTCTCATTCTTTTGTGGATTTTTTTTTTCTCTCTCTCTATGTCCTGGAAGCTTTTTTAGGATTGTCTTCTATCCAAGGAGGAGTTTCTGGGTGGTGCAAATGGTTAACATGCTTGGCTGCTGTCTTAGTCATCTAGTGCTCCTGTAACAGAAATACCACAAGTGGATGACTTTAACAAACAGAAGTTTATTCTCTCACAGTATATAGTAGGCTAGAAGTCCATCAGCTCCAGGGGAAGGCTTTCTCTGTCAGCTCTGGAGGAAGAGGGACCTTCCTTCTTGTCATCAATCTTCCCCTGGACTAGAAGCTCCCCTGCTCAGGAACCCTGGGTCCAAGGGGTGCGCTCTGTTCCCAGCACCGCTTCCGTGGTGGTATGAGGTCCTCCAGTCTCTGCTTACTTCTCTCTTTTATATCTCAAAAGAGATTGGCTTAAGACACAATCTAGTCTTGTAGATCCCGTCAACATAACTGCTGCTAATCCATGTCATTAACATCATAGTGATAGGATCTACAACACATAGGAAAATCACATCAGATGACAAAATGGTGGACAATCACCCAATACTGCGAATCGTGGCCTAGCAAAATTGATACACATATTTTGGGGAGACACAATTCAATCCATAACAGCTGCTAACTGGATGGTTGGAGGTTGGAGTCTACCCAAAGGTGCCTCAGAAGAAAGGCCAGGTGATCTACTTCCAAAAATCAGCCATTGAAGACTCTATGGAGTACAGAATCAACTTGAGGGGTTCTGAAATTTCATTATAATAGGTCTTGATGTAAGCGGCTTTGAATTGTATGCTTTAAAATTGTTAAAATGGTTAATTTTATATGTATTTTACCACAATAAAAGTAATATAGTAAAAAATAAGCACAGTGACCATGAAAAACCTACAAAAAATTTTCACAACCAATATATTCAAGCTATGTTCCCCCAGAGTCCTGGTGTTCTATGATCAGGGCCAAAGTGTTCTGCCATGAAAATTGGACAATAGCAGCCAACCCCATTCATATATATATTTTTTAAATCAACTCATGAGTAGAATATTCTCGATTTTGAGTTTTCTTCCCACACATTTTTCAACTTCTGATACCTGGTGCCTCTTATCTATCCTGAAATTCAATAAAAGATTATCTCCTGTTTACTACAAGAAGAGATATATAGAATTATTTCAAGTTGAAAATATCACTATCTCTTGTTCCACAAAGAGCACAGGGTGTCCCAAAATTTCCTCTTTCATTTGTTTGGAAAATGAAATACTAGTTAGTCAAATGAGTAAATAAAATAGCAGCTTTGTGTGAAGAGTTATTATAAAACTGTGAACTACTCCATTGGCTGGATCAGAAAATGGAAATAGCACCTCAGCTATTGAGCAACCTCAAGTGTTTGGAAGGAAACAGAGCCAGGAAATGAGAGTTCGGTCACTGAGCAAAAGTGATCAGATTCCCCTGACCTCATCATCCCAGGTATCCTGGGATGATATCCTTCCGGCCCTGACTGGAGGCCATTCCCCCTTCCTGGCACTCCCTCTGGCCAGTCTGACCAATGCTGTCTCTACATCACCCTTACACTGGCTTAACCCTGCTTAAGTTAACTGGGCACTTACTATCTTAAGAGCTTTACCTAGATTGTCCTTTTGAATTCTCACAACCCTACCATTTTTTTCCATTTTACAGATGAGAAAACCGAGGCTTGGGGAGGGGGTAAGTAAGTGACAGGTAGTAAGTAAGAGGACCTGAAGGCAATCCAGGCAGCCTGTCTCTAAATCCTAGTCTTGTAGCCATCAGGTGATCTCTCCTCCTTTTGCAATTTAGAACCCTCCCATTCAGGCCCTCGGGTCATTGTACAGTTAATAGATGTTAAACAAACAACACCCCAAAAAAACCTGGAGAATCAATTGACATGATCCCCAATTTTTCTTGTAACATCACATTTATGTGTGATATCAACAAAACAGAATTGTCAAGGGAGGGCATCCGGTGCTGCCAAGTAGCTCAGCAGGTGGAAAAGCCTTTAAAGGGGCAGTACCCTGGTGATCTTCATGGGAAAGTCCTCCCTGGCCCTCAGAGAATGAGCTTCTGCCGGGTTGTGGCCATCTGCCTCACACTCCTGTGACAGGGCCTGTGGGGCTGTGAGGGGCTCGCTACTTCAGGGCATGGATGAGGAGCTGTGCTGGCTGGGGTGTTACCCACAGACATTACACAAAGCCTGGAGAGACAGCCAGCCACTCCTCTCAGACCCCTCCACAAGCTCCTCTTCTTGTCCCTTAAACCTGTTTGTTCCCAGGGCACCAAATGCTTTTTTCCGTTGCTCCACACACTCTCTTCGGGTGGTCTCATCCACCCACAGGGATTCAACTACCAAGTGTATGCAGCAAGACCCTCAATCTTCCTCTCCAGCCCGGGCCTCTCTCCTGAGCTACACATTCTTACATCTACCTGTCTGATGTACATAGGAACCTGGATGTCTAATAAGGCCCTCTGACTTGGTGTGTTCAAAGTCATCACTTCTCATAAAATGCTCCTCTTCTTGTGTACCTAACTTTGATATCAGGCACCTCCCTCCACTTGGTAGCCTGACACAAAAGCCATTCACTCCCCTCATCTTTTCAATTCTATCTGACTCCTCTTCTCCACTGCCCCTGTCTGTTCCTCAGGCCCCCCAGTGGTCTCACCTCCTCTGACCTCTCTAGTCCTGCCCTCAGGGTACTCCATCTCAGATGTCTTAGGGTACTCCATCTCAGACGTCCCTCTTCCCTATAGCCCTCACTGGCTCACTAGGTCTCCTTTGCTTCTCCAAAATGGGAAAGGTAAGATAATCTATTTAGGTAATGGAGAACATATTACAATCTTTTTTGTTACTTTTTTTGATAAGTAAACTTCAATATGAATTACTGACAAATAATATATATTTAATTTTCATCCAAAAATTTAAGAAGAAATTAACCTTCACTTTTTACATGAGTCAGAATCGACTAGATGGCAGGAGGCCCACTCCCTGGACACAATCTGGTATGTTATGTGTTTGTATGTGCCCAATTACATGGAAACATGGACATGTTATGTGTTTGTATGTGCCCAATTATATGGAAACATGGACTAGATCGTAACCACCAGTGGTGCAAGCACATGTGAGCAATGAGGAAACGACAGCATAGAAACTGTATACCTAGGACAAGCTTGTCGGCAGCTATAATACCAGGTCACAATAGTGACAAGATAATCAGATCTGACAAGAAGTTGGCATTAAAAGTAAAGTTGAGTAGTCAGACACTTCCTGTGGTCCCTCTTACAGCAAAGACCAAAAAAAAAAAAAAAAGATTAAATGAATCAATTATATATGACAAGCTAGGAGCCCTGAACATCTAAGGCAAAGTTGAGGACTCGGACAGAGCAGCAGGAGCAGGGAGAAATGGTTAAGAAGCAGCAAGGAGTTGCCGGACCTGACCCTGCAGGAATTGGCACCCTGCAGGTTGATTCCACCACTGCTGCATGTGATGTGAGGCAAGCAGAGGTGTTTGGGACATGTTTCCCACATCCAGAGAGGTCAAATGGCAAAGAGTCTGCTCAACCCTCCAGGACAAGTGAGAAACAGCCCACAATCAGTGGCAAACAATGAGTACCTGCGTTTGAACTACTGCGATCCAAAAATACCCCTTTGGAAAAAACTTCTCACCCACTTACCTGCTCCCTTCCTACTGTGCACTGGGTCCCAGCTGGCTGCATCCTCTGGGTTGGTAGAAGGACCCTGCACTCGCCTTGAGCCATTCACCCTGCCTTGGAGAGGGAACAAATTAACAAATGGGGAAAAAATAACCTGCCAGATATCCTGAGCCAGGAACTCAGGGAAGAAACAGGTCCTTTGCCTAGGCACTGGCATAAGTGATCCATGGACTTTGAATGCCTTTCACCCCTGCATAGACCTGTGTGGGCCCATTTTAACAGCATAGGCCTTCATCAGCACAATACAACAGGGTATAAACCTGAAGTCTAACTTCAACTGTTTCAGCTACTATGTGGACAGGCAAGGTTGTGTCATTTGACACCACTCTGCCTATTAAACAGTGTCTTTTTTTTTTTTTTACCTACTCATATCAGGGGCCTGAGGACTGGTGCCTCCACCCATGATACCTAGCCACTCATGACAGGGGTCCAAGAATAAGTAGTGCCTCTCAGCCCTTATAGCCAAGAGCATTGGGTGTCCATAGTCTGGATGCAACCCCCTCCCGCTCTGGGGAACAGGGACATGCTTTCCTCACAGACACTAAGGGGTGGTTGTCAGCTCCCTGCCTTGCTTAGTGCATGACCTGCTACTGCACCCAGATACCTGTGTCTACACCAATCACCCCTGCTCATCTAGGACTGTAGGTGAGAGCCTGCATCACACGCTTATTGACTGACTATCTGGACACCTGAGCTGAATCCATGCAAGAAAAGTGAATGGATTCCTGGGATCCTATATCTAGTATCAGCTCTAGCCACCTGGTGACAAGATGTTAGAGCTTCAAAGGTGCCAATAATAAAACTAGCTAACACGAGCTGCTTATTTGAGCATATCAAAATAAAACAGAACAAGAAGCTAGGACACAGTAAGCAAGCATAAAATAAATAAATTAATATAATAACTTATTGATGGCTCAGACACAATAGTCGATATTAAATTACATGAAGAGGCAGACCATGATGGCTTCAGCAAGCTACCAAAGTAAAGAATCAAGAAATCTTCCAGAGGAAGATAACTTCTTGCAATTACCAGAGGTAAAATACAAAAGATTAATACACAGAACTCTTTAAGAGATCAGGAAAGAGATCAGGCAAAATGTAGAACAAGCCAAAGAACGCAGAGATAAAGCATTAGAGGACTTTAAGCAGATTAGACAAGAGCATAATGACAAATTTAATAGGCTGCAAGAATCCACAGAGGCATACCAAACAGAAATTCAGATTAAAAAGAAAATTTCAGAATTAGACAATTCAATAGAAAGTTATAAGAGTAGAATTAAAACAATGAAAGTCAGAATTAGTCAGATTGAAGACAAAGCACTTGGCACCAACATATTTGAGGAAAAATCTGATAAAAGAATTTGAAAAAATGAAGAAACCCTAAGAATTATGTGAGACCCTATCAAGAGGAATAACCTACAAGTGATTGGACTACCATATCGGGGGGAGGGGAAGGGGGACAGAAAATACAGAGAGACTTGATGAAGATTTGTTGGCAGAAAACTTCTCTGATATCATGAAAGATAAGAAGATATCTGTCTAAGATGCTCATCAAAACCCACCCAAGGGAGACTGCAAAAGAAAGTCACCAAGACATATTATAATCAAACTTGCCAAAACTAAAGATAAAGAATTTTAAGAGTGGCTAGGGATAAACAAAAAGTCACCTGCAAAGGAGAATCAATAAGGCTCAGATTCCTCACTAGAAACCATGCAGGCAAGAAGGCAATGGGATGACATAAATAAAGCCTTGAAGGAAAAAAATTGCCAGCCAAGAATTATATATCTAGCATTACTCTCTCAAATGTGATGGTGAAATTAGGGCATTTCCAGACAAAAAGATTAGGAAATTTGCAAAAACCAAACCAAAATTACAAGAAATACTAAAGGGAGGCCTCCAATTAGAAAGTCAATAACATCAGATAACTACCCAAAATGAGAACACAGGACAGAGCAACCAGATATCAACCCAGACAAGAAAATCACAAAAATAAATCAAAGCTAAAACACTCAAAACAGGGAAACAGGGACATCATTATGTAAAGATGACAACATCAAAACAAAACAAAACAAAATGGGTGAAAAAATGTAGTCATAGATCTGTCATATGGAGAGGAAGTCAAGGCAATATAAAGAAAAAAAAAGATCGGTTTAAACTTAGAAAAATAGAAGGAAATATTAAAGTAACCACAAAGGAAACGAACCATCCTACACATCAAAATAGAAAACAAGAAAAACATAAAAAATCAGCAAATATAGAATCAACTACACAGAAAAGAAAATTATGTGGAACAAACTGTCAACAACACACACAAAAAAAAAAACATCAAAATGACAGCATTAAACTCATACCTATCAATAGTTACACTGAATTTAGGTGGACTAAATGCACCTATAAAGAGACAGAGACTGGCAGAAAGGATAAAGAAACATGATCTGTCTATATGCTGCCTACAAGAGACACACCTTAGACTTAAAGACAGAAACAAACTAAAACTCAAAGGATGGAAAGAAAACACCTCAAGCAAACAGCAATTACAAAAAGAGCAGAAGCAGCAATACCAATTTCTGAGAAAATAGACTTTAAAGTAAAATCCACCACAAAGGATAAGGAAGGACACTATATAATGATTAAAGGGTCAAAACACCAGGAGGGCATAACCATAATAAATACTTCTGCAACCCAATGACAGGGCTCGAAAATACATAAAACAAACTCTAACAGCATTGAAAAGAGAAATAGACAGCTCCACAACAATAGTAGGAGGCTCCAACACACCACTTTCAGTGAAGGACAGAACATCCAGAAAGAAATTCAATAAAGACATGGAAAATCTAAATGCCACAATCAACCAACTTGACCTCATAGACATATACAGAACACTCCACCCAACAGCATCCAAGTATGCTTTCTTTTCCAACACTTATGGAACATTTTCCAGAATAGACCACATATTAGACCATAAAGCGAGCCTTAACAGAATCCAAAACATCAAAATGTTACAAAGCATCTTTTGTAACCATAAAGCCATAAAAGTGGAAACCAATAACAGAAAAAGCAAGGAAAAAAAATCTAACACATGAAAACTGAACAACATTTTGCTCAAAAACTATTGGGTTATAGAAGAAATTAAGGACAGAATAAAGAAATTCATAGAATCAAATGAGAACGAAAACACATCCTACCAGAACCTTTGGGACACAGCAAAAGCAGTGTTCAGAGGTCGATTTACAACAATAAATGCACACATGCAAAAAGAAGAAAGGGCCAAAATAAAAGAATCAACCAAAGAACTTGAACAAATAGAAAGAGAACAACAAAAGAAACCCTCAGGCACCAGAAGAAAGCAGATAATAAAAATTAGAGCACAATTAAATGAAATAGAGAATTGAAAAAAAATTGAAAGAGTTAACAAGACCAAAAGCTGGTATTTTGAAAAGATCAATAAAATTGGTAAACCATTGACCAAATTGACAAAAGAAAAACAGGAGAGGAAGCAAATAACCTGAATAAGAAACAAGAACGGTGATATCACAATAGACCAACTGAAATTTAAAGAATCATAACAGAATACTATGAAAAATTGTACTTTAGGAAATTAAAAAACCTCGAGGAAATGGCCAAATTTCTAGAAACACACTACCTACCTAAACTAATAGAAACACAGATAGAACAACTAAATAAACCTATAACAAAAGAAGAGATTGAAAAAATAATTTAAAAACTTCCAACAAAAAAAGCCCTGGCCCTGACGGCTTCACTGGAGAATTCTACCAAACTTTCAGAGAAGAGTTAACACTGCTACTAGTAAAGGTATTTCAGAGCGTAGAAAAGGATGGAATGCTCCCGAACTATGAAGCCAGCATAACCCTGATACCAAAAGTAGGTAAAGACATCACACATACACAAAAATAATTACAGGCCAATATCCCTCATGAAGTTAGACACAAAAATCCTCAACAAAATTCTAGCCAATAGAATTCAGCAACATATCAAAAAAATAATAATAATTCACCATGACCAAGTGGGATTCATACCAGACATGAAGGGATGGTTCAGCATTAGAAAAACAATAAATGTAATACACCACATAAATAAAACAAAAGACAAGAACCACACGATCCTATCAAATGATGCAGAAAAGGCATTTGACAAAGTCCAGCACCCATTCATGTTAAAAACTCTCAACAAAATAGGAATAGAAGGAAAATTCCTCAACAAAGTAAAGGACATTTATAGACTGTCAACAGCCAACATCATCCTAAATGAAAGCATTCCCCTTGAGAACGGAAATGTGACAGGGATGCCCGTTAGCAATTAGGCTAGAAAAAGAAATAAAGGGCATCCAAATTGGTAAGGAAAAAGTAAAAGTCTCCCTATTTGCAGATGATAGGATCTTATACACAGAAAACCCTAAAGAATCCATAGGAAAACTACTGGAACTAATAGAAGATTTCAGCAAATTATCAGGGTACAAGATAAACACACAAAAATCAGTTGGATTCCTCTACACCAACAAAGAGAACATCAAAGAAGAAATCACCAAACCAATACCATTTACAATAGCCCCCAAGAAGATAAAATACTTAGGAATAAATCTAACCAGAGATGTAAAAGACCCATACAAAGAAAACTACAAGACCCTACTGCAAGAAACCAAGAGAGACCTACATAAGTGGAAAAACATACCTTGCTTGTGAATAGGAAGACTCAACATTGTCAAAATGTCTGTTCTACCCAAAGTGATCGGCAGATACAATGCAGTCCCAATCCAAATTCCAATGGCATTTTTTAATGAGATGGAGAAACAAATTGCCAACTTTATATGGAAGAGAAGAGGCCCCAGATAAGTAAAGCATTACTGAAGAAGAAGAATATAGTGGGAGGCCTCACACTACTTCATTTTAGAACCTATTATACCACCACATTAGTCAAAACAGCCTGGTACTGGGTCCAAGAACAGATACACAGACCAATGGACAGAATTGAGAATCCAGACTTAAATCCATCCACCTATGAGCAGCTAATATTTGACAAAGGTCCAATATCCATTAAATGGGGGAAAAGACAGTCCCCTTAACAAATGATGCTGGCATACCTGGCTATCCATCTGCAAAAAAAATGAAACAAGACCCAAACCTCACACCATGTACAAAAACCAACTCAAAATGGATCAGAGACCTAAATATAAAATCTAAAACGACAAAGATCATGGAAGAAAAAATAGGGACAATGCTAGGAGCTCTGATACATGACATAAACCCTATACAAAACATTACTAACAATGTACAAACACCAGAAGAGAAACTAGATAACCAGGAGCTCCTGAAAATCAAACACTTATGCTCATCCAAAGACTTCACCAGAAGAGTAAAATGAAAACCTGCAGACTAGGAAAAAATTTTTGGCTATAACAAATCCAATCAGCATCTAAACTCTAAAATTGATCAGATACTGCAAAATCCCAACAACAAAAAGACAAATAACCCAATTAAAAATGGGCAAAGGATATGAACAGGCACTTCACCAAAGAAGACAGTCTGGTGGCTATCAGATACATGAGGAAATGTTCATGGTCACTAGCCATTAAAAAGAATTAAAAAGCCATTAGAGAAACACAAATCAAAAACTACAATGAGATACCATCTCACCCCAACAAGACTGGTGTTAATCCAAAATCTACAAAATAATAAATGTTGGAGAGACTGGAACACTTATACACACTGCTGGTTGAAATGTAAAATGGTACAACCACTTTGGAAATCAATTTGGCATTTCCTTCGAAAGCTAGAACTAGAACTACCATAAGATCCAGGAATCCCACTCCTTGGAATATATCCTAGAGAAATTGGAGCCTTCACACGAATACATATATGCACACCCATGTTAGTTGCAGCACTGTTTACAATAGCAAAAAGATTGAAACAACCAAGGTGCCCATCAATGGATGAATGGATAAACAAATTATGGTACATTCACACCAAGGAATACTACAGAACAGTACAGAAGAATGATGAATCCGCGAAACATCTTATAACATGCAGGAATCTGGAAGGCATTATGCCGAGTGAAATTAGTCAGTCGCAAAAGTCAAATATTGTATAAGACCACTATTATAAGAACTCAAGAAAAGGTTTAAACGCAGAAGAAAATATTCTTTCATAGTTAGGAGGATGGGGAGGGAGGGAAGGAGAGAGGTATTCACTAATTAGGTAGGAGACAAGAACTATTTTAGGTGAAGGAACAGACAACATGCAATACAGGAACATCAGCACAACTGGACTAATCAAAAAGCTAAGAAGTTTCTGGAATACACCCAAACACTTTGAGGGACAGAGTAGCAGGGGCAGGGGTCTGAGGACCATGGTTTCAGGGGATATCAAAGTCAATTGGCATAACAAAGTTTATTAAGAGAACGTTCTGCTTACCACTTTGGTGAGTGGCGTCTGGGGTCTTAAAAGCTAGCAAGTGGCCACCTAAGATGCATAAATTGTTCTCAACCCACCTGGAGCAAAGGAAAATGAAGAACACCAAAGGTATAAGGAAAATATGAGCCCAGGAGAAAGAAAGGGCCACGTAAACCAGAGACTCCCTCAGCCTGAGACCAGAAGAACTGGAAGGCGCCGGGTTACCACCAATGACTGCCCTGACAGGGAACACAACAGAGAATCCCTGATGAAACAGGAGAAAAGTGGGATGCAGAACACAAATTCTAGTAAAAAGGCCAGACTTAATGGTCTGACTGAGACTGGAGGGACTCCAGAGGTCATACCCCCCAGACTCTCTGTTAGCCCAGAACTGAGACCATTCTTGAAGCCAACTTTTCAGACAAAGATTAGACTGGACTAAGTTTCTTTATAAGACATGAAACGATACTGGTGAGCAGTGCGCTCCTTAGCTCAAGTAGACACAGGAGACTATGTGGGCAGCTCCTGTCTGGAGGTGAGATGAGAAGGCAGAAGGGGACAGAACCTGGTTGAATGGACACCAGAAATACAGTGTGGTATCACATTGTAGGGACAGCAACTAGGGTCATATAAAAATGTGTGTATAAGTTTTTATATGAGAAACTGACTTGAAATGTAAACTTTCACTTAAAGCACAATTAAAAAAAAGTAAAGTTGAAATTGTTGAAAAGACTATAATATTAATTTGAACTCACTGTCATTTAAAATGATCCTCAGCTCAGGAGTATACTATAATTTTAACTGGCCCCTAGTGGTAAGGCTATCATAAAAAAAAAAAAAAAGTTTCTTTTTTTTAAAATAATTTTTTATGTAAATATACAAAGCAAACATAAATCAATTCAACAATTTCTACATGTACAATTCAGTTACACTGATTACATTCTTCAAATTGTGTAACCATTCTCACTCTCCTTTTCTGAATTATTCCTCCACCATTAAGACAAACTTACTGCCCCCCTAAGCTTCTCATTTAACCTTTTCAGTTGCTGCTGTCAGTTTGATCCCATATAGACAATTCTTTCAAAAAGCACAATGCTCAAGGCAGACATTTTTTGCGTATTAAGCTGAACTATTTTTTGGTTTAAAGATGACTTCTGGGACAGCTTTGTTTCAGGTTTGAAGATTATCTCAGGGCAATAGTTTCTGGGTATCATCCAGCCTCAATGGCTCCAAAAAGTCTGGACTCCATTTGAATTTTAAATTCTATTGCACATTTTCCCCTTTTTGATCATGATTCTTCTATAGAACCTTTGAAACCCTATCATTTCTTAAATACCTGCTGCCGTCGAGTTGATTCTGACTCATAGCGACCCTATAGGACAGAATAGAACTGCCGCATAGAGGTCCCAAGAAACACATGGTGGATTCAAACTGCCGACCTGTTAGTTAACAGTGGTAGCTCTTAACCACTATGCCATGAAGATTTCCATCATTTCTTAAATAGTGGTGTTTAAAATTAAGAAAGGCATAGTAAACCAAAAACTAAATCCAAGTTGATTCCAACTCATAGTGACTCTATAGGACAGAGTAGAACTGCCTAGTAGCATTTCCAAGGAGTAGCTGGTGGATTCAAACTGCTGACCTTTTGGTTAGCAGCCATGATTCTTAACCACTATGCCACCAGGGCTCCAAAAGACATAGTACTTTACAAAATTTCATTGAACTTAGTGATAAATATTTTAAGGCCTCTCTTGAGGTTTCTTCATATATAACTACAGATCTACTTATTATTATTTATGAATACATGAACAAATAATCGAAAGTGCAGGCTCAAATTGTTTTTACTGATAGAAGGGTGAAATAAAGGGAAGTTGGAGACCTCAGCTCACCTGGGTTAGTTTCTACTTCCTTAACAAGAAATACAGCATCCTCTCATACCTGATATCTGCCCACTTGTGGTACTCCTGGCCTCCCCCTTCAACACTAATGGTCTTGCTGCTCTTGGGTTTAACACACACACACACACACGCACACACACCCCACATACACACACTCTCACACACAAAAACACACACATTCACACACTCTTGCACACATACACAACCACACACACATACACACACAACCCCCCCCAACACATGCTGGGCTGTTATATGGCTCCAGTTCTCTAAACATGTTGCTCTCTAAACTTGAACCCTTTCTTCATCCCTGACATGGACCCTTATTTCAAGACCACGTATGTTTCCTAACTCTTTTAATAAAGGAACTAGAAAAATATTTATCAAAATCTGCCTAAGATAACACAAAAAGAATGGAGATGCTCAAATTCTAAATAGGATGTTAGCAATAGAGTAGAGGAATTCTTTAAAATGAACAACCTATGCACAAGTAAGACCCATTCAGAAATGCAAGAAGGGTTCAATATTAGAAAATCTTTTCATATAATTCATTAGATTAATAGGTAAAATGAAGAAAAAAATGTGATCATCTTATTAAAAAGGCATTTGATAAAATGCAATAGTTATTGCAAAAAAATTCTTAATGAAATATAAATAGAAATGTCTTTAACTTGATTAATGTGCAGGTATGTTTGTGTATATATATGCAAATGTATACATATAGTGTGTGTTGATATATCTATGTGCACATATGTCTTAGTTATCTAGCACTGCTATAACAGAAATACCACAAATGAATGGCTTTAACGAACAGAAATTTACTTTCTCATAGTTTAAGAGGCTAGATGTCCAAATTCAGGGTGCAGGCTCTAGAGTAAGGCTTTCTTTCTCTGTCAGATCTGGAGGAAGATCCTTGTCTCTTCTGAGCTTCTGCTCCTGGGTGATCTTCATGTGGCTTGGTGTCTCTCTTCCCCCATTGCTGCTCTGCTTGCTTGTTTAATCTCTTTTGTATCTCAGAAGAGATTGCCTGAAGATACACCCTACACTAATGCTGTCTCATTTAGATAACAAAGGCAACCCATTCTCAAATGGGATTAAAACCACAGGCATAGAGGTTAGGATTTACAACATGTTTTGGGGGGGGGACATAATTCAATCCATAACAACATATAAACACGTAGTTCAAAAGCCAGCATTATGCTTAATGTCAAAGCATTAGAAGACTTCCCGTTGGGACAGACAACAGAATCACCACTTTTAGGTTCTATTCTTGTATATTTGAAAATCCCGAGGAGGGGCCAAGGTGGCGGAGTAGTCAGATGTTTCCGGAAGTCAGGCTTACAACAAAGACCCCCAAAAAACAAGTGAGTCAATTATATATGACAATCTAGGAGCCCTAAACAGCAAAGGCAAAGTTGCAGAATCAGACTTAGTGGCAGAGGGAGGGAGAGACCATTCAGAAACAGTGAGGAGTTGCCAGACATGACCTGGTGGGAACCAGCACCCTACAGGCTGGATCAGCTGATCAGTATGGTGAGGCAAGCAGTGGTGCTCAGGACACATTTTCCACATCAGGAGAGACTGAGTGGCAGAGAGTCTCCTCAACCCTCCAGAACCAGTGAGAAGCAGCCCTCAACTGACAAAAGATAAGTACCTGCGTCTAACTTACAGTGCGAATCATAAAACACCCCATTTGAGAAGAAATTCTCTCCCTACTCCCTCCCTGCTCTGTACTGGGTCCTGGGCTGGCCTCAGCAATTGCCAATTGCTGCTTCCCCTGGGGCACAATAGTGCCCATCACGCACCCTTGAGCCATTCTCCCAGCCTGGGAGAGGGAACAAATTAACAAACAGGAAAAAATAATCTGCCAGCTCCCCTAAGCTGGGAACTCAGGGCAGGTACAGGTCCTTTTCCTAGGCACAGGCATAAGGGGTCCATGGACTTTGAATACATTTCACTCCTGCAGAGACTTTTGTGGGCCCATTTCAACAGCATAGGCCCTCATTAGCACAGTACAACAGGGTATATACCGGAAGCCTAACTTCACTGTTCAGCTATATGGTGGAGTGCCAGGTTCAGGACATTTGACACTGCTCTGCCATTAAGTAGGGTCCTCATCTACCCACATCAGGGGCCTGAGGACTGGTGGTTCCACCCATGCCATCTAGCCACCTGCAATAGGGGTCCAAGAATAGGTGGTGCCTCCCAGTCCTTACAGCCAACAGCATTGGGTGCCCATAATCCAGATGCAAAACTCACCTACCTATGCACTACAGGGAACAGGGACAAGCTTTCCTTCCAGACACACAGAGGCAGCTGTCAGCCCCCTGCCTTATTTAGCACATGACCCCCGTGCCTACTCTAATCACCCCTGCTCATCTAGGACTATAGGTGACAGTGGCACCACACACTTTGTGACTGACTATCTAGACACCGTGCCTGAATGATACAAGAAAAGTAAATGGACTCCTGGGCTCACATACTTAGTAACAGCTCTAACCACCTGGTGACAGGACATAAGAGCTTCAAAGACACCAATAATCAAACTAGCTAACACTAGCAGCCTATTTGGGCATATCAAAACAAAATAAGAAGCTAAGACACAGTAAGCAAACACAAAATAAATTAATAAATAACTTGATGGCTCAGAGACAACAGTCAATATCAAATCACATAAAGAGGCAGACAATGATGGCTTCAGCAAGCTCCCAAAACAAAGAATCAAGAAATCTTCCAGAGGAAGAAAATTTCCTGGAGTTACCAGAGGTAGAATACAAAAGATTAATATACAGAACTCTTCAAGAGATCAGGAAGGAGATCAGGCAAAATGCAGAACAAGTCAAGAAACACACAGACAAAGCAATAGAGTAACTTAAAGAAGATTATAGAAGAGCACAATGACCAATTTTTTTCTATTTGCAAGAATCCATAGAGAGACAGCAAACAGAAATTCAGAAGATTAACAATAAAATTTCAGGATTTGACAACTCAATAGAAAGTCATAGGAGCAGAAATGAGGCAATGGAAGTCAGATTTAGTTAGATTGAAGATAAAGCGCTTGATACCAACATATCTGAGGAAAAATCAGATAGGAATATTAAAAAAAAAAAAAAGAAGAAGAAGAAGAAACCTTAAGAATTATGTGGGACTCTATCGAGAGGAATAACCTACAAGTGATTCTGGTACCAGAACAGGGGGGAATAACAGAAAATACAGAGAGGATTGTTGAAAATTAGTTGGCAGAAAACTCTCCTGATATCTTGAAAGATGAGAATATATCTATCCAAGATGCTCATCAAACCCCACACAAGGAAGACCACAAAAGAAAGTCACCAAGACATAATCAAACTTAACAAAACAAAAGATAGTGAATTTTAAGAGCAGCTAGGGAAAAACAAAGAATCACCAACAAAGGAGGGTCAATAAGACTAAGTTCAGACTACTCAGCAGAAACCACTCAGGCAAGAAGGCAATGGCATGACATTGTCAGCCAAGAAGTATATATCCAGCAAAACTATCTCTCAAATATGATGGCAAAATTAGGGCATTTCCAGATAAACAGAAATTTAAGGAATTTGCAAAATCCAAACCAAAATTACAAGAAATACTAAAGGTAGTCCTCCAGTTAAAAAATGAATAACATCAGATAACAACCCAAGACTAGAACACAGGACAGAGCAACCAGATATCAACCCAAATAAGGAAATCACAAATATAAACCAAATCTAAAACACTGAAAATGGAGAAACAGAGACATCAATATGTAAAAGATGACAACATTAAAACAAAAAAGAGGGACTAAATAATGTAGTTATAGATCTTTCATATGGAGAGGAAGTCAAGGTGATATAAAGAAATAAAAGATTGGTTTAAACTTACAAAAATAGGGCTAAATATTAAGGTAACTGCAAAGGAAACTAACAATCCTATACATCAAAAAAAAAAAAAAAAACAAGAAAAACATAAAGAATCAACAAATACAAAATCAACAACAATGAAAAAGATGAAAAGAAAATACATAAAGAAAAATGACTCAGCACAGAAAATTAAGGGGAAGAAACTGTCAACAACATACACAAAAACTACATCAAAATGACAGCACTAATCAATAGTTATGCTCAATATAAATAGACTAAATGCAGCAATAAAGAGACAGAGAGTGGCAGAATGCGTAAAAAAATGATCTGTCATTATGCTACCTACAAGAGACACACCTTAGGCTTAAAGACACAAACAAACTAAAATTCAAATGAAGGAAAAAAATATATCAAGCGAACAACAATTAAAAAAGAGCAGAAGTGGCAATACTAATTTCTGACAAAATAGACTTTAAAGTTAAATCCACCACAAAGGATAAAGCAGGACACTATACAATGATTAAAGGGTCAATACACCAGGAGGGCATAACCATAATAAATATTTACACACTCAATGACAGGGCTTCTCAATACATAAAACAAACTCTAACAGCATTGAAAAGAGAGATACACAGCTTCACCATAGTAATAGGAGACTTCAACACACCACTTTTGGTGAAGGACAAAACATCCAGAAAGAAGCTCAATAAAGACACAGAAGATCTAAATGCCACAATCAACCAACTTGATATTATAGGCATATACACAATGCTCCACTCAACATTAGCCAGGTATACTTTCTTTTCCAAAACACATGGAACATTCTCCAGAATAGACCATATATTAGAACACAAAGCAGCCTTAACAGAATCCAAACCATTGAAACACTACAAAACATCTTTTCTGACTATAAAGCCATAAAAGTAGAAATCAATAACAGAAAAAGCAATGAAAAAAAAATCAAACATATGGAAACTGAACAACACCTTGCTCAAAAACTATTGGGTTATAGAAGAGATTAAAGACAGAATAAAGAAATTCATAGAATCAAATGAGAATGAAAACACGTCCTACCAGAACCTTTGGGACACAGCAAAAGGAGGGCTCAGAGGTCAATTTATAGCACTAAATGCATACATCCAAAAGAAAAAAGGGCCAAAATCAAAACATTAACACTACAACATGAAAAAATATAGAGCAGCAAAAGGAGCCCTGGGGCACCAGAAAAAGTGAATAATAAAAATTAGAGCAGAATTAAATGAAATAGAAAAACAATTGAAAAAGTTAACAACATCAAAACCTGGTTCTTTGAAAAGCTCAAAAAACACAATAAACCTTTGGCCAAACCGACAAAAGAAAAACAGGAGAGGAAGCAAATAACCCAAATAGGAAATAAGGTGGGCAATATCACAACAGACTCAACAGAAATTAAAAGAATCGTAACAGAATACTATGAAAAATTATACTCTAACAAATTGGAAAGCCTAGAGGAAATGGACAAATTTGTAGAAACACACTACCTAACCAAACTAACACAAACAGAGATAGAACAACTAAATAAACCTTTAACAAACGAAGAGATTGAAAAGGTAATTTAAAAACTCCCAATGAAAAAAAGCCCTGGCCCTGACAGCTTCACTGGAGAGAAATCTACCAAACTTTCAGAGAAGAGTTAACACTACTACTACTGAAGGTATTTCAGAGTATAGAAAAGGATGGAATACTCCCAAACTCATTCTGTGAAACCTGCATAATCCTGATACCAAAACAAGGTAAAGACACCACAAAAAAAAGAAAACTACAGACCAATAACCCTCATGAAGCTTGACACAAAAATCCTCAACAAAATTCTAGCCATTAGAATTCAACACGATATCAAAAAAGTAATTCACCACACTAAGTGGGATTCATACGAGGTATGCAGGGATGGTTCAACATTATGCAGGGATGGTTCAACATTAGAAAAACAATCAATGTAATCAATTGCAAAAATAAAACAAAAGACATGTGATCCTCTCAATTGATGCAGAAAAGACATTTGACAAAGTCCAACACCCATTCATGATAAAAACTCTCAGCAAAATAGGAATAGAAGGTAAATTCCTCAACGCAGTAAAGGGCATTTATAGAAAGCCAACAGCAAACATTACCCAAATGGAGAGAATCTGAAAGTATTCCCCTTTAGAACAGGAACCAGAGAAGGATGCCCTGTGTCAGCACTCTTATTCAACATTGTGCTGAAGGCACTAACCAGAGCAATTAGGATTGAAAAAGAAATAAAGGGCATCCAAATTGGTAAAGAAGAAATAAAAGTATCTCTATTTGTAGATGATATGATCTTATACACAAAAAACCCCAAAGAACCCACAAGAAAACTACTGGAACTAAGAGAAGATTTCAGCAAATTATCAGTATACAAGATAAACATACAAAAATCAGTTGAATTCCACTACACCAACAAAGAGAACTTCGAATAGGAAATCACAAAATCAATACCACTTACAATAGCCCCCAAGAAGATAAAATACTTAGAAATAAATCTAACCAGAGATGTAAAAGACCTATACAAAGAAAACTACAAGACCCTACTGCAAGAAAACAAAACAGACCTATATAAGTGGAAAAACCTAACTTGCTCATAGATAGGAAGACTCAACATTGTGAAAATGTGTATTTTACCCAAAGCGATCAACAGATACAATGTAATCCCAATCCAAATTCCAATGGCACATTTTAATGAGACAGAGAAACAAATCAACTACTTTGTATCGAAAGGCAAGAGGCCCCAGATAAGTAAAGCATTACTGAAGAAGAAAAACAAAGTGGGAAGCCTCACACTACCTGATTTTAGAACCTATCATACTTCCTGTCATGGATTGAATTATGTCCCCCCCTAAAATGTGTGTATTAACTTTGTTAGACCATGATTCCCAGTATTCTGTGGCTTTCCTCCATTTTGTGATTGTAATTTTATGTTGAGAGGATTATGGTGGGATGATAACACCACCCTTACTCAGGTCACCTCCCTGATCCAATGTTAAGGGAATTTCCCTGGGGTGTGGCCTAAGCCACCTTTTATTTCTCAAGAGATAAAATGAAAGGGAAGCAAGCACAGAGTTGGGGACCCCAAACCAACAAGAAAGCAGTGCTAAGAGCACAGTGTGTCCTTTGGACCTGAAGTTCCTGAGCTGAGATGCTTCCAGACCAAGGGAAGACTGATATAACACAAGGACCTCCCTTCAGAGCTGGCAGAGAGAGAAAGCCTCCCCCTGGAGCCAGCACCCTGAATTCAGACTTCTAGCTTACTGGACTGTGAGAGAATAAACTTCTCTTTGTTAAAGCCGTCCACTTGTGGGATTTCTATAGCAGCACTAGATGACTAAGGCACTGCCACATTAGTCAAAATAGCCTGGTACTGCTACATCAACAGATATATAGACCAATGGAGCAGAATTGAGAACCCAGATGTAAATTCAAACATCTATGAGCTGCTGATACTTGATGAAGGCCTGAAGTCCATTAAATGGGGGAAAATACAGTCTCTTTAACAAGTGGTGCTGGCATAACTGGATATCTATCCATCTGCAAAATAGTGAAACAAAACCCATACCTCACACCATGCAAAAAAACTAACTCAAAATGGATCAATGACCTAAATATAAAATCTAAAACAATAAAGATCATGGAAGGAAAAATAGGAACAATGCTAGAGGCTCTAATACGTGGCATAAACAGAACACAAAACATTGCTAACAATGTACAAACACCAGAAGAGAAACTAGACAAATGGGAGCTCCTAAAAATCAAACACTTAATGCTCATCAAAAGAGTTCATTTAAAGAGTAAAAAGACAGCCTACAGACTGGAAAAGTATTTTTGGCTACTACAAATTCGATCAGGGTCTAATCCCTAAAATCTACAAGATACTGCAAAACCTCAACAGCAAAAAGACAACCCAATTAAAAAATGAACAGAGGATATGAACAGGCACTTCACCAAAGAAGATATTCAGGTGGCTAACAGATACATGAGGAAATGCTCACGATCATTAGTCATTAGAGAAATGCAAATCAAAACTACAATGAGATACAATCGCACCCCAACAAGGCTGGCATTAATCCAAAAAACATTAAACGATAAGTGTTGGAGAGGTCATGGAGAGACTGGAACACTTATTCAGTGCTGATGGGAATGTAAAATGGTACAACCACTTTGGAAATTGATTTGGCTCTTCCTTAAAAAGCTAGAAATAGAAGTACCAGACAATGCCGGGATCTCACTCCTTGGAATATATCCTTGAGAAATAAAAGCAATCACAGAATTGATACATGCACATCTATGTTCATCACAGCACTGCTCACAACAGCAAAAAGATGGAAACACCTAGGTGCCCATCAAACGATGAATGGATAAACAATTATAGTATGTTCGTGCAATGGAATACTACCAATGATAAAGAACTACAATGAATCTGCAAAATATCTCATAACATGGACAAATCTGGAAGGCATTATGCTGAGTGAAATTAGTCACAAAAGGACAAATATTGTATGAGACCACTATCATAAGAACTCAAGAAAAGGATTAAACACAAAAGAAAATACTCTTTGATAGTTACGAGGGTGGGGAGGGAGGGAGAGGAATATTCACTAACTAGTAATAGAAAAAACAATATTTAAATTTGTGTATAAAATCACCTAAGTGGAAATAGCCAGAAAATCTCTTAAAAAAAAAAAAAAAAAGGAAGACTAATGAGGGGGGCTAACCCAAACACATTTTAAAATATATAATGAAGCTACACTAATTAAAACTGGCATAGAATTAGACAGGAGGTTTAATAGAACAGAGAACCAAAAAAAGACTCATTACATGTGGAAATTTTGTAGATAAAAAAGTAGCATTTCAAATCAGTGAGAAAAAAAATGGATTATTCAATAAACAGTGTTGGGATGACGGGCTAGCCATTTGGGAAAAAATAAAATGTAATCCCTATTTCATTCCTTATATTAACCTGAATCCAGATGGAGCAGAGATTTTAACATTAAATAGATAAAACCATAAAAGCACTGGAAGGAAATTTTGTGAAGAGGAAAGGTCTTTCCAAGGATGGCACAAAATGCATAAACCATAATGGAAAAGATTAATAAAGTTGACTATGTACATTTTAAAACCTTTAAATTTAGCAATACCTGTTAAAATTGAAAATGATCATATACTTTGACCTCACAATTACACTTCTAGGAAATTTATTCTTTATACTCAAAAGTGCGCAAAAAAAAACCTGTATGTCTAAGGATATTCATTGCAGGATTATTTACAATAGCAAAAATCTGCAACGACCTAAATGTCCATCAACAGGGGACTAGTTAAACAAAATATAGTATTTTTTTTATATATATAAATACAGCCATCCCATGCACCCATTAAAAAGAAAACAGTAAGTCTATACTTGCTGTTATGGAAAGAAATCCAAAATTCTATTAATTGATAAGAAGCAAGATATAAATCACAAACGGGATCTTCTTTGTCTCAGCAGGTATAATGTGTTCCAGATCGGTGTCTTCAGCCTTGTTCGTGGCATAGAACAGAGAGAAAATAATAGTATCTGTATGATACACTGAGGTAATTGGATGAGGTTACTCATGGCCAGAAGAAACCTGGAGGTGTGAGGAGCCCCAGTTCCCTGGGCCCCATCTGGCTGGCTGAGGGTTTTATGGAGGGGGTGGTGATCAGCATCTCTGCGTACTTAGAAGCCCATTCCAAGTGTGGGAACCTTGGAGCAGGAATCTTGGGTTGTAGAAAGAGGGGTTTGGCCTGGGAGGAAGGGGGAAAGGGCACGTGTTCTAGCACATTCTGGGTCAGGCAGAAAGGTAGGCCAGCAGTTGGAGGAGGAGGCATTGAAAGGCTGGTATCCGAGGGCTTGTGCTCAGGCTGGGTGGGTTCTGGACCACAGAAACAGATGGCAGCTGACTTCTCCGAAGTACTGCAAGTAGCTTGATAGGCATGGAGGCTTTTTTGTCTGAAGCTGCCAGCATGGGATGCACTGGAAAAGCACTGGCCTTGGAGATTGGCAGACCAAGGCGAGACTCCTGGATGTTCCACTTGCTAGTTGGGCAACTTCACCTCTCTAGGTAAAATGACCTCATCCGTAAAATGAAGATAGTAGCTATCTTACAGGATTAGGGAAAATGACAAAAATATGGGTTGGTTTTGTTTCCAACATGGCATTCTTGTACTCTTTTTTAATCCTGCCAAGAAGAGAAGTTTGTCTTCAAGGCAACTCTTACAAGTAGATATATCAAAAAAAAAAAAATTTTTTTTTAATTTTTACTGTGCTTTAAGTGAGTTTACAGATCAAGTCAGCGGCTCATACAAAAATTTATATACACCCTGTTATACACTCGTAGTTGTTCTCCCCCTAATGAGACAGCACACTTCTTCTCTCCACCCTCTATTTCAATGTCCATTCAGCCAGCTTCTGTCCCCACTGCCTTCTCATCTCCTCTCCAGACAGGAGCTGCCCGCGTAGTCTAATGTGTCCATTTGATCAAAGAAGCTCACTCCTCACCAGTATCATTTTCTATCTCCAATCCCTGTCTGAAGAGTTGCTTTGGGAATGGTTCCTGCCTTGGGCTAACAGAAGGTCTGGGGGCCATGACTTCTGGGGTCCTTTTAGTCTCAGTCAGACCACTAAGTCTGGTCTTTTTACGAGAATTTGAGGCCTGCATCCCTCTGCTCTCCTGCTTCTTCAGGGATTGTCTGTTATGTTCCCTGTCAGGGCGGTCATCAGTTGTAGCGGGACACCATCTAGTTCTTCAGGCCTCAGGCTGATGTAGTCTCTTATGTGGCACTTTCTGCCTCTTGGGCTCATAATTACCTTGTGTCTTTGGTGTTCTTCATTCTGCTTTGATCCAGGTGGGTTGAGACTAATTGATGCATCTTAGGTGGCCGCTTGCTAGCGTTTAAGACCCCAGATGCCACTCTCCGAAGTGGGATGTAGAATGTTTTCTAAATAGATTTTATTATGCCAATTGGCCTAGATGTCCCCTGAAACTATGGTCTCCAAACCCCCATCCCTGCTACACTGGCCTTAGAAACATTCGGTTTATTCAGAAAACTTCTTTGCTTTTGGTTTAGTTCAGTTGTGCTGAGCTCTCCTGTATTGTGTGCTGTCTTTCCCTTCACCTAAAATAGTTGTCTACTATCTACTCAGTGAATATCCCTCTTGGTCCCTCCCTCCCCACTCTCATAACCATCAAAGAATATTTTCTTCTCTGTTTAAACTATTTCTTAAGTTCTTATAATTGTGATTCCATGCATATTTGTCCTTTGCAACCAAATAATTTCACTCAGCATAATGCCTTCCAGATTCCTCCATGTTATGAAATGTTTCATGGATTCATCATTGTTCTTTATTGATGCATGGTATCCCATTGTGTGAAAAACCATAATTTAATTATCCATTCATCTGTTGATGGGCACCTTGGTTGCTTCCATCTTTTCACCATTGTAAACAGTGCTACGCAATGAACATAGGTGTGCACACGTCTCTTCGTGTAAAGGCTCTTATTTCTCTAGGATATATTCCAAGAAGTGGGATTGCTGGATCATATGGTAGTTCTATTTCTACCTTTCAAGGAAGCACCAAATCAATTTCCAATGTGGTTGTACCATTTTACATTCCCACCAGCAGTGTATAAGTGTCCCAGTCTCTCCACACCCTCTCCAACATTTATTATTTTGTGTTTTTTGGATTAATGCCAGCCTTGTTGGAGTGAGATGGAACCTCATTGTAGTTTTGATTTGCATTTCTCTAATGGCTAATGATCGTGAGCATTTCCTCTTGTACCTGTTAGCCGCCTGAATGTCTTCTTTGGTAAAGTGCTTGTTCATATCCTTTGCCCATTCTTTAATTAGGTTATTTGTCTCTTTATAGTTGAGTTTTTGCAGTATCATGTAGATTTTAGAGATCATACACTAATAGGAAATGTCGTAGCTAAGAAACTTTTCCCAGTCCGTACGTAATCTTTTTACTCTTTTGGTGAAGTCTTTGGATGAGCATAGGTGTTTGATTTTTAGGAGCTCCCAGTTATCTAGTTTCTTCTCTGGTGTTTGTCCGTTGTTAGTAATCTTTTGTATACTGTTTATGCCACGTATTAGGGCTCCTAACGTTGTCCCTATTTTTTCTTCCATGATCTTTATTGTTTTAGATTTTATATTTAGGTCATTGATCCATTTTGAGTTAGTTTTTCCAGCATGGTGTGAGGTATGGGTCTTGTTTCATTTTTTTTCAGATGGATATCCTGTTGTGCCAGCACCAGTTGTTAAAAAGACTGTCTTTTCCCCATTTAACTGTTTTGGGGCCTTTGTCAAATATCAACTGCTCATATGTGGATGGATTTCTGCCTGGATTCTCAATTCTGTTCCATTGGTGTATGTATCTGTTGTTGTACCAGTACCAGGCTGTTTTGACTACTGTGGTGGTGCAATAGGTTCTAAAATCAGGCAGTGAGAGGCCTCTCACTTTGTTCTTCTTCTTCGGTAATGCTTTACTTATCCGGGTCCTCTTTCCCTTCCATATGAAGTTGGTGATTTGTTTCTCCATCTCATTAAAAAGTATCATTGGAATTTGGATCGGAATTGTACTTTATCTATAGGTCTCTTTTGGTAGAATAGACATTTTTACAATGTTGAGTCTTACTATCCATGACCAAGGTACGTTTTTCAACTTATGTAGGTCTCTTTTGGTTTCTTGCAGTAGTGTCTTGTAGCTTTCTTTGTATAGGTCTTTTACATCTCTGGTAAGATTTATTCCTAAGTATTTTATCTTCTTGGGGGCTACTGTAAATGGTACTGATTTGGTGATTTCCTCTTTGATGTTATTTTTGTTGGCATAGAGGAATCCAACTAATTTATGTATGTTTGTCTTGTATCCTGATACTCTGCTGAATTCTTCTATTAGTTTCAGTGGTTTTCTTGAGATTCCTTAGGGTTTTCTTTGTATAAGATCATGTCATCTGCAAATAGAGATACTTTTACTTCTTCCTTACCAATCTGGGTGCCCTTCATTTCTTTATCTAGCCTAATTGCTCTGGCTGGGACCTCCAGTACAATGTTCAATAAGAGTGGTGATAAAGGGCATCCTTGTCTGGTTCCCATTCTCAGGAGAATACTTTCAGACTCTCCATTTAGGATGATGTTGGCTGTTGCCTTTGTATAAATGCCCTATATTATGTTGAGGAATTTTCCTACCATTCCTATTTTACTGAGAGTTTTTATCATGAATGGATGTTGGACTTTTTCAAATGTGTTTTCTGCATCAATTGAGAAAATTATGTGGTTCTTCTCTTTTGTTTTATTTATATGATGGATTACATTAATTGTTTTTCTAATATTGAACCACCCTGCATTCCTGATATGAATCATACTTGGTCATGGTGCATTATTTTTTGATATGTTGTTGAACTCTATTGGTTAGAATTTTGTTGAGAATTTTTGCATCTAAGTTCATGAGGGATATAGGTCTGTAATTTTCTTTTTTTGTGATGTCTTTACCTGTTTTTGGTAACAAGGATATGCTGGCTTCATAGAAATGAGTTTGAAAGTATTCCATCCTATTCTATGCTCTGAACTTTCTTTAGTAATAGTGGTGTTAACTCTTCTCTGAAAGTTTAGTAGAACTCTCCAGTGAAGCTGTCAGGACCAGGGCTTTTTTGTTGTTGTTGTTGGGAGTTTTTTGATTACCTTTTCAATCTCTTCTTTTGTTATAGGTTTATTTAGCTGTTCTACCTCTGTTTGTGTTAGTTTAGGTAGGTAGTGTGGTTCTAAAAGTTCACCTATTTCTTCTAGGTTTTCAAGGCTTGTTAGAGTACAATTTTTTGTAGTAATCTGATAGGATTTAATTTCAGTTGGGTCTGTTGTGATATTGCCTGTCTCATTTCTGTTTTGGGTTATTTACTTCCAATCCTGTTTTTCTTTTGTCAGTCTGGCCAAAGGTTTATCAATTTTGTTAATTTTTTCAAAGAACCAGCTTTTGGTCTTGTTAACTCTTTTAATTGTTTTCTGCTCTCTATTTCATTTAATTCTGCTGTAATTTTTATTATTTGCTTTCTTCTGGTGCCTGAGGGTCTCTTTTGTTGCTCTCTTTCTATTTATTCAATTTGTAGGGATAATTCTTTGATTTTGGCCCTTTCTTCTTTCTGTATGTGTGCATTTATTGATATAAATTGACCTCTGAGCACTGAGGTTCTGATAGGAAATGTTTTCATTCTCATTGGATTCTATGAATCTCTTTATTCCATCCTTAATGTCTTCTATAACCCAGTCTTTTTTGAGTAGGGTATTGTTCAGTTTCCAAGTGTTTGATTTCTTTTCCCTACTTTTTCTGTTGATTTCTACTTTTGTGGCCTTATGATCAGAGAAGATGCTTTGTAATATTTCAATGTTTTGGATTCTGTTAAGGTTTGCTTTATGACCTAACGTGTGGCCTATTCTCTAGAATGTTCCATGTGTGGTAAAAAAGAAAGTGTCTTGGTTGCTGTTGGGTGGAGTGTTCTGTATGTGTCTATGAGGTCAAGTTTTTTGATTATGGCATTTAGATCTTCCATGTCTTTATTGGGCTTCTTTGTGGATGCTCTGTCCTTCACCAAAAGTGGTGTGTTGAAGTCTACTACTATAATTGTGGAGTTGTTTATCTCAGTTTTCAGTGCTGTTAGAGTTTGTTTTATGTATCTTGTAGCACTTTCATTGTGTGCATAAATATTTAATATGGTTATATCCTCCTGGTATATTGCCCCTTTAATCATTATATAGTGTCCTTCCTTTGTGGTGGATTTTACTTCAAAGTCTATTTTGTCGGAAATGAATACTCCTGCTCTTTTTTGATTGTTGTTTGCTTGATATATATATTTTTCCATCCTTTGAGTTTTAGTTTGTTTGTGTCTCTAAGCCTAAAGTGTGTCTCTTGTAGGCAGCATATAGATGGTGTTTTTTAATTTTTTTTTCCATTCTACCATTGTCTGTCTATTGATGCATTTAGTCTATTTACATTCAGTGTAATTACGGTTAGGTGTGAATTTAGTGCTGTCATTTGATGTCTTTTTTTGTGTGTTGTCGACAGTTTCTTTTTCCCCCTTAATTATTTGTGCTGAGTAATTTATCTTTATAAGCTGCCTTTTCCTCTTATTCGTTGTTGTTGATTTTGTTTCTGCTGAGTCTTTTTTTCTTGCATTTTATTTTGATGAGTAGGAGTGTTAGTTTCCTTTGTGGCTACCTTAATAATTACCCCATTTTTCTAAGTTTAAACCTAACTTTTATTTTTTTATATCACCTTGGCTTCTTCTGCATATGAAAGATCTATGACTACATTTCTTAGTCCCTCTTTATTGTTTTAATGTTGTCTTCTTTTACATAACTACATCACTGTTTCCTTGTTTTGAGTGTTTTTTTTTTATCTTGATTTATTTTGTGATTTCCCTAGCTGTGTTGACATCTGGTTGCTCTGTCCTGTGTTCTAGTCTTGGGTTGATACCCGATATTGATTTTCTAACCAGAGAACTCCCTTTAGTATTTCTTATAGTTTTGGTTTGGTTTTTACAAATTCCCTAAACTTCTGTTTATCTGGAAATGTCCTCATTTCACCTTCATATTTGAGACACAGTTTTGCTGGATAGATGATTTTTGGCTGGCAATTTTTTTCCTTCAATGCTGTATATAAGCCATCACATTGCCTTCTTGCCTGCCTGGTTTCTGCTGAGTAGTCTGAGCTTATTCTTATTAGCTCTCCTTTGAAGGTACTTTTCATTTTTCCCTAGCCACTCTTAAAATACTCTCTTTTTCTTTGGTTTTGGCAAGTTTGATTATAATATGTCTTGGTGACTTTCTTTTGAGATCTACCTTATCTGGAGTTTGATGAGCATTTTGGATAGATATCTTCTCATCTTTCACTATATCAGGGAAGTTTCTGCCAACAAATCCTCAACAATTCTCGCTGTATTTTCTGTTATCCCTCCCTGTTCTAGTACTGCAGTCACTCGTAGGTTATTTCTTTTGATAGAGTCCCACATGATTCTTAGAGTTTCTTCATTTTTTTAAATTCTTTTATCTGATTTTTCTTTGACTATATTGGTACCAAGTGTTTTATCTTCAGCCTCACTAATTCTGCCTTCCACTTCCTCAATTCTGCTCCTCTGACTTTCTATTGATTTGTCTAATTCTGTAGTCTTATTGTTAATCTTCTGAATTTCTGATAACTGTCTCTCTATGGATTCTTGCAGCTTATTAAATTTTTCATTATGTTTTGGAATAACCCTTTTAATTTCTTCAGCTGCTTTATATGTGTGTTCCTTGGCTTTTTCTGCTTATTGCCTGATCTCCTTCCTGATGTCTTGAAGAGTTCTGTATATTAATCTTTTGCATTCTGCATCTGGTAACTCCAGAAAGACATGTTCATTCGGAAGATCCCTTGATTCTCTGTTTTGAGAGTTTATTGACGTGATCATGGTCTGCTTCTTTATGTGATTTGATGTTGACTCTTGTCTCTGAGCCATCTATAAGTTATTGTGTTAGTTTATTTTATGTTTGCTTACTATATCCTAGCTTCTTGCTTTGTTTTGGTTTGATATGCCCAGATAGGTTGCTTGAGTTAGCTAGCTTGATTATTTTTACCTTTGAATCTCTAACGTCCTGTCACCAGATGGCTAGAGTGTGTAGGTACTGGTATCGTGCTCTGAACAAGGCAGGGGCCTGAAAACTGTGGGTTCTGCAGTAGGAGCATGGACAGCCAATGCTTTTGGTTGTAAGGACTGAAAAGTATTATTCCTGGACTTCTGTTGCAGGTGGCTAGGTGACGTGGGTGGAGCTACTAGTCCTTAGGCCTCTGATGTGGGTAGGTGAGGGCCCACGCAAAGTGGTGCCAAACATCAAACACCTACCTGTCCATTGCACAACTGAAACAATTGCAGTCTGCCAAAAAAGGCCTATTCTCCTGACATGGGCCCACACAGGTCCATGCAGGAGTAAAAGGTATTCAAAGTCCATAGACCATTTTTGCCTGGACAGGAGCTGCTTCTATCCTGAGCTCCCCAGCTTAGTGGAGCTGGCAATTTATCTTTTCCCCTCAGTTGTTAATTTATTCCTTCTCCAAGGCCAGGACAATGGCTCAGAGCATGCAGCAGGACCTATCTCAGGCCCAGGGAAATCAACAGCCACTGAAGCTAGCTTGGGGGCTGGGGGTGCAGTAAAATAAACACAAGTACTTAGCTTTGCAGAGGGCGCCATTCTTCTCTGGTTCTGAAGGTGTGAGTAGGCTGTGCAGCTCACCGTCTCTCCCTGAGGAAACTATGTCCAGAATGCTTCTGCCAGCCCCACTGCGGTCACTCCAGTGAATGGTGCCTGAGGGTTCCCTACGATTCAGGTCCGGCAACTCCTCGCTGTTTCTGAACCATCTCTCCCTCCCCCTGCTGCTCAGTCCATTTTCTAATTTTGTCTTTGATGTTCAAGGCTCATAGCTTGTCATATATACAGTCGCTTCACTTGTGTTTTCGGGTCTTTGTTGTAAAAGGGATTGCCAGAAGCATCTGATTACTCCACCATCTTGGCCCCACCTCCAGATATATCAAATTTTAGGGGTAGCGAGAAGGTTCCTTTGTCCTTCTAAATCTGTCTGCACATGATCATTGGTGCCTAAAAACTCTCTAATCCAGACAAAGTCCTCTTTCTCTCTCCCCCATCCTCCCTTCCTCATATTCTCCCTTATCATTCTCGTTCCCACTAATTACAGGGTTAGAATATAATATGCAAATGTCTGGTGGCATAAGCAATATTTTTGTACCTACTTCACACTCAAGCTCAAGCTCATGCAGTCATTATACAACAGGACAGATGATGACATCACTTTTTTTCTGTTTTTGGTGGAGCAGGCTATGTTGACCTCAGGTTGAATCTAAAACTCAGAAGACAATATTTTGGGCATTTAGCAGAGAGATTCAAAACATGGCACTGGGAGCTAAAAATAGCAAGTCCTGGAGCAAAGCTAACTGAGGATGGAAAATACAACCCATTTCATTTCTTGTTTTATTTCCAGGCAATTACGCAGGGCAACTGTCTTGCACATAGTGACCCAGCAATCTAGACTGCTTCATCCTGAGGCCACCTTGGTGCAAGGCCTCCTTCACAATCTCCATAATGGGAACAGTGACTGGGAAGACATCCAGGTCTCTTCACTGTCTCAGGCTAGAAGTGACCCATTTCATTTCTCTTAACACCATTGACCCAAACAAGACACATGTTCTCATATAATTGTAAGGGTAAGGAGGGTGTGCCTGGAAGAGCTGAACGGAAGGGAGAACCAGACACTGTTCGCTGTGATACAGGAGGTGTCAGTTAGCTTTTCATTGTTGTTGTTTTACTGTGCTTTAGATGAAAGTTTACAGAGCAAAATAGTTTCTCGTTAAACAATACACAAATTGTTTTGTGATATTGGTTGCCAACCTCGAGATATGTCAACATTCTCCCCTTCTTGGCCTTGGGTTCCCCACTTCCATTCATCCAGTTTTCCTGTCCCTTTCTGCCTTCTCAGCTTTGCTTTTGGGGCTGGTGTGCCCATTTAGTCTCATATAGATGGCTGAACTACATGTGTTATTGTTTGTTTTATAGGCCTGTCTAATCTTTCTCTGAAGGGTGAACTTCAGCAGTGGCTTCAATCCTGAGTTAAAAGGGTGTTCAGGGGCCATGCTCTTGAGGTTTCTCCGGTCTCTGTCAGACCAGCAAGAATGGTCTTTTGCGTGTGTGTGTGTGTGTGTGTGTGTGTGTGAGAGAGAGAGAGAGTTTGGATTTTGTTCTAGATTTTTCTCCCATTCTGTCTGGGGTCCTCTATTGTGACCTGTCAGAGCATCGGTGGTGGTAGCCAGGCACCATCTAGGTGTTCTAGACTCAGTCTGGTGGAGTCTGTGGTAGTTATGGCCCATTAGTCCTTTGAACTAACCTTTCCCATGTGTCTTTTTTTTTTCATTATCCTCTTCTCCAGTTAGGATTGGACCAGTAGATGTATCTTAGATGGCTTCTTACAAGCTTTTAAGATTCCAGACACTACTCCCCAAAGTAGAATGTGGAACATTTTCTTCCTAAGCTATGTTATGCCAATTGAGCTAGATGACCAAGACCATGGTCCCCAGCCCTCAGCTGTAATTTCATTCCTCAGGGAGTTTTAATGTGTCTATGAAGCTTTTATGACTTTGTCTTGGTCAACCCGTGCTGACATCCTCAGTATTGTATACTGTCTTACTCTTCACCAAAGTTACCACTTGTCTATTGTCTAGTTAGTGTTTTTCCCCCCACACCCGTGCTCTCCCTCAAAACCAACAAAGATTGTTTCTTTCTGTGTGGAAACCTTTTCATGAGTTTTTATAATAGTGATCTCATAGAGTATTCGTCCTTTTGTGATTGACTTATTTCACTCAGCATAATGCCTTCCAGATTCAACCATGTTGCAGATTCATCATTGTTCTTTATCATCGCGTAGTATTCCATTGTGTGTATGTACCATAGCTTGTTTATTCATTCACCTGTTGATGGCACTTAAGTTGTTTCCATCTTTTTGCTATTTTGAATAAAGCTGCAATGAACATGGGTGTGCACATGTCTATTCATGTGATGGCTCTTATTTCCTTAGGGTATATTCATAGGAGTAGGATTGCTGGGTCATATGAAACCCTGGTGGTGTAGTGGTTAAGTGCTACGGCTGCTAACCAAAGGGTCGGCAGTTCAAATCCACCAGGCACTCCTTGGAAACTCTATGGGGCAGTTCTACTCTGCCCTATAGGGTCACTATGAGTCTGAATCGACTTGACGGCACTGGGTTTACTGGGTGTGGTATTTCTATTTCTAGCTTTCTAAGGAAGCCCTGTATCATTTTCCAAAATGGTTTTTACCATTTGCATTCCCACCAGCGGTTTATAAGAGGTCCAATCTCCCTGAAGCCTCTCCAACATTTGTTATTTTCTGTTTTTTTGATTTGTGCCAGTAATGTTGGGGTGAAATAGTATCTCATTGTGGTTTTGATTTGCATTTCTCTAATGGCTAGTGATTGCTAGCATTTCCTCATGTGACTGTTGGCTGCCTGAATGTCTTCTTTGGAAATTGTTCATATCCTCTGCTCTTTTTTTTTTTTTTCTGAGTTTTTTTAAAAATATTTTTTCTTTTTTTTATTGAAGGTTTACAGAACAAACTAGTTTCTCATCAAACAGTTTGTACACACATTGTTGTATGACATTCACCTTTGCTGATTTTTTAATTATTTGTCTTTTTGTTGTAGAAGAGTTGGATTCTTCTTTAGATTTTAGAGATTAGGCCTTTGTCGGAAATGTCATTGACAAAAAAATTTTCCCAGTCTGAGGGTTCTCTTTTAACTTTTTGGTGAAGTCTTTTGATGAACATAAGTGTTTAATTTTTTAGAAAATCCCAGTTATCTAGCTTATCTTATGTGTAGTGTTCATGTATTGTTAGTTATGGTTTGTATCTTATTTATGGCCCCTAGCATTGACCCTATTTTTTCTTCCATGACCTTTATAGGTTTTGGTTTAATATTTAAGTTTTTGATCCATTTTGAATTAGTTTTTGTGTATGCTGTGAGGTATGGGTCCTGTTTCTTTTTAATAGATGGACATCCAGTTTTGCCAGCAACATTTGTTAAATATACTGTCTTTTCCCCCATTTAATGAACTTTGAGCCTTTGCCAAAGATCAGGTGAACATAGGTGGATGGAGTTACATCTTAGTTTTTGATTCAGTTCCATTGGTCAGTGTTTCTGTCATTTTACCAGTACCAGCCTATTTTGACCACTGGAGCTGTATAGTAGGTTCTGAGGTCAGGTAGTGTGAGGTCTCCTACTTTGTTGTTCTTCTTCAATAACGCTTTACTTATCCAGGGCCTCTTTCCTTTCCATATAAAGTTAATGATTAGCTTTTCCATCTCATAAAAGAATGCTGTTGGTATTTGGATTCTGACTTCATTGTACTTGCAGATTGCTTTGGGTAGAATCGACATTTTCACAATGTTGAGGAGGTGTCAGTTTCCTCATGATAGCAAAGGGCTGGCTCTGTTTAATTTCAGCAGAACCCAGGAGTGTGGATAGAGCTAAGCTTTGGCTTGAGGGGCACATATTGGGGCAACCTCCTCAAGCAAAACGTTACCGAGTGCCCGCTCTGACCCAGGCTCTATGCTTGGCGTAGAGATATTGATTAACAGGCGCTCCTTGGAAACTCTGTGGGGCAGTTCTACTCTGTCCTATAGGGTCGCTATGAGTCAGAATGGACTCGACGGCACTGGGTTGGGTATATTTGGGGAGGAAAACCTGGTGGTTTAGTGGTTAAGAGTTTGGCTGCAAACCAAAAGGTCGGCAGTTTCAATCCACCAGGTGCTCTTTGGAAACCCTGTGGGGCCATTCTACTCTGTCCTATAGGGTCACTATGAGTTGGAATCAACTCTACAGCAACAGGTTTTATGTTTGCGGAAGAAGCCCTGGTGGTGCAATGGTTAAAGTGCTCAGCTGCTTACTGAAAGGTCAGTGGCTCAAACCCACCAGCCATTCAGCAGAAGATGTGGCAGTCTGCTTCCGTAAAGATTTACTGCCTCGGAAACCCTTTGGGACAGGTCTACTCTGTCCTATCGGGTTTCTGTGACTTGGAATCGACTCGACAGTAATGTTGGTATGTTTGGGGAAAAGCCCCTGAAGGTGCAGTGCTTAAAGTGCTCACCTGCTAACTGAAAAATTGGCAATTTGAACCCATCAATGTCTCCTCGTGAGAAAGATTTGGCAGTTGGCTTTCAGGAAGATAACATGCATCCTTGAAAACCCTATGGGGCAGCTCTATGAGTCAGAATCAACTCAACAGCAATGGGTATGTTTGGGGAAAGGCTTGGAACTAGTTTGAACTGGTTCCATCATGGCCAATGAAGCAAAAATTTAAAAATTTGGGTGATCCGGAACCATAGCTGGAACAAGAAAAAATTATGCATCGAAGCCCGGGAGTGGGAGACTTGGGAGTGGCATTGTGAGCCCTTTCAGGAGCCTGTTGTGTGAAATTGGGTCATTGACAGGACTGAAGAAAGCGACACACATACAAAGCAGCACGGTTGGCCACCATCTTTGAGCAGAGCATTGCTATTTCCAACCCTTCAAAAAATTCAATGGGCAAGAGATTTGGTTACTATGCAAAATGTGCACCACCCTGTTTTCTAATAGAGGGATTGTGTTTCTAGCAGGGCTTTGAGCCATTTACTTTTCCGAATCTGCTTATGGTTCCAGATCACTTAAATTTAAAAAATTCCGGTGTGTTCCAGCATCACTTCCTTGGCCGTGACTGAACTGGGAAGAACCAGTTCGAAGCCCTGGTTTGAGGAAAGGAGCCCTGGTGGCACAGTGGTTAAGCACTCGGTTGCTATCAGAAAGGTTGGTGGTTTGAACCCACCCAGTAGATCCTCAGAAAAAAGACTTGGCAATCTGTTCCAATAAAGATTACAGCCTGAAACCCCTATGGGACAGTTCTACTCTGTCATATAAGGTCACTATGAGTCAAAATTGACTTGACAGCACCTAACAGCAATGATGACAACATCTTTGGGGGAACTCACAATCTAGTAGCAGCCTTGAGTCCAGGCATAGGTCTTGGTTTATCTTTTCAGCAACAGATTATGTTTCTAATCTGGCCCCAGCTTCCTGCAACTGGTGTTTCCTAGTGTGATCTGTGGAAATTTATCTCAAAGTACAACACTCTGTATTTTCATTGAGAAACATTGGCACCAACTTCTGACCACCAGGCTCAGAATCACAAGTCTGTTCACTGCTTGACCCCAGCTGATGCTGCCCTAGCTTATCTGCTATGTCAGCAGCTAGGTGAGAACAAAATCTCATCGATTAGAAAAGCCACTCAGAGCAGACATTTACCATACAGATCTTATTACCACACTGGTTGAGACTTTCATCTGTGTTTGACAGTGGTTCTTAAAGTGTTGTATCTAGATCAGCAACAGCAGCATCACCTGGAACCTGGTTAGAAATGCAGATTCTTGGACGACCACCCCAGACCCACTGGATATAGAAACTCTGGGGTGGGGATCTGCATTTTAACAAGCCCTCTGGGTGATTCTGATGCTCACTTGAGTTGGAGAATCAGTGATACATGAAATCAAGAAGCCACCCAGGAACAAGTTTGAAGCAGCAAATCAGTTTTTCATGCCTACTCAGAAGACCTTGGAGGGGTAAGGAGAGGTTGTTAGAGGGTGCTTGGCATTGAGACTTCATCCCCTTCGCTTCTTTTGAAGAGATTTCAAAACATGTGTATCCTGGCGGTCCCCAATCCCGAATGCAGATTAAAATCACATTTTTTTATTTGTTGTTTGTTTTGTCTTTTTAACACACCTGTGCCCATTCCCAACCTCAGAGATTCTAATTCAATTAGTCCAAGCTAGGGCCCAGATATTCACAGGCATTAAAAGCTCCCCAGTGGTTCTAAGGTGGAAGACCATTGGTTTAAACTGGAAAACCTTATGAATAGCAGCAGAACATCCTCTAATATAGTGATGGAAGATGAGCTCCTCAGTTTGGAAGACACTGCTCCAAATATGACTGGGAAAGAGCTGCCTGCTCAAAGCCGAGTCAACCTTAATGATGTGATGGAATAAAGCTTTCAGAACTTTCACATACTGATGTAGCACATCTCAAAATGAGAAGAGCTACAAATATCCATTAATAATTGGAAAATGGAATGTAAGAAGTATGAACCAAGAAAAATTGGAGGTTGTGAACAATGAAATAGAACTCTTGAAAATCAATATTCTAGGCATTTTGAGCTGAAATTGACTGGGGTTGCACATTTTGAATCAGTCAATCATATATATGGTCTGCAGTGCTGGGAATGACCAATTGAAGAGGAACGATGTCGCACTCGTCAAAAAAAAAATTTCAAGATCTATCCTGAAGTACAACACTGTCAGCGATAGGATAATATCCATACACCTACAAGGAAGCCAGTTAATATGACTATTATTCAAATTTATGCACCAACCACTAATGCCAAAGATGAAGAAATTGAAGATTTTTACCAACTTCTGCAGTGTGAAATTGATCAAATGCACAATTGAGATGCATTGATGATTACTGGTGATTGAAATGTGAAAGTCAGGAACAAAGAAGAAGTATCAACAGTTGGAAAATATGGCCTTGGTGATAGAAATGATGCTGGAGATGGCATTATAGAATTTTGCAAGACAAATGACCTATTCATTGGAAATAACTTTTATCAATAACATAAATGGCAGCTATAAGTGTGGACCTCACCAGACAGGATACACAGGAGTTAAATCTACTCCATCTGTGTGAAGAAGCTCAATATCATCAGTGAGAACAAGGCCAAGAGCTGACTGTTGAACAGAACATCAATTGCTCCTATGCAAGTTCAAGTTGAAGCTGAAAGAAGTTTTTAAAAATCCACGAGAACCAAAGTATGACCTTAAGTATATTCCATCTGAATCGATCTGACATATTAAAAACATATTAAAGACCAGGTGAGTTGTGGGATGACACCAAGTACATCATACATGAAAGGATTCTATAGGCAAAATATTAAATGATGCAGAAGGCATCAAAAGATGAAAGGAATACACAGAGTCACAGTACCAAAAAGAATTGGTCAACATTCAACCATTTCAGGTGGTAGCATATGATCAGGAACTGATGGTGCTGAAGGAAGCGGTCCAAGCTGCACTGAAGGCACTGGCAAAAAACAAGGCTCCAGAAATTGATGGAATACCAACTGAGATGTTTCAACAAAGGGATGCAGCACTGGAGATACTCACTCATCTATGCCAAGAAATTTGGAAGACAGCTACCTTGCCAACAGACTGTAAGAGAGAAATATTTGTGCCCATTCCAATATCATTAATATCACACGCAAGTAAAATTTTGCTGAAGATCATTCAAAAATGGTTGCAGCAGTATGACAGGGAACTTCCAGAAATTCAAGCTGGATTCAGAAGAGGATATAGAACGAGGGATATCATCACTGATGTCAGAAGGATCTTGGCTGAAAGCATAGAATACCAGAAGGATGTTTACCTGTGTTTTATTGACTGTGCAAAGACATTTGAAAGTGTAGATCATAACAAATTACGGACAACATTGAAAAAGTGGGAATTCCAGAACATTTAATTGTGCTCATAAGGAACCTGTACATAGACCAAGAGGCAGTCATTTGAACAGAACAAGAGGATGCTGTGTGGTTTAAAATCAGGAAGGATGTGTGCCAGAGTTTTATCCTTTCACTGTACTTATTCAGCCTGTGTGCTGAGCAAATAATCCAAGAAACTGGATTATATGAAGAAGAATGGGGCCATGAGGACTGAAGGAAGACTAATTAACAGCCTGCAATATGTAGATGACACAAACTTGCTTGCTGAAAGTGAAGAGGACTTGAAGCACTTACTGATGAAGAAAAAAGACCACAGCCTTCAGTATGGATTACACCTCTACACAAAGAAAACAAAAATCCTGACAAAGGGACCAATAAGCAACATCATGATAAATGGAGAAAAGATTGAGTTTGTCAAGGACTTCATTTTACTTGGATCCACAATGAACGCCCGTGAAAGTGGCAGTCAAAAAAATAAAATGGTGTGCCCTGGGCACATCTGCTGCAAAAGACCTCTTTAAAAAGCAAAGATGTCATTTTGAGGACTAAGGTGTGCCTGACCCAAGGCATGGTGTTTTCAGTCACCTCATATGCTTGGTAAAGCTGAAGAATGAATAAGGAAGACAGAAGAATTGATGCCTTTGAATTACGGTGTCGGTGAAGAATATTGACTATATCATGGACTGTCAGCAGAAGGAATAAATCTGTCTTGGAAGAAGTACAGCCGGAATGCTCCTTAGAAGCAAAGATGGCAAGGCTTTGCCTCAAATACTTTGGACATGTATTCAGAAGGGGCCGGTCCCTGGAGATGGACATCAATCAGTGGGTCAAAGAGTAAGAGGAAGACCCTCAACAAGACGGATTGACACAGTGGCTGCAACAGTGGGCTCAAACATGGCAGTTGTCACTATAAGTCAGAATTGACTTGACAGCACCTAACAACAAAAACAAAGGTTTGGAGGTGGGGTGATAACTCTCTTTCATATCCCTGGGCGTTAGCTCTTATGCTTTTGAGTAGCTAGACACACTTGGGAATTATACATTTGGGCAGAAATGTGGAGTCTCTTATTTCCCATTTTAATGAGCCTTTAGGTTCTATACATGGATTTCCAAATATCCATGGTAGAGCCTCGCACTAAAGATTGTAGCTAACCCTGATGCTCCTGTCCCTTACTCCTAACTCCCTCATCCCCACCATAAAACCCAACACACATTACTGCTTTGCACAGGACTAGCATTCAGGTATTCTCCTATCTGGGGAGGATAAATTTCTTGAAGATGAGAAGAAATATCAAATTAATATTAATATCAAATCAAGCCCCCTCAATAAGAATCACTCTGGTGTGACAGGTTCCATCTCCAGTCCATGCCATCTCCCAATTCTACATATTAATGCTGCGCTGACCTTCTTAACCCTATCTATGTGATCGACCAGGTACCATGAATTATAAAACAGACTTTGGATCGGCGGTGTGTAGCATCCCTTCACTTGGGACTAGGGTTTGGGCCAAACTCTGCTGTGGCCTGTGCTTTCCCAGCAAGCTTAGTGCATTTCAGTTTTTCTACCTGGCTGAAAGCAGAGGCCCCTGGTCCTTCCAGGGAGAGCCAGAATGTTTTCTTGTCCTTTACAAAAAAAGTATTCAAATGAAACCCCTCAAAGGCAGCGAGAGCATCTCTGGGTAGTGGAGAGTGCTGTCCAGCATTTTTCCCATCAGTCAATTGCCCGAATAACTATGACAAAATTTTCAGCTACCTGACCTTATTCCTACTTATTCCTACTTCCTCTGCTATCCCCTGAAGATTTAAGGATAGCAGAGGATACAGTTATGACTTGAGAAAATAAGGATTTTGCCTTGCATCTCTTAGTAGAAATATGAATTCCCCGTCAGAATCTTCCTGTGTAATGGAACAAGTTAGCTAACCTCTCTGAACATCAGTTTACTCCTCTGTAAAATGGGGTTTATTAGTTTTCTAGGGCTGCCATAACAAATTACCACAAACATGGTGGCTTAAAACAAAATAAACTTATTCTCTCACAGTTCTGGATGGTCGAGGTCTGAAATCAAGTTGTCGGCAGGGCTGCACTCCTTCTGAGACTCCAGGGAAGAATCGATCCTTGCCTCTTCCTAGCTTTTGGTGGCTCCCAGCCATCCTTCAAATTCCTTGGCTTTTGGCCACATCACTCAAATATCTGCCTCCATTTTCACATGGTCTTTTTCTCTCTGTGTCTACTGTCCCTTCTAAAGACATTTTCATTGAATTCAGGGCCCACCCTAATCTAGTATGATCTCATCTTGATCCTTAATTACATCTGCAAAGACCCTATCTCCAAATCAGATCACATTCACAGGTACCAGGAGTTAGAACTTGATATATCATTTGGGGTGACACAATTCATCCTGCTACATAGGAATAATATTAGAACCTACCTCATAGGATCATTGTGAATTAAGTGACAAGGTGTAGATGAAGTGGGCTGGGCACAGAGTAGCTGCTCAATGGAAGCTATTATTCTATTATTATTATTATCTTATCATTATTAACCTGGGCCATTAACCTACAGGTTCAGAGGTGTGAGGATTTTGAGGTCACAAGTACCACCAGAAGGCATAGACCTAGTGGGATCCAAACAACCTACAAGACTCACTTCAGCCCTTAGGGTTCAACTCAGTTTGACATATAAATTATTCCCCAATAAATAGCTATAGAATGAAATAATGAAGGACTAAGGGATAGACAATGCCAGCTATAATGTGGAGTCCCAAGGCTTGGTCTTGCCAAGCCTGGGGATAAGTCTTAGGGAGCTACCAGTTCCCCTGACCAGGATGCTTGAGAGACATGGCTTCTCTTCTCAGCTCTGCCCCACTTCTTACGGTAATTCATGCTAGAGTTGCTTTTGTTCTCCAAAAGTCGGCAGCTTTCTTGGTTGTCTTACCCCTGCCTGGGCACAAGGCATGGCCTCAGACCACAACCATACCTGGGCCCCTGAGCTCCTTCACTCCATGATGGACATTCACCCTCATTCTAGCTTCCTTCTCTCTCAAGCCTTTGTTCTTCCTTTGGAACTCCTGGGCCCTCCCTTCCCTTTTACATTTGGGAGAGTTTTTTTTTTTTTTGATTCACATCTCCTGACTGCTCTTGCAGATATACTGTAATTGGTTTAAAAAAAAATTGAAAATAGCCCTTTGTCTTTAGGAATCTCTTAGTAATTGAATGCAATTAAATAGAATAATAATTAGATTTATCGAGCATTTTCTCTGTACCAGAAAAAAACCCAGTGCCATCGAGTCGATTCCGACTCATAGTGACCCTATAGGACAGAGTAGAACTTCCCCATAGAGTTTCCAAGGAGCACCTGGAGGATTCGAACTGCCGACCCTTTGGTTAGCAGCCGTAGCACTTAACCACTACGCTGCCAGTGTTTCCTTTTCTGTACCAGACACTATTATATGTTTTATATGGATTAGCTCATTTATTCCTCACACCAACTGTCATGGATTGAATTATGTCCCCTCAAAAATGTGTGTATCAGTTGGGCTGGGCCATGATTCCTGGTATCTTGTGATTTTCCTGTATGTTGTAAATCCTGCCTCTATGATGTTAATGAGGGAGGATGGGTGGCAGTTGTGTTAGTGAGGCAGGACTCAACCTACAATATTGGATTGTGTCTTCAGGCAATCTCTTAAGCTATAAAAGAAAGAAGCAAGCAGAGAGACAGGGGGACCTCATATCACCAAGAAAGAAGCACCAGGAGCAGAGTGCGTTCTTTGGACCCAGGGTCCCTGCGCCTGAGAAGCATCTCAGCCAGGGGAAGGTTGAGGACAAGGACCTTGCTGAAGAGCCAACACAGAGAGAAAGCCTTCCCCTAGAGCTGACACCCTGAATTTGGACTTCTAGCCTACTTTACTGCGAGAAAATAAACTTCTCTTTGTAAAGCCACCCACTTATGGTATGTCTCTTATAGCAGCACTAGAAGACTAAAACAACAACTATGTGAGGCACAGAGTATTATTAGTACCATCATTCAGGTCAGGAAATTGAGGCGCTGAGATGCTACCTGGTTTGCTCAAGGTTAGGCAACAAGTGATAGAGCTGGAACACAAACCCAGGAGATTTGTGACTTTCCTACTACAACACAAAAAAAAAAAAACACAGTTGCCTTTTAATATGATGCTACATTTTCTTCATATTAATCCTTGCATATTCTGAACCTTTAAAGATGGTGAGAAGGTCTATCAAGAGACTCATAATTGGGAACAGCAGATCAGTGAATCTGAAAGGAAACGAGAAGGCTGAAAATGTTCAAATTCCAGCACCTTGTGTAATGGTTAAGGTTGTGTGTCAGCATGATTGGGCCATGATTCTCAGTGGTTTGGCAGTTATGATGTAATTTGACAGTTACGTAATGATGTAATCAACTCCTTGATGAGATCTGCTATGAGCAGCCAGTCAATTGAAAGGGAGTTTGGGGGTGTGGCCTGCCTCCAGTATATAAATGGGTGTTCCAGCAAGGCTCTCACTCTAGATCCTGCATCCAACTTGTCATCATCTGACCTCCAGTTCTTGGAATTTCAGCTAGCAGCTTACCTGCCAATTTTGGGCTTTGTTGACCTCTGCAGCTACATGAGTCAGGAGAAGCCTCCAGCCTGACACCTGATCCATGAACTTGGGACTTGCCAGCCTCTACAACTGAGTGAGCCATTTCCTTGAGATCTGTGTGTGTGTGTGTGTGTGTGTGTATGATGTATGCTTCATTGACTTTGCTTCTCTAGAGAACTCAGCCTAAGGCACCTTGCTATCTTTCAGACTCTCTGACAATTGGTTCCTGGGACACATTACACACTGGAAAGGCCACAACCTTTGGATTCAGAGAGATCTAGGTTCAAATCATGTCTGTTATAAGCTGAATACTCTGGAACAGGTTAATCTCTCTACCCTCAGTGTCCTCATCTTTAAAATAGGTGTAATGATAACTGTTGACTCTCAGTTTCCAACACTTGGCTTTCATAGTACTCATAAAGACATTGGTTAATGACCCCCAACATGTCAACATTCTCCCTTCTCTACCTTGGGTTCCCTATTATCAGCCTTCCTGTCCCCTCCTGTCTTCTAGTCCTGCCCCTGTGCTGGTGTGCTCCTTTAGTCTTGTTTTGTTTTATGGGCCTGTCTAATCTTTGACTGAAGGGTAAACTTTGGGAGTGACTTCATTACTGATTGTGTCTGGGGGTCATACACTCGGGTTTTCCTAATCTCTGTCATGCCAGTAAGACTGGCCTTTTTTTGTAAGTTAGAATTTTGTTCTACATTTTTATCCAACTCAGTATGGGACCCTGTATTGTGATCCCTGTCAGAGCAGTCAGTTGTGGTAGCTGGGCACCATCTAGTTGTACCAGATTCAGTCTGTTGGAGGCCATGGTAGATGTGGTCCATTAGTCCTTTGAACTAATCTTTCCCTTGTATCTTTAGTTTTCTTCATTCTTCCTTGCTCCCAAAGGGGTGAGACCAGTGGAATATCTTAGATGGCCACTCACAGGCTTTTAAGACCCCAGATGCTACTCACCAAAGTAGAATGTAGAACATTTTCTTTATAAACTATGTTATGCCAATTGATCTAGATGTTCACTGAGACCATGGTTCCCACAGCCCTCAGCCCAGCAATTTGGTCCCTCAGGGACCTTTGGATGTATTTAAGGAGCCTCCCTGACCTTGCCTTGTACAGGTTGTGCTGGCTTCCCCAGTATTTTGTACTGTCTTATCCTTCCCCAAAGTTTCCACTTATCTATTTCTATTTAGTGCTTTTTCATCCTGACCCCTCCCCTCCCTCATAACCAACAAAGATTGTTTCTTTTTGTGTGTAAACCTTTTCATGAGTTTTTACAGTAGTGGTCTCATAAAAAAGTGGTCCTTTTGTGACTGACTCGTTTCACTTAGCATAGTGTCCTCCAGATTCATCCATGTTACGAGACCTTTTGCTGATTCATCATTGTTCTTTATCGTTGCATAATACTCCACTGTGTGTAGGTATGATAGTTTGTTTATCCATTCATCTATTGATGTATATCTAGGTTGTTTCCATCTTTTTGTGAACAATGCTGCAATGAACGTGGGTGTGCATACGTCTATTCATGTGACAACTCTTATTTCTCTGGGATATATTCCTAGGAGTGGGACCAGATGAGTTGTGGAATGACATCAAGGACATAATCCATGAAGAAAGCAAGAGGTCATTAAAAAGACAAGAAAGAAATAAAAGACCAAAATGGATGTCAGAATAGATTGAAACTTGTTCTTGAACGTCCAGTTGCTAAAGCAAAAGGCAAAAATGATGAAGTAAAAGAACTGAACAGAATATTTCAAAGGGCGGCCCAAGAAGACAAAGTAAAGTATTATAATGACATGTGCAAAGAGCTGGAGATAGAAAACCAAAAGGGAAGAACATGCTCGGAATTTCTCAAGCTGAAAGAACTGATGAAAAAATTCAAACCTCAAGTTGCAATGGCGAAAATTTTAAACGATGAAGGAAGCATCAAAAGAAGATGGAAAGAATACAGAGAGTCATTATACCAAAAAGAATTGGCTGACGTTCAGTGACTTCAGGAGGTAGCATATGATCAGGAATTGATGGTGCTGATGGAAGTCCAAGCTGTACTGAAGCACTGGTGAAAAACAAGTTTCCATGAATTGACGGAATATCAATTGAGATGTTTCAACAAATGGATGCATTGCTGGAAGTGCTTACTTGTCCATGCTGGGAGATTTGGAAGACAGCTCCCTGGCCAACTGACTGGAAGAGATCCATATTTATGCCTATTCCCAAGAAAGGAAATTATCTAACAATATCATTAATATCACACGCAAGTGAAGTTTATTGAAGATCATTCAAAAGCGACTGCAGCAGTACATCAACAGGGAACTGCCAGAAATGCAGGCCAGATTCAGAAGAGTACGTGGAACCAGGGACATCATTGCTGATGTCAGATGGATCCTAGATGAAAGCAGAGGATACCAGAAAGGTGTTTACCTAAGTTTTGCTGACTATGCTAAGGCATTCAACAGTGTGGATCATAAAAAATTATGGATAATATTGCAAAGAATGGGAATTCCAGAACACTTAATTGTGCTCATGAGGAACCTGTATGTAGATCAAGAAGCAGTTTTTTGAACCAAGCAAGGGGATACTGATTGGTTTAAAGTCAAGAAACGTGTGCATCAGGCTTGTATCCTTTCACCATACCTATTCAATCTGTATGCTGAGCAAATAATCCAAGAAGCTGGACTATATGAAGAAGTATGGGGCATCAGGATTGAAGGAAGACTCATTAACAACCCGCATTACGCAGATGACACAACCTTGGTTGTTGAAAGTGAAGAGGACTTGAAGCATTTACTGATGAAGATCAGAGACCACAGCCTTTAGTATGGATTACACCTCAACATAAAGAAAACAAAAATCCTCACAACTGGACCAATAAGCAACATCTTGATAAATGGAGAAAAGATTGAAGTTTTGAAGGATTTCATTTTACTTGGATCCACAGTCAATAGCCATGGAAGCAACAGTTAAGAAATCAAAAGATGCATTGCAGTGGGCAAATCAGCTGCAAAGTGTTGAAAAGCAAAGATGTCACCTTGAGGACTAAGGTGTGCCTGACCCAAGCCATTGTGTTGTCAATCGCCTCATATGCATGCGAAAGCTGGACAATGAATAAGGAAGACCAAAGAAGAATTGACGCCTTTAAATTGTGGTGTTGGTGAAGAATATTGAATACACCATGGACCACCAAAAGAAGGAACAAATCTGTCTTGGAAGAAGTACAACCAGAATGCTTTTTAGATGCAAGGATGGCGAGACTACGTCTTACATACTTTGGACATGTTATCAGGAGAGATCAGTCCCTGGAGAAGGACATCACGCTTAAAGTAGAGGGTCGGCGAAAAAAAGGAAGACCCTCAAGGAGATGAATTGACACAATGGCTTCAACAATGGGCTCAAGTATAATAATGATTGTGAGGATGTCGCAGGACAGGGCAGTGTTTGATTCTGTACTGCATAGAATCCCTATGTGTCGGAACCTACTCCACGGCACCTTAAAAACAACATGGCATTTCTATTTCCAGCTTTCTAAGGAAGCGCCATATCGTTTTCCAAAATAGTTGTACCACTTTGCATTCCCACCAGCAGTCCATAAGAGTACCCGTCTCCCTGCAGGTTTTCCAACATTTGTTATTTCCTGTTTTTTTTTTTTGATTCGTGCCAGCAATGCTGGGGTGAGATAGTATCTCATTGTGATTTCGATTTGCATTCCTCTAATTTTTTTTTTTAATGGCTAGTGATCATAAGCATTTCTTCATGTGTCTGTTCGCCGCTTGAATGTCTTCTTTGGTGAAGTGTCTGTTCATTTCCTTTACCCATTTTTAGTTAGAATATTTGTCTTTTTATTGTAGAGGTGTTGGATTTCCCTGTAGTTTTTAGAGCTTAGACCTTCATCTGATTTGCCAATAGCCAAATTTTTTTTTCCAGTCTCTGTAGACTTCCCTTTTGGTGAAGTTTCTTGATGAGAATAAGTGTTTAATTTTTAGAAGATCTCTGTTATTCAGTTTATCTTCTAGAGTTTGTGTGTTGTTTGTAGCCTGTTAATACCATGTATTAGGACCTCTAGCATTGATCCTATTTTTTCTTCTATGAACTTTATGCTTTTGGGCTTTATATTTAGGTCTTTGATCCATTTTGAATTAGTTTTTGTGTATGGTGTGAGATATGGGTCCTGTTTCTTTTTTTTTGCAGATAAGCATCCAGTTTTGCCAGCAATATTTGTTAAAAAGACTGTCTTTTCCCCCCATTTGATGGGCTTCGGACCCTTGTTGAAGAGCAGGTGACCATAGGTGGATGGGTTTACATCTGGGTTCTCAATTCTGTTCCATTATTCAATGTATCTGTTGTTGTACCAGTACCAGACTGTTTTGACTACCATAGTTGTATAGTAGGTTCTGAGTTCAGGTAGTGTGAGTCCTCCTACTTTACTCTTCTTCAATAGTGCTTTACTTATTCTGGGCCTCTTTCCTTTCCGTATAAAGTTAATGATTATTTTTTCCATTTCCTTAAAGAATGCTGTTGGTATTTGGATCGGCATTGCATTCTATTTGTAGACTGCTTTGGGTAGAATTAACATTTTCACAATGTTGAGTCTATCTATCCATGAGCATGGTATGTTTCTCCATTCATGTAGGTCTCTTTTGTTTTTTTGAAGTAGTATTTTGTAGTTTTCTTTGTATGGGTCTTTTACGTCCCTGGTTAGATTTATTCCTAAGTATTTTATTTTTTTAGGGGCTATTATAAATGCCTTCTCATTGTTCTTTTTATTGGTGTGTAAGAATCCAACTGATTTTTGTATGTTTATCTTGAATTCTGCTATGCTACACTGCTGAATCTTTCTATTAGTTGCAGTAATTTTCTTGTGGAGACTTTTGGGTTTCCTATCTACAGTATCACATCATCCGCAAATAGGGAGAGTTTAACTTCTTCATTACTGATTTGGATGCTCTTTATTTCTTTTTCTTGCCTTATTGTTCTAGCTAGGACTTCTACCAAACATTAAATAGGAGTGGTGATAAATGGCATCCTTGTCTTGTTCCTGTTCTCAAGGGAAATGTTTTCAGCCTCTCTCTGTTAAGAATGATGTTGGCTGTTGGTTTTGCATAGATGACCTTTATTATGTTGAGAAATTTTCCTTCTATATCTATTTTATTGAGAGTTTTTATCAGGAATGGGTGTTGGACTTTGTCAATTGCCTTTTCTGCTTCTATTGAGATGATCATGTGATTATTTTCTTTCCTTTTTTTTATGTGGTGGATCACATTGATTGATTTTCTAATGTTGAACCATCCTTGCATACTTGGTATGAATCTCACTTGTTCATAGTGTATTATTTTTTTTGATATGTGGCTGAATTCTATCAGCTAGAATTTTATTGAGAATTTTTGCATCTATATTCATGAGAGATATTTATCTGTAATTTTCTTTTTTTGCAGTGCCTTTGCCTAGTTTTGGTGTCAGGGTTATGCTGCTGTCTTCATAGAGTGAATTTGGAAGTATCACTTCCTTTTCTATAGTCTGAAATAGTTTGAGTAGTACTAGTGTAAGATCTCTGAATATTTGGTAAAATTCTCCAGTGAAGCCATCTGGGTCAGGGCTTTTTTTGTTGTTGGGAGTTTTTTTTTTTTTTTTTTTTTTTAAATTACCTTTTCAATCTCTTCTCTTGTTATAGGCCTGTTCAGATTTTCAACATCATCTTGCATTAGTTTGGGTAGGTAGTGTGTTTCTAGAAATTTTTTATTTCATCTAGGTTTTCAAATTTGTTGTAATTTTTCATAATACCCTGTTATGATCCTTTTTATTTCAGTCGGGTTGTTGTAATGTCTCCCGTTTCATTTCTTATTTGGGTTATTTGCATCCTCTCCTTTTTTTTTTTTTTTTTTGTCAATTTGGCCAGTGGTTTGTCAATTATGTTGGTTCTTTCAAAGAACCAACTTTTAGTTTCATTCATTTCTGCTGTGATATTTATTATTTTCTTTCTTCTGTTGGCTGTGGGTTTTTTTTTTTTTTCCTGTTCTCTTTCTGTTTCTTTGAGCTGTGTAGCTAATGTTTTGACTTTGTCCCTTTCTTATTTTTTGATGTGTGCTTTTATTGCTATAAATTCACCTCTGAGGACTGCCTTTGCTGTGTCCCAAATGTTTTGGTATGGTGTGTTTTCATTTTGTTTGATTCTAGGAATTTTTTTTATTCCGTCTTTGATTTCTTCTATTTCCCAGTGGTTTTTAAGAAGGGTGTTATTCATTTTCCATGTAGCTGATTTTTTTCCCTTTGCCCTTCCTGTTGTTAATTTCTACCTTGATGGCATTGTGGTCAGAGAAGATACTTTGCATTATCTCAATGTTTTGGATTTTGTTGAGGGTTCCTCTGTGACCTAATATGTGGTCTATTCTGGAGAACGTTCCATATGTGTTGGAAAAGAATGTGTACTTTGCAGCTCCTGGGTGGAGTGTTCTATGTATGTCTATGAGGTCAAGTTGCCTGCTTGTGCTCTTTAGCTTTTTTGTATGTTTGTTGAGTTTTTTTCTAGATGTTCTGTCCTTTACAGAGAGCGGTGTGTTGAAGTCTCCTACTATTATTGTGGAACTGTTAATTTCTCTTTTCAGCGGTGTTAGAGTTTATTTTATGTATTTTGGAGCCCTGTCATTGGGTAAGTAGATGTTTATGATGGTATGTCTTCATGATGAATTGTCCCTTTAATCATTATATAGTGTCCTTCTTTGTCTTTTGTGGTGGATTTTGTCAGTCTATTTTATCTGAGATCAGTATCACCACTCCTCCTATTTTTGGGTAGCTGTTTGCTTGATATGTTTTTTTCCATCCTTTGATTTTTAATAACTTTATGTCTTTGTTTCTAAGGTATGTCTCTTGTAGACAGCATATTGATGGTTCATGTTTCTTTATCCGTTCTGTCACTCTCTGTCTCTTTATGGGTGCATTTAAGCCATTTACATTCACTGTGATTATCAATACGTGTCAGTTTATTGCTGTCATTTTGTACTGATTTTTTTGTTGTTGTGCTGGTTTCTTTGTTCCTCTTACACTCCTGTGCTGAATTCCTTTCGTTTTTTTATTTCTTTTGTTTTTATGTTTTTCTTCGTTATTTTGATGAGTAGGTTTGTTAACTTTCTTTCTGGTAACCTTAAAATTTACCTTTATCTTCCTAAGTTTGAACCAGTCTGTTATTTCTTGATTTGCCTTCCTCTCCATTAGAAAATTCTATACCTACACCATTTATTCCTTTTTATTGTTCTGATGTTGTTGTCATTTTCTGATTAACCTCTCTGGTTCCCTGTTGCAAATCTTTTAGTTTTGTTTAATCATTGAGAGTTCCTTACCCAGGTTGATGTCTGGCTGGTATGATCTTACATCCTAGATTCAGGCTGTGGTGTGATGTTGTTTGTTCTCAAACTGAAGGACTCCCTTTAATAATTCTTGTAAGCTTGGTTTGGTTTTTACATATCCCCTTAATTCCTGTTTATCTGGAAATGTCCTAGTTTCAGCATCATATTTGAATGAGAGTTTTGCAGAATATGTTATTCTTGGTTGGCAATATTTTTCTTTCAAGGTTTTATATACATCTTCCCTTGCCTTCTTGCCTGTATGGTTTCTGCTGAATAATCAGAGCTTAGTCTTATTGTTTCTCCTCTGTATGTGACTCCCCCCCCCCCCCCCCCGCCACCAGCTGCTCTCAGGATTCTTTCTTTGTCTTTGGTTTTAGTGAGTGTGATTATGATATGCCTCTGTGTTTTTCTTTTGTGGTCTATCCTACATGGGGTCTTTGAGCTTCTTGGATGGTCAGCTTTTCATCTTTCATGATATTAGGGAAGTTTTCTGGAAGTAGCTCTTCAGTGATCCTCTGTGTTTTCCATCTTCTCCCCATTCTAGAATTCTGATCACTTGCAAATTTTTGGTTTTGATTTTATCCCACATTATTCTCAGAATTTCTTCATTCTTTTTTCTGATTTTTCCTCAAAGTTGTATCCACATGTTTGTCTTCAGTTTCACTGACCTTGTCTTCCATTGTTTCAAACTTACTCCTCAGCCCTTCTATGACACTGTTCATTTCTGAAATAGTGTTGTTTATCTTTTGTATTTCTAATTGTTGTTTTTGTATGATTTCTAGTTGTGAATTTGTTTTGGGCATTTTGTTCCTGTTTTATTTTCCTGAATTCTTCCTTTTTTTTTTTTTTTTTTTGGTCTGTATTTTCCATGGATTTGTGTTTTCTCCTCATTTTTGTCTGCTTTTTGCTTTATCTTTTGGATAGCTATGAATATTAGAGATTTGAATTCCCTTTCAGGTAGTTCTAGTGCCTTTTCTTCTACTGGTAAGTCATCTTGCATTTAATTTTGGATGTCTACTGGAATCATCCTGTCCTTTTTTAAAAAATATATTTTGATATTGTTTGCTGTCTTCAGGACATCCGGCAATTATTTTTTTCTTTTACTGATTGTAGATTTGTTTGTTTCATCCTTCTTTTTTGTTTTATTTGGTTATGTTTGAGCAGGTGGGCTGTGTAGTCTTTGTTGTTTGTTCATCTGTGGGCATGATTCTTTTCACCCCTTTGTCCAATGAGCAGGGCCAGTAGCTGAGCTATGGTGCAGCAGGGCAGGTCCAGCAGAGGGGGGGACCTGGGGTGGGTTGTTTGTGGCACACACTACATCCAAAAGGGTAGGCCAAGGATCAGTGCAGGGCAGGTCCTGGTAGGCCATTCTGTGCTGTTTGGGGGGGGTGATGTTCAGTACCTGGTACAGGTAGGCAGGAAGGAGGTGGGAGATTGTGATGTGTGGGGCTATAATGGGTATGGGAAAGAAGAGAGCAGAGAGAAGCAGGAGCCAAAAACAAACAAAACACACACATGAAAGAGTGTTAAGGGAGCTTGCTGTTGGAGTGGAGAGATGAAAGACAGGAATGGAGAAAAACAAAAAGGAAAAAGAGAATAATAAAATAATTATTAGAAAAGAAAAAGAAAAGCAAAGACCCCAGAGATGCCACCAGTGTGGCCGCAAGGACTGGAGAAGTGACTCCCAGGCCATGAAGTACAGCCTGGCTATAATGGCAGAGGTATCACACAGCACCAGGTACTCAGGAAACAGGAAAAGAAGGTAAGTATAGAGAGACGAGAAACTGAGAAATGAAGAAAGACAAAAAGGAAAAGAGAGAGAAAAAAGGAAATGCCCCCAAGGGTCCCACTGACACAGCTGCACAGATCAGAGAAGTGGCTCCAGAGCTAGACAGTACAGCCCAGCTAGAAGGGCCTCCCAAGCCATGAAAAGAAAAAGAAAACAAACAAATAAGACAAAACAACAAAAAAAGGCCCCGGGGATCCCACCAACGTGGCAGTGCAGACCAGGGAAGCAGTTCCCCAGCTGAGCAGAGCTTCACAGCCTTTCAAGAAGAATCAAAGCTGGCACACAGAGCCAGGTGTTCAAGAGAAAGGAGGGGGAGGTGGTGAGAGGCAGGGAAGAAACCCAAAGAATCAGAAAAAAGCAACATCAGTAACAAACAAATGGCACTGATGGAGCCAGCCAGTGTGGGTGGAGTGAATCTAAATGGATCAGGTCGGGAGCTAGTGCCTCTCAGCCAAGAGACTGCAGCCAGCAGGAAGTGGCGGAGGCTGAGTGGGGGGAAGAAGGGTGGGGGATGGCTGATTACCAGGAGCTCTGTCTCCTGCTGGGAGCCCTGTGAAGCTGCTTTCCTGTACTCCCTGTCTGCTAATCTCTGATGTGGGTGGGGCGAATTCAAGTGGCATGGGCTCTGAACTTTCCGGCTTGCCCAGCAACCACAGCCAGTTGGAAGCAGCAGAGGCCAAGTAGGGGGGCAGGGGAATGTGTATGTTGTTGGTTACTGGTTTTCCTGTCTCCTGCTAGGAGCTCCATGAAGCTGTCTCCCTGTACTCCCTGTCCGCCAATCTCCAACAGGAGTCCAAGATGGTGAATCCGTGCTGTGTTAGCTGATAGGAGACCTCTGCACGTATCTCTCCTCACTCTCTGTTCTCTGTAAGTTTCACATTCCATTCAGTGCTTGGCTGAGTTCTTTATCTCCTCATTTGATGCTTAGGGTTCCAGGATTGATGTTGGCCTCTGTTTTACTTAGTTTTTTGGGTCTTTGCTATAGAGGGGTGGCATGGAGCTTCTGTGCATAGTGCCACGTTCACTCTGCCCATAGACCTAAAATGTTATCCTGCTGCTTACAGAATTACAATTTAATTTGAATTCATGAACTCATCAGATCTTTTATATGAAAGTTTGGAAATTGACTTGTCAAGAGTGGGACTCTGAGAATTTGATTGGGACATACGGATGGACTCATTAATATCTGAGAAACTCCAGATCCCTGAGCTCCCTTGCTGGTAGAAGTAGTCTCTCCTCCCTATCTGATAAGACTAGTCTTCCCCTTGAAAGAAGACCCTGTAAATAACCTCACCTAACACAGTTGTCTTGCAAGGGAATACAAATTCTTCTCAAGATTCCTCTTCACCCCTCATGGCCTCCAGACCCATAACTAGAGTCAAATTCCAGCAACCCTAAGGGCAAAAGTTTAAAGTCTGGCCTTAAAGGAGAAAGCTCTACACACCTAAATAATTGCAAGATTTTATTAATCTATACTGACAAAACCCTAAGTAATATATATGGAAATAGATTATAGGCTGACAAAGGAAGATAAAATATTGGATTGGGCCAATTGAAGTTCATGCCAGAGACAGATAACATACTGGAATTTATATTTACCCTTTTAGGAAAAGGGTGAAAGTATTTTTGTTTATGCAAAATACAAGGGAAGTTGCATTACATTAACTGGAAGCACGGATTTGTCGATGTTATTTTGTAAAAGTCTAAAAGGGTAGAAGAGATATAGAAATGCTTTGTAGTCAAAGGAGTGGACTCTTTCAGTTACTTATGTTTGGCTCTCATCACCACACTTATTTTTCTATGTTCATCTCTATGCTGCTAGAGTTAGAAGCTTGAAAACTACATTTCCCAAACTCCCTTTCCAGATGACTTCTGATTAGCGTCTGCTAAAGGGAGGCACTGGCCAAAGATCAAAACACAGGTGGAAAAGGGAAGCCATTTTTCTCCTTCTGGATCCAGCAATAACTACATTAGGACTGTAAGCCACTCAGGTGATCATAGGTTCCTGAAATGGTAGAAATTGTTATAGCTGCAATAGCAGGTGACTATGGGTTCCTGAAATAGTGACAGTGGTCACTATAGCTGAGGCAGTAGCTGTAGCAATAGTGTTTGGAAGGGCATCCAGGCCTCCTCCTCAGCAGCAATAATGCCATTTCTACCTGTTACACATGTGTAGCAGTGGTACTTTGTCAATCTCAATAGCCTCTGGGTAGTATCATCTCCACCCTTTTTTGCCCCTCTAGACCTTCCAACTTTTGTAAAGCATTTTCTGTATTAAATTACCTTTATTTGAAATACTCAGGTAGATTCTGTTTTCCTAAAAGCACACTGACTGGCACAAAGGGAGAAAAATATTATCTTCTTCCTTACATGATTGTTAAAAGTATTCAAAGAGACAAACATAAAAACTGCTCAGTACAGCATCTGACACATAGAAAGTATTAAAAAAAAAAAGTCTACAGACTCATATTGACTGTATTCAACCAGAAGATGTTAAACATCATCTTTGTTTGGGTTTAGAGTTTTTTGCTGCTTCAAGTACAGATCACTCAAGGTGAGCACAGGGAAAAGAGAAAAAAGCCATTCTCTAGGAGTCTTTAAGATAAGGATGAGGAATGCCAGGTATTAAGCTACTATATCTCAGCTCCATACCCACCCTTCTATATTCTATGATGCTGATGATGGGGCTCTCAACGATGACTTTTCTTTGCCAGTTGAATGATTCTTCTTACACTCTGCCAATAGGAGCTCCATAGGGAGACTGAAAAGTAGGGGAAAGAAGGGACTTGGTTCCTCTTTGCTTGCTGTTTTTGTCTGTTTGCCCTAGCAATGGCTCTTCACTCTAGCAGTGGTAGTTGGTTCCATGATTACGTACGTTTCAGTTTCCAGCTTCTTCCATCATTCCCAGAAATAACCTTATTATATCCTTCAGAGGTATCAACACCACTCAGTCAGTGCCCTCACCTCAAAGTTGTGAGTCCCAGCTCCACCAGGCTCCACTTCCAAGCTTCTAGATTCTGATAACTTCAACCTTTCCCACTTTGTTCTCCTAGCTGTGGAGGTAAGTGACTTATTCCTGCAGTGCTCCTTTGTCTACCTTTAAAGTCCTCTAATATCTGCTTAACCAATTCCCTCTACTAAATTCTTTCTATTCAAATAACTAATGTTCTGTTTTTCTGACTGGCTCCTCGTTGATACAGGACCAGGCATAAGGGATGTCTACATGGAGGAAGGAGAAGTAAATATTGACCAACAGCCATAGAGTGCCAATAACTAGGATCTGGAAACCCTAGCTGTTGGAGAAGTCAGCTTTAAATGTGGTATGTGCATATGTGTGTGTGTGTTGGTGATTAAACGGAAGACACCGTGCTGATTATAGGCACTAGTGAACTAATAAAGTGAGAAATGAAAAGCTAAAGACTTCACTTGAACTGTTATCATGTTATTTTTAAGTAATATTAATACGAATTTTTACATAAACTACTTATTATCCATTCCTAATTATCATGATCGATACTGTATCAGATACATTTGCTGTTCAACAAACCACCCAAAATTTAGGGTTTAAAACAACTATTTATTTAGTTCATGATTTCATGTGTTCGTAATTTGTGCTGGGCTTAGTTGCAGTGTTCTTCTGGTCTCAGCTGGGCTTATGCATACCTTTGCGATTGACTGCCAGTCAAAGAAGCAGTTCTTTTCTGGTGATTGGTTAGCTGACAGCTGGAGAAATAGGGACAACTGGACCACATGTCTTTCATCATCCAGTAGATAAGGCCAGAATGTCATGTGCATACTATCTCATGATGGTATGGCAGAGTTCCACAGGGGAAAGAGGAAACTGCAAGGCACTTAAGATCTAAGCTCAAAGTCCACAGTGTCATTCTACTACATTCTACTGGCTAAAGCAAACCACAAGCCCAGCCCAGATTCAAGATGTGGAGCAGTAGACTCTACCTCTTAATGGCGTGAACTGCAAAGTCACATTGCAAAGGGTTATGTGTTCAGGTAGGGGGTGGAGAACTGAGGCTTTTTTTTTTTTTCAATCTACTGCAGATATTTATTTCATTGAGTATACTACAGATTCATTTTGTTGTTTTACATAGTTTTCATGATTTATTACAAATAATCAACTGCCGATAACATATTTTGAAAGAGTTTGTTTTAAATAGCATTTTCTTCTATACCCAAATATCCAGCAACCTGATAATCAGCACTGTGTGAAAAGGCTTCTTCTGAAATTGTTTCTCAGAACAATACTCTTTTGCTGTTAAAAATCCAAGGACACCACCAGGGGCCAGATCAAATTAAGCAATAACAAGCAGAGGTGTAGTCTCCTGAGAACTCAGATATTCTGATTTGCATCTCTAGAAGGCATGTAAAGGGTCACAGAGAGTTTAGAGCTCTGGTTCCACAGATACTCAGGCTAGTTATTTAAGATACTTGAGAATGTTATCAAGGTTTCCAGTGCAGGAATTAGGGTAAAATCCATCAGATCCTTGGAGGTCAAAATTTCAAAGGCATGGGGACATTAGGCTAGTGTGGGGTTTAATTGAAAGATGAGGTTGCTCTATCTCATTGTTTTATCTTAATTATAGCAAAACATGTCTCTCTGAAGCTTCACATTCACACCCACCAGAGGAAAGCAGAAATTTGTACTCCACAAACAAAACTTATATAACCCAAGTATCTGCTCCTGGGTGTTCCCAACTCAGAGCACACATCAAACTTGTCAACTGTCTGGCTGAATCCAACCCTTAATCATGTATTATTTAGCCAATTCAGGTTTCTCTAAATTCTCAATGTGAATCCTTTGGGTGGACCACAGCACAGTTGGACAGGCCCCACCATCCCATCATTCTGCTTTGACTCCTAATAGCCAAGTCACACATTAACCTGACTTACCTGGTTTCTGCAGGCATGCAAAATTTTGATCTCTGTCTTAGAGATTTTTGCAGTAATCTTTCCTTTAATATTTAAATAGAATTATTTGAGCCTATTTTTTTTGGCATGCTGGGGGAAGTACCTTAGTGCTTTCCCCAAAGTCTCTGAATATTCTAGTTTATATAAAACCAAAAACCAAGCCAGTTGCCATCTAGTCAATTCTGACTCATAGCAATCCCATTTGTGTCAGAGTAGAACTGTGCTTCACAGGATCTTCAAGGACTGATTTTTCAGAAGTAGGTCGCCAGGTCTTTCTCTCAAGGTGCCTCTGGGTTGATTCAAACAGCTAACCTTTAGGTTAGTAGCTGAGCACTTAACAAATCAACTTTATCAAAGTATTTGTCAGAAGTTGTTGGCCCCAGAGCTCCATCAGCCACTCTCCACATGGGAGATTCGAAGTGCATATAATTTTCTGGGGTGTCTCTTCTCCCCCCTTTCCTGGCATTTCATCCCTCTGTTCCTTGCTACTTCTCTTAATCCTCTGCCTAGCCTATCTTCTGACTCTCAGTTTCAGTAACCTAAGTTTCAGTATACAAAGCAATTTAGCTTTGTTTTGACTCTAATTCTAGATAATTCAGGAAGATTATCTAGATTCTAACAATCCCTATATGTTTCCACCCCTAAGAAATCCATCAGTCATTCCTAAACAAGTAAACTGAACTTTTCTGAAGTGAATTATTTTATTCTCCTATAATCAGTGATTGTTTTTAATAACTTTTTGAGTTATTATCCTCATATAGCTGTCTGAGTGGCACAAAAGTTGTTCAATACCACCCTTTGAGTTAAACTTAAACTGTGAAACCTGAGTCACCACTTATCCTGGTCAGTGATGAAGGACACATTTTGTGCTTATATAAATGTCAAATGGTATAAAAAGAATTCAATAATTCATGAGGGAAGGAAACTCAGAACGTCTTTACATCAACTGTAGGTCTTCAAACAAGGCAAGCAAGATTGATTAAAGATGACTGGAATCTAGACCAGAAAGGGGAAAGCCATGAGACAAAAACCATGAATATGTCCAAGAAATCCTTTCTTTTGCACTGACCCTCCTCAATCTTTTTACAGTACTCTTCTCTCCATCTCCAATTTTTTGTTCATGAATCCTCTACCTAACAGGTAACCTACTATAATGGCCACTTCAGGGACATACACCTATTCTTTTTTGCCTTTCTGTGTGCACTGCTTGATGACTTCCCACTTCTATATATCTTTCCCCACATTTACAGTCATTCTCTTTAATAGTATTTCTCCTTTCTCTCATTTTAAACCACTACTCTGTCTCTAAGGAGCCCTGGTGAGGCAGTTTTTAAAGCGTTCAGCTGCTAACCGGAAGGTTGGCAGTCCAAACTCACCAGCCATCTGCTCCTGTAAAGATTACAGCCTTGGAAACACTTTGGGTGCAGTTCTACTCTGCCCCATAGGGTTGTTATGAGTTGGAATTCACTCAACTGGCAACAGGGATTTTTTTTCTTTTTTTAACTTTGGCTCTCAGGAAAATCTCCTCCCTTTTTTTCCTCCTCTCTCCTTTCCTCCACTCAGGGTCCACTGCACGTGCTGTCTCTGTCTTTCGATACACTTTGTTATCAAAAAGACCCCTTCATTGCTTTGAAAGGAGAGTGGTGCTTATCTGTGGTGCATTTGCATGAATGAGACGGAGTCCCCACAATGTTGCATTAAAAATCCTGTTTTCTTTGCTTGCCTTCCTGCCCCACATGGTTGCATTAAAAATCCTGTTTCCAGGAGGTGGAGCCAAGATGGCGGAATAGACAGAAGCTTCCGGCGAGCCCTCTTTACAACAAAGACCCAAAAAAAAAATGTAACGAGTATATTTGTGACAAGCTGGGAACCCTGAGCATCAAAGGCAAGCTGAGACAATGAACTGAGGGGCAAGGGAAGGAAAACACCATTCAGAAGTGGAGAGAAGTTACCGGAACTGAATCGTGGGGAGCCCTCAGGCACCATCCCTGGAGCAGCGGTGGCGTCAGGCTGGTCCTAGCTTTCGGCCACAGTTTCCTCAGGGAGAAGCAGCCAGCCGCACAGCCTACTCACACCTCTGGAACCTGAGGAGAACTGCGCTCTCGGCAAAAGCTAAGTACCTGCTCATATTTTACCGTGCCCCCCTACCTGTCAAGCTGGCTTCTGTAGCTGAATCCCTGGGCCTGAGATAAACCCTGTTGAGCACCTAGAGCCATTCTCCCTGCCTTGGGGAAAGAAAAAATTTGCAAATGCGGGGAAAGATAATTTGCTAGCTCCCCTAACCGGGGGAGCTCAGGACAGAAGCAGCTCCTGTCCAGGCATAAACCATCCATGGACCTTGAGCACCTTTCCCTTCTGCATGGACCTGTGTGGACCTATTTTGGGAGAAGAGGCCTTTGTTGGCAGACTCCAACCATTTCAGCTGTGTGATGGAGAGGTGGGTGTTTGATGTTTGACATTGCTTTGCCTGTTAAACAAGGTCCTCACCTACCCACATCAGGGACCTAAGGACTGGAAGCTCTACTCAGGTCACCTAGCCACCCCTGACAGGAGTCCAAAGATAACTGGTACCTCCTAGTCCTTACAACCAAAAACTTTGGGTGCCCATGGTCCAGCTACAGAACCACCAGCACACTTTAGGTAACAGAGATGTGTTTTCTTCAGAGACACTTGGGGGTCGGTTCTAAGACCCCTGCCTTGTTAGAGCATGACCCCTGCTGCAATCAGATACCAGTATATATGCCAATCACCCCTGCCCCTCTAAGACTGTAGGACAGAGCCTGTACCACACACTTGATATCGGCTACCTGGAAACCTCTGCTGAATTCATACAAGAAAACTGAATGGACTCCTAGACTGATATAGCTGATAACAGCTCTAGCCATCTGGGAACAGGACACCAGAGCTCCAAAGGCAAAAATACTCAAGCTAGCTCACTCAAGCAACCCATAGGGGTATACCAAAACAAAACAAAGCAAGCAGCTACAATACAGTAAGGAAGCATAAGCTAATATACTAACTTATAGATGGCTCAGAGATGACAGTCAATATCAAGTCACATAAAGAAATAGACCATTATCACCTCAACAGGCTCTCAAAACAAAGAATCAAGGGATCTTCTACATGAAAGTGCACTCCTGGAATTACCAGATGCAGAATACAAAAGTTTAATATACAGAACCCTTCAAGGAATCAGGAAGGAAATGAGGCAATACGCACTATGAGCCAAGGAACACACAGAAAAAGCAACTGAAAAAATTAGAAAGATTATTCAAGAACACAAAGAAAAGTTTAATAAGTTGGAAAAATCCATAGACAGACAGCAATCAGAAATTCAGAAGATTAACAATAAAATTACAGAATTAGACAACTCAATAGAAAGTCAGAGGAGCAGAATTGAGCAAGTAGAAGCTAGAATTTCTGAACTTGAAGATAAATCACTTGGCACTAATATATTTGAAGAAAAATCAGATAAAAGAATTAAAAAAAATGAGGAAACCTTAAGAATCATGTGGGGCTCTATCAAGAGAAATAACCTATGAATGATTGGAGTACCAGAACAGGGAAGGATAACAGAAAATACAGAGAAAATTGATGAAGATTTGTTGGCAGAAAACTTCCCTGATATTGTGAAAGATGAGAAGATATCTATCCAAGATGCTCATTGAGCTCCACATAAGGTGGATGTTAACAGAAAGTCACCAAGACATATTATAATCAAACTTGCCAAAACCAAAGATAAAGAGACAATTATAAGAGTAGTGAGGGATAAACGAAAGGTCATCTATAAAGGAGAGCCAATAAGAATAAGCTCGGACTACTCGGCAGAAGCCATTCAGGCAAGAAGGCAATGGGATGACATATTAAAAAATTGAAGGAAAAAAATTGCCTGCCAAGAATCATATATCCGGCAAAACTGTCTCTTAAATATAAGGTGAAATTAAAACATTTCCAGATAAACACAAGTTGAGGGAATTTGTAAAAAACCAAACCAAAACTACAAGAAATACTAAAGGGAGTTCCTTGGTTAGAAAATCAATAGTATCAGGTAACAGCCCAAGACTAGAACACTGGGTAGAGCAAGCAGAAGTCAACCCAGACACTGAAATCCAAAAAAACACAAAGCACGGTTATATATATATATATATAAAGGCCAAAACAGGGTAACAACACTGTTCCTATATAAAAGAAGACAACATTAAAATAATAAAGAGGGACTAAGAAATGTAATCTTACACCTTCCATATGGAGAGGAAGATACGGCGATACAAAGAAATAACAGTTTTAAATTTAGAAAAACAGGGGTAAATAAGGTAACCACAAAGGAGACAAACTATCCTACTCACCAAAATAAAATACAAGGGAAAAATACAGACTCAGCAGAAACAAAATTAACAACAACAAATATGACAAAAGAACAATATATAAAGAAAATCTACTCAGCACATAAAATCAAGTGGGAAAAAGAAACTGTCAACACACAGAAAAAGACATCAAAATGATAGCACTAAATTCATACCTATCCATAATTACCCTGAATGTAAACGGACAAAATGTACCAATAAAGACACAGAGAGTGGCAGAATGGATTAAAAAACAAGATCCATCTATATCCTGCCTGCAAGAGACACACCTTAGACTTAGAGACACAAACTAAAACTCAAAGGATGGAAAAAATATGTCAAGCAAACAACAATCAAAAAAGAGGAGTGGCAATATTAATTTCTGACAAAATAGACTTTAAAGTTAAATCCATCAGAAAGGTTAAGGAAGGAAACTATATAATGATTAAAGGGACAATATACCAAGAAAATATAACCATATTAAATATTTATGCACCCAATGACAGGGCTGCAAGATACATAAAACAAACACTATCAGCACTGAAAAGTGAGATAGACAGCTCCACAATAATAGTAGGAGATTTCAACACACCACTTTCAGTGAAGGACAGGACATCCAGAAAGGAGCTCAGTAAAGACACGGAAGATCTAAATGCCACAATCAACCAACTTGACCTAGTAGACATATACAGAACTCTCCACCCAATAGCAACCAAGTATACTTTCTTTTCTAGTGCACATGGAACATTCTCTAGAACAGATCACATATTAGGTCATAAAGCAAGCCTTAGCAGAATCCAAAACATTGAAATATTACAAAGCATCTTCTTTGACCATAAGGCCATAAAAGCAGAAATCGATAACAGGAAAAGCAGGGAAAAGAAATCAAACACTTGGAAACTGAACAATACCCTGCTCAAAAAAGACTGAATTGTAGAAGACATTAAGGATGAAATAAAGAAATTCATAGAATCCAATGAGAATGAAAACACTTCCTATCAGAACCTTTGGAACAAAGCAAAAGCGGAGCTCAGAGGCCAATTTATATCAATAAATGCACACATCCAAAAAGAAGAAAGGGCCAAAATCAAAGAATTATCCCTCCAACTCGAACAAATAGAAAGAGAGCAACAAAAGAGACCCACAGGCACTGGAAGAAAACAAATAATAAAAATTAGAGCTGAACTAAATGAAATAGAAAACAGAAAAGCAATTCAAAGAATTAACAAGACCAAAAGCTGGTTTTTTGAAAAACTCAACAAAATTGATAAACCACTGGCCAAACCGACAAAAGAAAAACAGGAGAGGAAGCAAATAACCCAAATAAGAAATGAGAGGGGAGATATTACAACAGACCCAACTGAAATTAAAAGAATCATATCAGATTACTATGAAAAACTATACTCAAACAAATTTGAAAACCTAGAAGAAGTGGATGAATTTCTAGAAACACACTACCTACCTAAACTAACACAAAGAGTTCTACCAAACTTTCAGAGAAGAGTTAACACCACTACTACTAAAGGTATTTCAGAGCATAGAAAAGGACGGAATACTACCAAACTCATTCTATGAAGCCAGCATATCCCTGATACCAAAACCAGGTAAAGACACCACAGGAAAAGAAAATTATAGACCTATATTCCTCATGAATGTAGATGCAAAAATCCTCAACAAAATGCTAGCCAGTAGAACTCAAAAACATATCAAAAAAATAATTCGAGAGGCGGGGCCAAGATGGCGGACTAGGTGGACGCTACCGCGGATCCCTCTTGCAACAAAGACTCGGAAAAACAAGTGAATCGATCACATACATAACAATCTACGAACTCTGAACTACAAACACAGACTTAGAGACGGAAAATGAACAAATACGGGCAGACAGCGACCGTTTTCAGAACCAGGAGCCAGTGTACCAGGCAGGTGACCTTCAGAGCCCGATCTGGGGCAGAGCCCAGAGGGGCAGACGGCACAGAAAAGGGGCCCAGCCCTATCCCCTGAACCCATCCTGGGAGGGAGTCTAGCTGGTTGGCACGGGAGGCGTAGCAGCACAGCCGGAGGGAGAAGCACCAGGGAGGCAGTGACTGATCTTGGAGCGGGGAGAGCAGCGTCCCAGCCAGGGAGCCGTCCCGCCGGGAGTTTGGCGGGAAGTGGGCGTGGCGCGAGCGTGGGGATCAGCTATATTTCCCTAAAGCGACCCCGGGGCGGGGCCCACACGTTCATGCGGGGGACGCCGAACCAGTTCGCGCATGCGGACCGGCACACCGGAGGGAGAAGTCCCCGGGAGGAAGTGACTGGTCTCGGAGCGGGGAGAGTAGCGTCCCAGCCAGGGAGCCGTCCCGCTGGGATTTGGGCACGCGCGGGCGGGGCGTGAGCAGGGGGTCCAATTATATTCCCCTGAATAGACCCCGGGGGCGGGCCCACCCGATCGTGCGGGAGACGCCCACCCAGTTCACGCGAGCGGAGCAGCGCGCTGGAGGGAGAAGTCTCCAGGAGGAAGTGACTGGTCTCGGAGCGGGGAGAGCAGCATCCCAGCCAGGGAGCTGTCCCGCCGGGATTTTGGCGGACGGGGGCGGAGCGTGAACGCGGGGATCAGCTCTGTATTCTGAGGTGCTACACTCCTAGCTCTCTGATCCCTCCCCCACCCTCCCCAGGCAGCCCCATTAACATCCAAATACCCTGAGCCAGAGGGAGAATTCAGATAGGGATCTGACTGCATTTTTTTTTAAGCTGATTACCTGGAAAAACTAGTTTCCCAGTGATGGCTCGGAGACAGCAGTCCATATCAAACCACATAAAGAAACAGACCATGACAGCTTCTCCAACCCCCCAAACAAAAGAATCAAAATCTTTCCCAAATGAAGATACAATCCTGGAATTATCAGATACAGAATATAAAAAACTAATTTACAGAATGCTTCAAGACATCACAAATGAAATTAGGCTAACTGCAGAAAAAGCCAAGGAACACACTGATAAAACTGTTGAAGAACTCAAAAAGATTATTCAAGAACATAGTGGAAAAATTAATAAGTTGCAAGAATCCATAGAAAGACAGCATGTAGAAATCCAAAAGATTAACAATAAAATTACAGAATTAGACAATGCAATAGAAAGTCAGAGGAGCAGACTCGAGCAATTAGAATGCAGACTGGGACTTCTGGAGGACCAGGGAATCAACACCAACATAGCTGAAAAAAAATCAGATAAAAGAATTAAAAAAAATGAAGAAACCCTAAGAATCATGTGGGACTCTATCAAGAAGGATAACTTGCAAGTGATTGGAGTCCCAGAACAGGGAGGGGGGACAGAAAACACAGAGAAAATAGTTGAAGAACTCCTGACACAAAACTTCCCTGACATCATGAAAGACAACAGGATATCTATCCAAGATGCTCATCGAACCCCATTTAAGATTGATCCAAAAAGAAAAACACCAAGACATATAATCATCAAACTTGCCAAAACCAAAGACAAACAGAAAATTTTAAAAGCAGCCAGGGAGAAAAGAAAGGTTTCCTTCAAGGGAGAATCAATAAGAATAAGTTCAGACTACTCAACAGAAACCATGCAGGCAAGAAGGGAATGGGACGACGTACACAGAGCACTGAAGGAGAAAAACTGCCAACCAAGGATCATATATCCAGCAAAACTCTCTCTGAAATATGAAGGAGAAATTAAGATATTTACAGATAAACACAAGCTTAGAGAATTTGCAAAAACTAAACCAAGACTGCAAGAAATGCTAAAGGAGATTGTTTGGCCTGATGACCAATAATATCAGGTACCAGCACAATACAAGGTGACAAAACAGAACGTCCTGATATCAACGCAACTCAAACAGGGAAAGCACAAAAACAAACAAATTAAGATTAATTCTAAAAAATAAATAAATAAACAAAATACACATAACAGGAAATCATGAAAATCAATAGATAAACGATCACAATAATCAAAAAGAGGGACTAAATATAGGAGGCATTGAACTGCCAGATGGAGAGTGATACAAGGCAATATAGGACACTACAAATTAGGTTTTTACTTAGAAAAATAGGGGTAAATATTAAGGTAACCACAAAAAGGAATATCAATTCCATAACTCAAGAAAAAAGCCAAGAAAAACGTAACGACTCAACTAACATAAAGTTAAACATTATGAAAATGAGGATCTAACAATCTACTAAGAAAAACGTCTCAGCACAAAAAAGTATGTGGAAAAATGAAATGGCCAACAACTCACATGAAAAGGCATCAAAATGACAGCACTAAAAACTTATTTATCTATAATTACGCTGAATGTAAATGGACTAAATGCACCAATAAAGAGAGAGTCTTAGACTGGATAAAGAAACACGATCCATCTATATGCTGCCTACAAGAGACACACCTTAGACTTAGAGACACAAACAAACTAAAACTCAAAGGATGGAAAAAAAATATATCAAGCAAATAATAAGCAAAAAAGAAGAGGAGTAGCAATATTAATTTCTGACAAAATAGACTTTAGACTTAAATCCGCCACAAAGGATAAAGAAGGACACTATATAATGATAAAAGGGACAATTTATCACAAAGACATAACCATATTAAATATTTATGCACCCAATGACAGGGCTGCAAGATACATAAATCAAATTTTAACAGAATTGAAAAGTGAGATAGACACCTCCACATTTATACTAGGAGACTTCAACACACCACTTTCGGAGAAGGACAGGACATCCAGTAAGAAGCTCAATAGAGACACGGAAGACCTACTTACAACAATCAACCAACTTGACCTCATTGACTTATACAGAACTCTCCACCCAACTGCTGCAAAGTATACTTTTTTTTCTAGTGCACATGGAACATTCTCTAGAATAGACCACATATTAGGTCATAAAACAAATCTTTGCAGAATCCAAAACATCGAAATATTACAAAGCATCTTCTCAGACCACAAGGCAATGAAGCTAGAAATCAATAACAGAAAAACTAGGGAAAAGAAACCAAATACTTGGAAAATGAGCAATACCCTCCTGAAAAAAGACTGGGTTATAGAAGACATCAAGGAGGGAATAAAGAAATTCTTAGAAAGCAATGAGAATGAAAATACTTCCTCTCAAAACCTCTGGGACACAGCAAAAGCAGTGCTCAGAGGCCAATTTATATCGATAAATGCACACATACAAAAAAGAAGAAAGAGCCAAAATCAGAGAACTGTCCCGACAACTTGAACAAATAGAAAGTGAGCAACAAAAGAACCCATCAGGCACCAGAAGAAAACAAATAATAAAAATTAGAGCTGAACTAAATGAATTAGAGAACAGAAAAACAATTGAAAGAATTAACAAAGCCAAAAGCTGGTTCTTTGAAAAAATTAACAAAATCGATAAACCATTGGCTAGACTGACTAAAGAAAAACAGGAAAGGAAACAAATAACCCGAATAAGAAACGAGAAGGACCACATCACAACAGAGCCAAATGAAATTAAAAGAATCATTTCAGTTTACTATGAAAAACTGTACTCTAACAAATTTGAAAACCTAGAAGAAATGGATAAATTCTTGGAAAAATAGTACCTACCTAAACTAACACATTCAGAAGTAGAACAACTAAATAGACCCATAACAAAAAAAAGAGATTGAAACAGTAATCAAAAAACTTCCAACAAAAAAAGTCCTGGCCCAGACGGCTTCACTGCAGAGTTCTACCAAACCTTCAGAGAAGACTTAACACCACTACTACTGAAGGTATTTCAAAGCATAGAAAATGACGGAATACTACCCAACTCATTCTATGAAGCTACCATCTCCCTGATACCAAAACCAGGTAAAGACATTACAAAAAAAGAAAATTTTAGACCTATATCCCCCATGAACATAGATGCAAAAATCCTCAACAAAATTCTAGCCAATAGAATCCAACAACACATCAAAAAAATAATTCACCCTGATCAAGTGGGATTTATACCAGGTATGCAAGGCTGGTTTAATACCAGAAAAACCATTAATGTAATCCATCACATAAATAAAACAAAAGATCAAAACCACATGATCTTATCAATAGATGCAGAAAAGGCATTTGACAAAGTTCAACACCCATTTATGATAAAAACTCTTACCAAAATAGGAATTGAAGGAAAATTCCTCAACATAATAAAGGGCATCTATGCAAAACCAACAGCCAGTATCACTCTAAATGGAGAGAACCTGAAAGCATTTCCCTTGAGAACGGGAACCAGACAAGGATGCCCTTTATCACCGCTCTTATTCAACATCGTACTTGAAGTCCTAGCCAGGGCAATTAGGCTAGACAAAGAAATAAAGGGTATCCAGATTGGCAAGGAGGAAGTAAAGCTATCACTATTTGCAGATGACATGATCGTATACATGGAAAACCCTAAGGAATCCTCCAGAAAACTACTGAAACTAATAGAAGAGTTTGGAAGAGTCTCTGGTTATAAAATAAACATACAAAAATCACTTGGATTCCTCTACATCAACAAAAAGAACATCGAAGAGGAAATCACCAAATCAATACCATTCACAGTAGCCCCCAAGAAGATAAAATACTTAGGAATAAATCTTACCAAGGATGTAAAAGACCTATACAAAGAAAACTATACAACTCTCCTATAAGAAATTCAAAAGGACATACTTAAGTGGAAAAACATACCCTGCTCATGGATAGGAAGACTTAACATAGTAAAAATGTCTATTCTACCAAAAACCATCTATACATATAACGCACTTCCAATCCAAATACCAATGCCATATTTTAAGGGGATAGAGAAACAAATAACTAATTTCATATGGAAGGGAAAGAACCCCCAGATAAGTAAAGCATTACTGAAAAAGAAGAAGAAAGTGGGAGGCCTCACTCTACCTGATTTCAGAACCTATTATACAGCTACAGTAGTCAAAACAGCCTGGTATTGGTACAACAACAGGCACATAGACCAATGGAACAGAATTGAGAACCCAGATATAAATCCATCCATGTATGAGCAGCTGATATTTGACAAAGGACCAGTGTCAGTCAATTGGGGAAATGATAGTCTTTTTAACAAATGGTGCTGGCATAAGTGGATATCCATTTGCAAAAGAATGAAACAGGACCCATACCTCACACCATGCACAAAAACTAACTCCAAGTGGATCAAAGACCTAAACATAAAGACTAAAACGATAAAGATCATGGAAGAAAAAATTGGGACAACCCTAGGAGCCCTAATACAGGGCATAAACAGAATACAAAACATTACCAAAAATGATGAAGAGAAACCAGATAACTGGGAGCTCCTAAAAATCAAACACCTATGCTCATCTAAAGACTTCACCAAAAGAGTAAAAAGACCATCTACAGACTGGGAAAGAATATTCAGCTATGACATCTCAGACCAGCGCCTGATTTCTAAAATCTACATGATTCTGTCAAAACTCAACCACAAAAAGACAAACAACCCAATCAAGAAGTGGGCAAAGGATATGAACACACATTTCACTAAAGAAGATATTCAGGCAGCCAACAGACACATGAGAAAATGCTCCCGATCATTAGCCATTAGAGAAATGCAAATTAAAACTACGACGAGATTCCATCTCACACCAACTAGACTGGCATTAATCCAAAAAACACAAAATAATAAATGTTGGAGAGGCTGTGGAGAGATTGGAACTCTCATACACTGCTGGTGGGATTTTAAAATGGTACAACCACTTTGGAAATCCATCTGGCGTTATCTTAAACAGTTAGAAATAGAACTACCATACAACCCAGTAATCCCACTCCTTGGAATATACCCTAGAGATACAAGAGCCTTCACACAAACAGATATATGCACACCCATGTTTATTGCAGCTCTGTTTACAATAGCAAAAAGCTGGAAGCAACCAAGGTGTCTGTCAACGGATGAATGGGTAAATAAATTGTGGTATATTCACACAATGGAATACTACGCATCGATAAAGAACAGTGACGAATCTCTGAAACATTTCATAACGTGGAGGAATCTGGAAGGCATTATGCTGAGCGAAATGAGTCAGAGGCAAAAGGACAAATATTGTATAAGACCTCTATTATAAGATCTTGAGAAATAGAAAAAACGGAGAACACATACTTATGTGGTTACAAAGGGGGGAGGGAGGGAGGGAGGCAGGGTTTTTTTTATTGATCAATCAGTAGATAAGAACTGCTTTGGGTGAAGGGAAAGACAACACTCAATACAAGGAAGGTCAGTCTAATTGGACTGGACTAAAAGCAAAGAGGTTTCCAGGATAAAATGAAAGCTTCAAAGGTCAGCGGAGCAGGGGCTGGGGTCTGGGGAACATGGTTTGAGGGGACTTCTAAGTCAGTGGGCAAAACAATTCTATTATGAAAACATTCTGCATCCCACTTTGAAATGTGGTGTCTGGGGTCCTAAATGCCAACAAGCGGCCATCTAAGATACATCAATTGGTCTCAACCCACCTGGAGCAAAGGCAAAGGAAGAACACCAAGGTCACACGACAACTAAGAACCCAAGAGACAGAAAGGGCCACATGAACCAGAGACCTACTTTATCCTGATACCAGAAGAACTAGTTGGTTCCCGGCCACAATCGATGACTGCCCTGACAGGGAGCACAACAGAGAACTCCTGAGGGAGCAGGAGACCAATGGGATACAGACCCCAAATTCTCATAAAAAGACCATACTTAATGGTATGACTGCGACTAGAGGAATCCCGGAGACAATGCTCCCCAGACCTTCTGATGGCACAGGACAGGAACCATCCCCGAAGACAACTCAACAGGCATGAAAAGGACTGCTCAGCGGGGGGGAGAGAGATGCTGATGAAGAGCGAGCTAATTAAATCAGGTGGACACAGGAGAGTGTGTTGGCAACTCTTGACTGGAGGGGGGATGGGAAGATAGAGAAAGAGGGAAGACGGCAAAATTGGCACGAAACGAGAGACTGAAAGGGCTGACTCAATGGGGGAGAGCAAGTGGGAGAAGGGAGTAAGATGTATGTAAACTTACATGTGACAGACTGATTGGAATGGTAAATGTTCACTTGAAGCTTAATAAAAATTAATTAAAAAAAAAAAAAAGAATGTTGCTGGTGTAACTTGTATGAACTCGCTGCTTGTAAACCCCTTAACGATAACTTGTCTGCTTGCCCTTGGGGAGCAGGCTTGGTGGCAGGAGCTCTGACTGACTCCTTTTCATTGTACAAGTAAATAAAGGTGCCTTTCCTGTTCTTTCATCTCAGTCTCTCATTTAATGGCAGATAAAAAAAAAAATTTTTTTTTTTTATTTTTATGAGTCATGGTGAGCAAGAACCTGGGGTTTCCACCCGATAACATGACAGGAAGAGAAATTAAACAAAAAAGAACCTGTTTCAGCAACTTTTCATATTCTTGGAAGTTCCTAGAAATTCTTTCACAACCTAAATAACATTTTTTTTTTTAACTTTTCCTCTTGTTTATATCTTGTTGATAGGAGTGCAACAGTTCTGTAGCATGATTTGCTTCAAATGCTCGGTGTTTTAAATACATGATGGATTAAATCAGTTTTGTGGCCTCTAACAACATTTCTAAGATATTTTCTACAAAATAATATTTTATTTCCAAACTGATTGACGAAGCCTTTTTTTTTTTTTTTTTTTTGGAGAACAACTATTTACAGGTTGGGAGCATCCTTGTCTCAGACTAGATACCCCAGAAAGAGGTCAAAGATGAGAATTCTTGTGAAAGTGAATTAGGATGTATGATCAGGAAAAACTAGTAAGGGAGTGGAGAAGTGGGAGCAGGAAGAGAAGGAGCACTCATCAGTGAGGAAGGAAGTTTTTAATTCTCATGGAATCCAGATTTCTAGATTCCATGGAGGTTGAGGTGACCAACCCAAGCTATTGCCTTTAGATGATCTTTGGACCTTAAACCTTGAGAAAACTGGTTGTTGTTCTTAGGTGCCATCAAGTCGGTTCCATCTCATAGTGACCCTATATACAACAGAATGAAACACTGCTCAGTCCTGCACCATCCGTACTATAATTGCTGTGTTTGAACCCATTGTTGCAGCCACTGTGTTGAGGGTCTTCCTCTTTTTCATTGACCCTTCACTTTACCAAGCATGATGTCCTTCTCCAGGGACTGGTCCCTCCTGATAAAAAAAAAAAATAACACGTCCAAAATACTTGAAATGAAGTCTCGCCATCCTCACTTCTAGAAGTATTCTGGCTGTACTTCTTCCAAGACAGATTTGTTGATTCTTCTGGCTGTCCATGGCATATTCAGTATTCTTTGCCAGCACCATAATTCAAATGCATCATTTCTTCTTCAGTCTTCTTTATTCATTGTCTAGCTTTTACATACATATGAAGTGATTGTAAATACCATGGCTTGGGTCAGGTGTGCCTTAGTCTTCAAAATGACATCTTTGCTTTTTAACACTTTAAAGAGGTCTTTTGCAGCAGATGTGCCCAATGAAATATGTCATTTGATTTCTTGACTGCTGCTTCCATGGGTATTGAGTGTGGATCCAAGTAGAATGAAATCCTTGACAACTTCAGTCATTTATCATGATGTTGCTTATTGGTTCAGTTGTTAGGATTTTTGTTTTCATTATTTGAGGTGTAATCCATACTGAAGGCTGTAGTTTTTTTATCTTCATCAGTAAGTGCTTTGTTTTCAGCAAGGAAGGTTGTGTCATCTGCATTATGGCAGGTTGTTAATGAGTCTTCCTCCAATTCCGATGCCACATTCTTCTTCATATATCCGATTTCTTGGATGATTTGCTCAGTTCACAAATTGAATAAGTATGGTGAAAGAGATGCAAGCTACCACTTGTCTGTCAGTTTGTTGTACTGTGTTGACTTGTGTGTTGCTGTGATGCTGGAAGCTATGCCACCAGTATTTCAAATACCAACAGGGTCATTCATGGTGGACAGGATTCAGTGGAGCTTCCAGACTAGCACAGACTGTAAAGAAGGATGTGGCAGCCTACTTCTGAAAAAACTGGCCAGTGGAAATCTTATGAACATTTGGCTAGAGTGTCAAAAATGTCCTGAAGAAGAGAAAACCTCCAGAGACTCTTATACTCCACCTCATCAATGTTGTCATGGAAACAGGGCCAGAACAGTGTTCTCATAATAACAATTTACCCTAAAACACAGCTTCCAGTCAGATCCTAGAGTTCCTGTTTCTCGGAACTGACTGCACATAGATAATTCTTCAAAAGATCCTAATGCCTAAGGCAAAATGGTCTCACGTAAGCTTCCTATTAGGCTATTGTGTGACTTACAGGTGGCTTTAGGAAACCAGTTTCTTCAAAGCAAATGGCCTGAGTTGATGACCCTAACTCCATGGGCCCCAGAAATCTGGATTCCGGGAGAATTAAAATGGTTTCTCAAAGCTAATAATGAAAGTGGGTCTTTTTCCCTCTTCTCCTCTCCTGTCCTTTCCACTTCTCATCCTTTTCTTGTTTTAAAAACATACACAAGTGCACACATCTGTGCATGCATACACACGCACACACTGATTTTAATTCCCATTCATTTTAATGGGAGTCACTTGCAGATATCAAGCCCCAGTGAGTTTATTAGGGAGGGAGTAACCCATCTTGGTTAAAATGACACTGTGCAGGAGAAAAGAAAATAAGATGTCACGGCAAAATAAACATCTTCACCTTCACCACATATGAAGGAGACACCTAAGTGAAGATTGAGCTGAGTGGAAGTTGCCAGAGCCTTCAACAGGAGCTGGGTTTCAGTAAATTTCACCCACCTGCTTATCAGAACCCCAGGGAAGCCCAAAGTGTAGGGCAGGGAAGCCAGGCTTCCTCCCTCTGGTCACTCCCCTGGTCACTCATCTATGCTCCAGTCAACTTAGATATTTGTCCATAAAGTGAAGATGTTTAGTTTGCCATGACATCTTATTTTCTGTTTCACTGCACGGTGCTATTTCCACCAGGGCAACGAAGCTCTCCAATAAACTTTGAGAACCTTTGAGCCAGTTCGACAGTGAAAAGGTCCAGTGTACTCTGAGTCTTATATATTTATTTCACTTTATTCCTTGTTAGCATGACTGAGTAACCAGTTGAATAAAAAAAAGATGGAAGTAGGAAGCCAGTGTAAATTGTATAATAAAGCAGGCCTGGTTTCAGCGGACTGTATCGCAATAATTCCAATACTCCTTTCAAAGAACAGATTCTTAACACAGTGAGATAAAGTGTGATGGACAGCTGATATTTCAACCGCATTTACTTTATAGCTCTGAATAGGAACAAGCAAGAGTGTACTTCTTCAGATAGAAGGCACTTGCCTCCAAGGAACTGCATTCACCAGGCAAAGAGAAGCAATAGGAAAAGAACATCTCGGTAAGAGCCCAGTCCTAACTGGCTCAAGAACAAAGGCATCAAAAATCTGCAACCAAACTCCTTCCTTAAATATGACCACAGGAGCTAGCGATATTTCCAGGGGTGTGTCAAGTGTCAAAGCAAGCCAACCTCATCATCTGGTATCTATATTTTCACTGCTGGAGTGGGCACTTCTCCTTGGTATCTCCCACTTTTCCTTCTAGTTTTCAAATGGTTTCTTTTTTATTTCATATTTCATTTATGAGAGATTATATGTGAATTCTCTGTATTTGTACTCTCTATCTTGCAGTCTGGGGACAGGATAATGTAGAATCGTGAAACCTGAGAATGGAAAAGGGCTTGAAAAGTCATTGACCATAATTTCCATCCAATACAAAAATCTTTCTTCTTAAATACATACAATAATAATGATCTCATTACCTTATGTTTATTTCAGCCTATGAAAGTGATGAACAGCATCTACTTCTGTAGAGTTTCTAGCTGTGTGGCTTTATTTGAACTTTCTTTTCTTAAATATGCCTTCTTACCGTTGTGTCTTATGAACACCAGCAAAACATTGTCTGATATAGTGCCAGAAGATGAGCCTCTGAAGTTGTAAGGCACTCAATATACAACTGGGGATCAGCTGCCTCTTCAAAGTAAAGATGACCGTTAATAACGTGGATGGAGTCAAGCTTTCAGGACCTTCATTTGCTAATGTGGCACGACTCAAAGTAAAAAGAAACAGCTGCAAACATCCACTAATAGTCAGAATGTGGAAAGTATGATGTACGAATCTAGGAAAATTGGAAGTTGTAAAAAATGAAATGGAACACTTAAAGATTGATATCATAGGCATTAATGAGCTGAAATGGACAATAATATGGCCTACTATGCCAGGAATGACAACTTGAAGAGGAACGGTGTCACATTCATCATCAAGAGAACATTTCAAGATCTATCCTGAAGTACAACGCTGCCAGTGATAGGATAATATCCATACACATACAAGGAAGGCCAGTTAATACGACTATTATTTAAATTTACACACCAACCATTAATCACAAAGATGAGGAAGCTGAAGTTGTTTCCCAACCTCTGAAGTCTGAAATTGATCAAACATGCAATCAAGTTGCACTGATAACTACTGGTGATTGGAATGCAAAAGTCGGAAACAAAGAAGGATTGATGGTTGAAAAATAAGTCCTTGATGATAGAAATGATGCTGGAGATCCCATGATAGAATTTTGCAAGACCGATGACATCTTTGTTGCAAATACCTTTTTTCAACAACATAAACAACAACTATACACATGGACCTCACTGAGTGGAAAGCACACTAATGGAATTGACTGCGTCTGTGGAAAGAGACAACGGAAAAGCTCAATATCATCAGTCAGAATAAGACCAGGGGCCAATCGCAGAATAGACAATCAATTGCTCATACGCAAGTTCAAATTGAAGCTGAAGAAAATTAAAATGAGTCCACAAGACTCAAAATACAACCCTCAGGATATCCCACCTGAATTTGGAGACGACCACAAGAATAGCTTTGATGCATTGAACACTAATGATCAAAGACCAGAAGAGTTGTGGAAAGACATAAAAGATATCATATATGAAGAAAACAAAAGGTCATTAAAAAGACAAGAAAGAAAGAAAAGACCACAATGGATGTCAGAAGAGACTCTGAAACTTGCTCTTGAACATAGAGTAGCTAAAGTAAATGAAAAGAATGATGAAATAAAAGAGGTGAATGGAAGATTTCAAAGGGTGGCACAAGAATACAAAGTAAAATGTTACAATGAGGTGGGCAAGGATCTGGAATAAGAAAACCAAAAGGGAAGAATACACTCAACATTTCTCAACCCAAAAGAACTGAAGAAAAATTCCAGCCTCGAGTTGCAATTTTGAAGGATTCTATGGTCAAAATATTGAACGATGCAGGAAGCATCAAAAGCAGATGGAAAGAATACACACAGTCACTGTACCAAAAACAATAGGTCAACGTTCAACCATTTCAGGAGGTAGCATATGATCAAGAACCGATGGTATTGAAGAAAGAAGTCTAAGCTGTGCTGAAGGCATTGTTGAAAAACAAGGCTCCAGGAATTAAGGGAATACCAACTAAGATGTTTCAACAAAGGGATGCACTCATCTATGCCAAGAAATTTGGAAGACAGCTACTTGGACAATGGATTGTAAAAGATCCATATTTGTACCCACTTCAAAGAAAGGTGATCCAACAAAAGTGGAAATTATCAAACAATATTGTTAATATCAAAAACAAGCAAAACTTTGCTGAAGGTCATTAAAAAACGGTTGCAGCAGTACATCAACAGGACTGCCAGAAACTCAAGTCGGATTCAGAAGAGGACGTGGAACGAAGGACATGATTGCGGATGTCAGATGGATCTTGGCTGAAAGAAAATACCAGAAAGATGTTTATCTGTGTTTTATTGACTATGCAAAGGCATTTGACTGTGTGGATCATAACAAATTATAGATAACATTTCAAAGAATAGGAATCCCAGAAAACTTAATTGTGCTCATGTGGAACCTGTACATAGACCAAGAGGCAGTTGTTCAAACAGATCAAGGGGATACTGCATGGTTTAAAATCAAGAAAGGTGTGCGTCAGGGTTGTATCCTTTCACTATGCTTATTCAGTCTGTATCCTGAGCAAAAAATTGGAAAAGCTGAACTATATGAAGAAAAATGCGGCATCGGGATTGGGGGAATACTCATTAACAACCTGCAATATGCAGAAGACACAGGTTGCTTGCTGAAAGTGAGGAAGACTTGAACCACTTACGGATAAAAATAAAAAACTACAGCCTTCAGTATGGATTACACCTCAACATAAAGAAAACAAAAATCCTCACAACTAGACTGGTAAACAACACCATGATAAAGGAAGAAAAGATTGAAGTTGTCAAGGATATCATAGTAAAATGAATCTACAATCAAAACCCATGAAACAAGCAGTCAAGAAATTAAATGATGTATTGCATTGGGCACATCTGCAAAAGACCTCTTTAAAGTGTTAAGAGGTAAAGATGTCACTTTGAGGACGAATGTGCACCTGACCCAAGCATGGTATTTTCAATCATGTCGTACACACGGGAAGCTGGAGAATGAATGAGGAAGACTGAAGAAGAATTGATGCCTTTAAATTATGGTGTTGGGGGAGGATATTGAATATACCACGAACTGCCAGAAGAATGAACAAATCTGTCTTGGAAGAAATACAGCCAGAAGTGCTCCTCAGAAGCAAGGGATGTAAAAGACCTATGCAAAGAAAACTACAAAACACTACTGCAGGAAACTAAAAGAGATCTACACAAATGGAAAAGCATACCTTGCCCATGGATAGGTAGACTCAACATTGTGAAAATGACAATTCTATCCAAAGCGATTTACAAATACAATGCAATACCAATCCAAATACCAACAACATTCTTTAAAGAGATTGAAAAACTTATCGCTCACATTACGTGGAAAGTGAAAAAAACCCAGATAAGTAAAACACTATTGAAAAATAAGAATAAAGTAGAAGGACTCACAGTATCTGACCTCAGAACCTACTACACAGCTACGGTACTCAGAACAGCCTGGTACTGGTACAGTGACAGATACACTGAACAATGGAACAGAATTGAGAACCCAGATGTAAATCCATCCACCTATGGTCACCTGATCTTTGACAAGGGCCCAAAGTCCATCAAATGGGGAAAAGACTGTCTTTTTAACAAATGGTGCTGGAAAAACTGGATGTCCATCTGCAAAAAAATGAAACAGGACCCATACCTCACACCATATACAAAAACTAACTCAAAATGGATCAAAGACCTAAATATAAAGCCAAAAACCATGAAATTCATAGAAGAAAAAGTACGACCAATGCTAGAGGCCCTAATACACAGTATTAACAGGATACAAACAACAATACACAAGCTTCAGGAGATAAGCTAGATAAATGGGATCTAAAAATTAAACACTTATGTTCATCAAAAGACTTCACCAAAAGAGTAAAAAGAGAACCTAAAGACTGGGAAAAAAATTTGGGCTATTACAAATCAGGCAAAGGTCTAATTTCTAAAATCTACAAGAAGATCCGATATCTCTACAACAAAAAGACAAATAATCCAATTAAAAACGGGAAAAGGAAATGCACAGATACTTCACCAAAGAAAACAGTCAAGCAGCCAGCAGACACATGAGGAAATGCTCACAATCTCTAGCCATGAGACAAATGCAAATCAAAACCACGATGAGATACCATCTCACCCTGGCATTACTGGCACGAATCAATAAAACAGGAAATAACAAATATTGGAGAGGCTGCAGGGAGATTGGAACTCTTATGCATTGCTGGTGGGAATACAAAATGATACAATTTTGAGTGACCATATGATGCTTCCTTAAAAAGCTAGAAATAGAAATACCATACGATCTAGCAGTCCCACATCTAGAAATATATCCTAGAGAAATAAGAGTCGTCACATGAATAGACATACGCACACCATGTTCATTGTAGCATTGTTCACAATAGAGAAAAGATGGAAACAACCTAGATGCCCATCAACAGATGAATGGATAAACAAACTGTGGTACTTACACACATTGGAATATTATACAAAGATAAAGGACAATGATGAACCTGTGAAGCATCTCATAATGTGGATGAATCTGAAGAGCATTATGCTGAGTGAAATAAGTCAATCACAAAAGGACAAATATTGTATGAGACCACTACTGTCAAAACTCATGAAAAGGTTTACATGCAAAAAGAAACAATCTGGAGGTGGAGCCAAGGTGGCGGAATAGACAGACGCTTCCGTCCAGCCCTCTTTACAACAAAGACCCGAAAAAACAAGTGAAACGAGTATACTTGAGACAAGCTGGAAGCTATGAGCATCAAAGGCAAGCTTAGATAACGAACTGAGGGGCAGGAGAAGGAAGAGACCGTTCAGAAGCAGAGAGGAGTTACTGGACCTGAATCGCGGGGAGCCCTCAGGCACCATTCCCGGAGCGGCTGCAGCGGCTGCGGGGCTGTGGCCTGGTACTAGCGTTTGGCTGCAGTTTCCTCAGGGAGAAGCAGCCAGCAGCACAGCCCACTCACAGCTCCGGAACCTGAGGAGAAGGGTGCTCTTAGCAAAAGCTAAGTACTTGTGTATATTTTACCAAGCCCCCTTCCACCCCCAAGCTGGCTTCAGCGGCTGAATCCCTGGGCCTGAGAAAGACCCTGGTGAGCACCTGGAGCTGTCCTCCCAGCCTTGGGGAAGGAAAATATTTGCAACTGGGGGGAAAAGAAAATTTGCTAGCTCCATTAACTGGGGGAGCTCAGGATAGAAGCGGCTCCTGTCCAGGCATAAACCATCCATAGACCTTGAGCACCTTTCCCTTCTGCGTGGACCTGTGTGGGCCTATTTCAGGAGAATAGGTCCTTGTTGGCAAACTCCAACCATTTCAGCTGTGCAGTGGAGAGGTGGGTGTTTGACGTTTGACATTGCTTTACCTATTAAACAAGGTCCTCACCTACCCACAACAGGGACCTAAGGACTGGTGGCTCCACTCGGGTGGTCCAGGGATAACTGGTACATCCCAGTCCTTACAACCAAAAACTTTGGGTGCCCATGGTCCTTCTGCAGAGCCCACCCTCCAGCACACTCTAGGGAACAGAGACACTTTTTCCTCAGAGACACTTGGGGGTTGATTCTCAGTCCCCTGCCTTGTTCAGAGTATGACCCCCCTGCTGCAATCAGATACCGGTATATACATCAATCACCCCTGCCCCTCTAAGACTGTAGGACAGAGCCTGTACCACACACTTGATATCAGCTACCTAGGAAACCTGAGCTGAATTCACACAAGAAAACTGAATGGACTCCAAGACTGATATACCTGATACCAGCTCTAGCCAGCTGCGAACAGGACACCAGTGCTCCAAGGTGAAAATACTCAAGCTAGCTCACTCAAGCAACCCATAGGGGTATACCAAAACAAAACAAAGCAAGCAGCTACAACACAGTAAGCAAGCATAAACTAACATAATATCTTATAGATGGTTCGGAGACAACAGTCAATATCAAATCATGTAAAGAAACAGACCATGATCACCTCAACAGGCTCTCAAAACAAAGAATCCAGGGATCTTTTAGATGAAAGTGCATTCCTGGAATTACCAGATGCAGAATACAAAAGTTTAATATATAGAACCCTTCAAGACATCAGGATGGAAATGAGGCAATACACAGAACAAGCCAAGGAACAGATAATGCAACTGAAGAAATTAGAAAGATTATTCAGGAATATAATGAAAAGTTTAATAAGCTGGAAAAATCCATAGACAGATAGCAATCAGAAATTCAGAAGATTAACAATAAAATTACAGAATTAGATAACTCAAAGAAAGTCAGAGGAGCAGAATTGAACAAGTAGAAGCTAGAATTTCTGAACTCAAAGATAAATCACATTTCACTAATATATTTGAAGAAAAATAAGATAAAAGAATTTTAAAAAATGAAGAAACCTTAAGAATCATGTGGGATTCTATCAAGAGAAATAACCTACAAATGATTGGAGTATGAGAACAGAGAGGGATAACAGAAAATACAGAGAAAATTGTTGAGGATTTCTTGACAGAAAACTTCCCTAATATTGTGAAAGATATCTATCCAAGATGCTCATTGAAGTCTACATAGGGTAGATGTTAAAAGAAAGTCACCAAGACTTATTATAATCAAGCTTGCCAAAACAAAAGATAAAGAGACAATTATAAGAGCAGTGAGGGAAAAGAAAAGCCACCTACAAAGGAGAGCCAATAAGAATAAGCTCAGACTACTCCGCAGAAACCATGCAGGAAAGAAAGCAATGGGATAACATATTTAAAAAAATTGAAGGAAAAAAATTGCCTGCCAAGAATCATATACCCATCAAAACTGTCTCTTAAATATAAGGTGAAATTAAAACATTTCCAGATAAACAGAAGTTGAGGGAATTCTTAAAAATCAAACCAAAACCACAAGAAATACTAAAGGGAGTCCTTTGGTTAGAAAATCAATAATATCAGGTATCGACCCAAGACTAGAACACTGGGCAGAGCAACCAGAAGTCAACCCAGACAGGGAAATCCAAATAAAAAAAGCAAGATTAAAAAAAAAAAAGCCCAACACAGGGCAATGGTGATGTTATTATATAAAAGAAGACAACATTAAAATAATAAAGAGGGACTAAGAAATGTAATCATACACCTTCCATATGGAGAGAAAGACACGGCGATACAAAGACAAAAGTTAGTTTTAAATTTAGAAAAACAGGGGTAAATAATAAGGTAACCACAAAAGAGACAAATTATCCTACTCACCAAAATAAAATACAAGGGAAAAATACAGACTCAGCAGAAACAAAATTAACAACAACAAATATGACGAAAGGACAATATATAAAGAAAATCTACTCAGCACATCAAGTGGGAAAAAGAAGCTGTCAACACACAAAAAAAGACATCAAAATGACAGCACTAAATCCATACCTATCCATAATTACTGTGTATGTAAATGGACTAAATGCACCAATAAAGAGACAGAGAGTGGCAGAATGGGTTAAAAAAGAAGATGCATCTATATGCTGCCTGCAAGAGACACACCTTAGACTTAGAGAAACAAACTAAAACTCAAAGGATGGAAAAAACATATCAAGCAAACAACAATCAAAAAAGAGTAGGAGTGTCAATATTAATTTCTGACAAAATAGACTTTAAAGTTAAATCCATCAGAAAGGGTAAGGAAGGACACTATATAATGATTAAATGGGTAATACACCAAGAACATATAACCATATTAAATATTTATGCACCCAATGACAGGGCTGCAAGATACATAAAACAAACACTATCAGCACTGAAAAGTGAGATAGACAGCTCCACAATAATAGTAGGAGACTTCAACACGCCATATTCGGTGAAGAATAGGGCATCCAGGAAGAAGCTCAATAAAGACACAGAAGATCTAAACGCCACAATCAACCAACTTGGCCTCGAAGACATATACAGAACACTCCACCCAGTAGCAACCAAGTATACTTTTTTTTCTAGTGCACACGGAATATTCTCTAGAATAGACCACATATTAGGTCATAAAGCAAGCCTTAGCAGAATCCAAAACATTGAAATATTACAAAGCATCTTCTCTGACCATAAAAATAGAAATCGATAACAGGAAAAGCAGGGAAAAGAAATCAAACACTTGGAAACTGAACAATACCCTGCTCAAAAAAGACTGAATTATAGAAGACATTAAGGATGGAATAAAGAAATTCAGAGAATCCAAGGATAATGAAAACACTTCCTATCAGAACCTTTGGGACACAGCAAAAGCGGTGCTCAGAGGCCAATTTATATCAATAAATGCACACATCCAAAAGAAGAAAGGGCCAAAATCAAAGAACAATTCCTACAACTTGAACAAATAGAAAGAGAGCAACAGAAGAAACCCACAGGCACTGGGAGAAAACAAATAATAAAAATTAGAGCTGAACTAAAGGAAATAGAAAACAGAAAAACAATTCAAAGAATTAACAAGACCAAAAGCTGATTTTTTGAAAAAATCAACAAAATTGATAAATCACTGGCCAAACTGACAAAAGAAAAACAGGAGAGGAAGCAAATAACCCAAATAAGAAATGAGAGGGGAGATATTACAACAGACCCAACTGAAATTAAAAGAATCATATCAGATTACTATGAAAAACTATACTCAAACAAATTTGAAAACCTAGAAGAAATGGATGAATTCCTAGAAACACACTACCTACCTAAACTAACACAAACAGAGGTAGAAGTAAATAGACCCATCACAAAAGAAGAGATTGAAAAGGTAATCAAAAAAGTCCTAACAAAGAAAAGCCCTGGTCTGGAGGGCTTCACTGCAGAGTTCTACCAAAATTTCAGAGAAGAGTTAACACCACTACTACTAAAGGTATTTCAGAGCATAGATAGCATGGAATACGACCAAACTGATTCTATGAAGCCACCATATCCCTGATACCAAAACCAGGTAAAGACACCACAAGAAAAGAAAATTATAGACCTATATCCCTAATGAATGTAGATGCAAAAATCCTTAACAAAATTCTAGCCAATAGAATTCAACAACATATCAAAAAAATAACTCACCATGACCAAGTGGGATTCATACGAGGTATGTAGGGATGGCTCAACATTAGAAAAACAATTAATGTAATCCACCACATAAATAAAACAAAAGGCAAGAATCACATGATTTTATCAATTGATACAGGAAAGGCATTTGAGAAAGTTCAACACTCTTTCATGATAAAAACTCTCAGCAAGATAGGAATAGAAGGAAAATTTCTCAACATAATAAAGGGCCTTTATACAAAGCCATCAGCCAACATCACCCTAAATGGAGAGAGCCTGAAAACATTCTCACTGAGATCGGGAACCAGATGAGGGTGCCCTTTATCACCACTCTTATTCAACATTGTGCTGGAAGTCCTAGCCAGAGCAATTAGGCTAGATAAAGAAATAAAGGGCATCCAGACTGGCAAGGAAGAAGTAAAAGTATCTCTATTTGCAGATGGCATGATCTTATACACAGAAAACCCTAAGGAATCCTCCAGAAAACTACTGAAACTAATAGAAGAGTTCAGCAGATTATTGGGATACAATATAAACATATAAAAATCGGTTGGATTCCTCTACACCAACAAAAAGAACATCGAAGAGGAAATCACCAAATCAATGCCATTTACACTAGCCCCCAAGAAGATAAAATACTTGGGAATAAATCTTACCAGAGATGTAAAAGACTTACACAAAGAAAACTACAGTACACTTCTGCAAGAAACCAAAAGAGACTTACATAAGTGGAAGAACATACCTTGCTCGTGGATAGGAAGACTTAACATTATAAAAGTGTCTATTCTACCAAAAGCGATCTATACACTTAATGCAATTCTGATCCAAATCCCAACAACATTCTTTAATGAGATGGAGAAACAAATCACCAATTTCATATGGAGGGTTAAGAGGCCCCGGATAAATAAGGCATTACTGAAAAAGAAGAAAAAAGTGGGAGGCCTTACTTTACCTGATTTTAGAAGCTGTTATACTGCCACAGTAGTCAAAACAGCCTGGTACTGGTACAACAACAGATACATGGACCAATGGAACAGAATTGAGAATCCAGACATAAATCCATCCACATATGAGCAGTTGATATTTGACAAAGGCCCCAAAACAGTTAAAAGGGGAAAAGACAGTCTTTTTAACAAATGGGGTTGGCATAACTGGATATTCATCTGCAAAAAAATGTAACAATACCCATACCTCATTCCACGCACAAAAACTAACACTAAATGGATCAAAGACCTAAATATAAAATCTAAAACAATAAAGATCATGGAAGAAAAAATAGGGACAACGTTAGGAGCCCTAATACATGGCATAAACAGTATAGAAAACATTATAAAGAAAGTAGAAGAAAACCTAGATAACTGGGAGCTCCTAAAAATCAAACACCTATGCTCATCCAAAGACTTCTCTAAAAGAGTAAAAAGACTACCTACAGACTGTGAAAGCGTTTTTAGCTATGACATTTCTGATCAGCGCCTGATCTCTAAAATCTACATGATACTGCAAAAATTCAACTGCAAAAAGACAAATAACCCAATTAAAAAATGGGCAAAAGATATGAATAGACACTTCAGTAAAGAAGAGATTCAGGTAGCTAAGGTATATGAGGAAATGTTCACAATCATTAGCCATTAGAGAAATGCAGATCAAAACTACACTGAGATTTCCCTTCACCCCAACAAGGCTGGCATTAATCCAAAAAACACAAAATCTCTGTGGAGAGATTGGAACACTTATACACTGCTAGTGGGAATGCAAAATGATACAACCACTTTGGAAATTGATTTGGCATTTCCTTAAAAAGCTAGAAATAGAACTACCATACGATCCAGCAATCCCACTCCTTGGAATATATCCTAGAGAAATAAGAGCGTTTACACGAACGGATATATGCACACCCATATTTATTGCAGCACTGTTTACAATAGTAAAAACATGGAAGCAACCAAGGTGCCCATCAACGGATGAATGGATAAATAAATTATGGTATACTCACTCAATGGAATATTACGCATCGATAAAGAACAGTGAGGAATCTATGAAACATTTCATAACATGGAGGAACCTGGAAGGCTTTATGCTGCGTCAAATTAGTCAGTTGCAAAAGGACAAATATTGTATAAGACCACTATTATAAGAACTTGAGAAATAGTTTAAACTGAGAAGAAAACATTCTTTTGTGGTTACAAGAGGGGGGCAGGGAGGAAGGGTGGGAGAGGAGTATTCACTAATTAGATAGTAGATAAGAACTACTTTGGGTGAAGGGAAAGACAACACACAATACAGGGGAGGTCAGCACAATTGTACTAAATCAAAAGCAAAGAAGTTTCCTGAATAAACTGAATGCTTCGAAGGCCAGTGTAGCAGGGGCAGGGGTCTGGGAACCATGGTTTCAGGGGACATCTAAGTCAATTGGCATAATGAAATCTTAACAAAACATTCTGCATCCCACTTTGAAGAGTGGCATCTGGGGTCTTAAACGCTAGTAAGCAGCCATCTAAGATGCATCAATCAATTGGTCTCAACCCACCTGGATCAAAGGAGAATGAAGAACACCAAGCACACAAGGTGATTACGAGCCCAAGAGACAGAAAGGGCCACATGAACCAGAGACTACATCATCCTGAGACCAGAAGAACTAGAGGGTGCCCGGCTACAACCGATGACTGCCCTGACAGGGAACACAACAGAGAACCCCTGAGGGAGCAGGAGAGCAGTGGGATGCAGACCCCAAATTCTCACGAAAAGACCAGACTTAATGGTCTGACTGAGTGGAAGGACCCCAGTGGTCACGGCCCCCAGACCTTCTGTTGGCCCAGGACAGGAACTGTTCCCAAAGCCAACTCTTCAGACATGGATTGGACTGGACAATGGGCTGGAGAGGGATGCTGGTGAGGAGTGAGCCTCTTGGATCAGGTGGACACTTGAGACTATGTTGGCATCTCCTGCCTGGAGGGGAGATGAGAGAGTGGAGGGGGTTAGAAGCTGGCGAAAAAGACATGAAAAGAGAGAGTGGAGGGAGAGAGCAGGCTGTCTCATTAGGGGGAGAGTAATTGGGAGTGTGTAGCAAGGTGTATATGGGTTTTTGTGTGAGAGACTGACTTTCACTTAAAGCACAATAAAAATTATTTTTTTGGAAAAAGAAACAATCTTTGATGGTTATGAGGGAGGGAAGTGGTAGGCATAGAAAAACACTTAACAGACAATATGTAAGTGGAAATTTTGATGATGGGTAAGAGTATCCAATACTGGGAAAGACAGCAAAACCTGTACAAGGCAAGGTCTTGGTAGCTCCGTAGGCACATCCAAACTCCCTGAGGGAATGAATTGCTGGGCTGAAGGCTGTGGGAACCATGATCTCAGGGAATATCTAGCTCAATTGCACAAAATAGTTTATAAAGAATATGTTCTACATTCTACTTTGGTGAGTAGCATCTGGGGTCTTAAAAGCCTGTGAGCAGCCATCTAAGATATTCCACTGGTCTCACCCCTTCAGGAGCAAGGAATAATGAAGAAAACTAAAGACACAAGGGAAAGATTAGTCCAAAGGACTAATGGACCACATCTACCACGGCCTCCACTAGACTGAGTCCAGTACAAGATGGTGCCTGGCTGCCACCACTGGCTGCTCTGACAGGGATCACAACAGAGCTGGAGAAAAATGTAGAACAAAATTCTAACTCAAAAAGAAAGACCAGGCTTACTGGTCTAGCAAAGACTGGAGAAACACTGAGAGTATGGTCCCTGGACACCCCTTCAGTTCAGTAATGAGGTCATTCCTGAAATTCACCCTTCAGCCACAGATTGAACAGGCCCATGGAACAAAACAAAACTAGAAGGGCACACCAGCCCTGGGGCAGGGACTGGAAGGCAGGAGGGAACAGGAAAGCTGGTAATAGGCAACACAGGGTTGAGAAGGGAGAGTGTTGACATGTCATGGGGTTAACCAATGTCACAGAACAATGTGTGTACTAACTGTTTGATAAGAAACTAGTTTGTTCTGTAAGCCTTCATCTAAATTACAATAAAAAAGGAAAGAAAATAAATGAATTTAGAATAATAACTGAGAGTTTTCTGGTGTGCAAATGGGAAAGAGCTTCTCAGGTATGTGTAGTGGAATAAACTCAGAAAAAAGAATCAGGCAAGGCCGGATTATACAGGCTCTTATGAACCCTGCTCAGGTGCTTAGATTTTACCCCCCAGTAGGGTTTTAAGCAGGGGAGTGATTTGTTTAGATTTACATTGTCACCAGTTCACAGGATCTTTAAGCATTTCACTCATCCTCTATCAGCTTAGGTAGGCTGCGCCATAGTCCTACATTGTGTCTTCCATTTCTCTTTTAAAAATAATTTTATAGTCATTAAGAAATTAAATAATACAATGCTTTACAGAGATAAACATGAAAGTTTTTTTCTTTTTTTTTTCTTGCCCTCCCTCATATCCCATTCCCCTTCTGGAGGCAATTTGATGGTCATCATTCAAGTCCCCTTTGTATGTATCTGCATACAAATATGTGTCTCTACATAAAAATTTTTGAATACTGAAACAAGAATACTATTATGTGGAAAAGGCAGAAAGACCAATAATACTACTTCCCATATGTAAACACCTTGGACTGTGAGTTTATAGTTTTCATCATATGTGGAAAATTTTTCAGCCATTATTTCTTCAAATATTTTTCTACCCCTCACTCCAATTCTGTGGAGCCCCAGTTATTTATATATTAGGGTGTTTGATGTTGTCCCACAACTCAGTACTCTGTTCTTTTTAGTGATTTTTTTCCTTCAGTCTTTTTTCTCTGTTTCATTTTGGATAGTTTCTAAGCTATGTCTTCAAGCTCACTAATCATTTCTTCTGCAGGTCTACCCTGCTGTTAATCCCATCCAATGTATTTTTTTTATCCCAGACAATGTATCTTTCATCTCTAGATGTTCACTGAGTTGATATAAAAATCTTTTGTGTTTTTCCTTATCATGCTTATACTTTATTTTGCCTTCTTGAACATACAAAGTATACTTATAATAGCTATCTTAGTCTTTGTTCATTAGTTCTAGCGCCTGTGTCATTTATGTATCTGTTTTTATTCAGATGTTTCTCATTACTGATTATGTTTTACTCCTTCTTGCATGCCTGATAATGTTTTATTGAATATCAGACATTGTGATTTTTATGTTGTTGGATACAGGAGTTTTTTTGTATTTATTTATATATTTTTGGTCTTTATTCTGGGATGCAGTTAAGTTACTTGGAAATAATTTGATTCTTTCAAGCCTGGCTTTTTTGTTTGGTGGGCCCAGTATGCCCTCAAATCTAGGGATAATTTGACATTTTTAGGCAGCCCCTTTCTGAGAACTCTACCCAATGGCCCATGTGTTAGAAGGGTTTTCCACTATTGCTGTTGGAAACACAAACTATTCCCAGCCCTGTGTGAGTTTCAGGGATTTTTCCACCTGCCTTCCCAGTGGCTCTTTCCCTGGTCTCAGCTTCTCCACTTTCATGAGCTGATCGCTACATAGTTGAAGACTCAAGAAGATCCTCTGCAGGTCTCTACCCTGCAAATTTTAGCCACCTTGGTCTCCTTAAATCCTGAACTCTGTTTCCTCATCTCAAGGAGGCTACTGAGCTCGGTTTGGAATCCCCCTTGCTTGCATTATAAACTCCAAGCAGTAAGCAAGGGCAGTTGTAGGTCTTACCTCATTTGTTTCCCTTCTCTCTAGTGCTACTTCTCAAATTGAAGGACATTTGGTCGAGGTCATCAGAAAAATGAAAATTCTGAGAAATTGCCACAAACCTTGAGGAACCTAAGGAGACACAATGACTAAAGCTAACATGGTATCCTGAGTAGGATCCTGGAACAGAAAAAAGTCATTTTGAGGGAAAAAAATATGGAAATTCCAATAAAGTATTTCCTAGTTGCCATTGAGTTGATTCTGACTCTTGGAGACCCCATGTATGACAAGGTAGATCTGTGCTCCATACAGTTTTCAGTGGCTGATTTTTCAGAAGTAGATTGCCAGATCTTTCTTCCAAGGTACCTCTGGGTAGACTCCAACTGCCAGCCTTTCAGTCAGCAGCCGAGGACATTAAGCATTTGCACATCACAGGGACTCCTCAATAAAAAATGGACTTCAGTTCGCAATAATGTTAATTGTGATAAATGCATTAAATTAACGTAAGATGTTAATGATGGGGAAATGAGTTCTGGGCTATCTGTACTATCTTTGCAACTCTATTATAGACAGATAGATAAAAAGCTGCCATCAAGTTGAGTTTAACTCATGGTAACCTGTGTACGATAGAATGAAACATTGCTAGGTCCCGCATCATCCTCACAATTACTGGTTATGTTTGTGTTTATTGTTGCAGGTACTATGCCAATCTGTCTCACTGAGGGGCTCCTTTACCCTCGTTGGCCCTCTGTTTTATCAAACATGCTACCCTCCTCCAGTGATTGGTGTCTAAAGCAAGCGAGTCAAACCATGTTCTGTTATGACCTACAAGGTTTTCATTGGCTAATTTTCAGAAGTAGTTTGCTAGGCCTTTCTTCCTAGTCTGTCTTAGTCTGGAAGCTCTGTTGAAACCTATCCAACATGGGTGACTCTGCTAGTACTTAAAATACCAGTGGCATCACTTCCAGCATAATAGCAACACACAAGCTACCACAATATGACAAACTGACCCAACAGGTAGTGGAAATTGTATTATACTCACCCCAAAACAGGATTTTAATGCCCTCTGAGGGTCCCATGGAGCCTGTCTTAGTTATCTAGTGCTGCTGTAACAAAAAATACCACAAGTGGTTGACTATAAAGAACAAAAATTTATTTTCTTACAGTTCTGGAGGTTAAAAGTCCAAATCAGGGTCTCAGTGCATCAATTCCTCCTGTGTACCTCTCTCCTAGTTTCTGAAAGTCTTCCAGCAACACTTGATGTTCCTTTGCCTGTAGACAGATCCTCACATGGCAATTGTCTTCCTCGGTGTGTGTGTTTCTGTCTATTCTGTTCTTTATAAGATACCTCTCAGAAGTGATCAGGTTTAGGACCCACCCTACTCTGGTATGATCTCATTAACAAAAGAAAACCTATACTTCCAAACATTGTCACAGTCACAGGTACAGGGGTTAGGGCTTCAGCATAACAATTCAATCCATAACAGAGGCCATGCTCAGTTTGAAACAAACAGGATAATAAGGACTGTGAAGCCTTACTTGCATGTAGGTCTTCAATCTCTAAGTGTAATCTTAATAACTGAGTTTTAGTGATGAAAATTTTTTTTTGTTTTCTTGCATATTTCCATCAAACCTCTTTTGGCAAAATTGGGTTCCTCAAAATGAGCACTTTGTAAATCAATAATTACTCTCAATGAACTTGGATATGATTTTTCTAGAGACTGTTAGTGTTTTTTCAGGTTATTTTACTTGTTTGCCTAATTATCATGTTACATATTTGAGAAACATTCATAACAGGTGCAAAGGTAAGCGTAAAATGCTCAAACCAAAGAGCAAGCCACTGTACAAGAGGAAGGCAAATGATTATTCAATCAAGAATTAAAATGAAATAAAGGCCTTTTTGGAAATGAGAGAAACTGGAAGCTGCTGTCTTTCAACCAAAAAACCCAAGTCATCTAAACAAACAGCTCCAAGAAGAAGGCGTTTCGAAGGCATACAGGCAGGTGCTGAATTGGAGGGGTGTCATGTTACCAGCATTTGCAGGATTTCGCCAGCAACAGTAAATAAAATACAAAAATTTACAGAAAGATTGAGAATTCCCTGCAATTACCACATCAGCCCTTAGGCCAAGAATCTACTGGTCTCATCAGCATTGATGATGATGAGAGAGACAGCACAGGATACAGGACCAGAGCAGCAGTTGAGGGAAAATCTGGACAACAGTGGACCTGGAAGTACCAAATCTGTCAGAGAGAAGAGAGGCGCAGAGTGAGTCAGAGAAAAAAAGGGGGGTGGATATTCCTTGATAGGGAGGGTCGATGGGTAAGAGTCGAGCACGCAGTAATCCGTCATTATTTATGTATACAACCAATGTAAGTGTGTACATGCTCCTGCTGATTGTTTAGAACACTATCTTGATCATTTCATGATGTGCTGTCAGGCTTTCTCGAGTTTTTTGTAAGAATTCCTGTATCAGAAGGGCCTTTCCAAGGGCTGCTGAAGAGAAGTATATGATAGAAGGTGGGGTGAGGGCTTGATGATTGACTATTGCATTACCTTCTGGGGTCCGGTATACAAATATTGCGTATGGAACACCTTTTACAGAAACAGACCAAACAGGGCTAGTTCCTTCTTGGCTGGGCAGCTTTATATAGAGCCCATAGTATTGGGTTTCAGCCAACCCAACTTCTCCCTCTTTGTCTGTTCCCTCCCCTTCTTCCTCAAATCTACTTCTCATTCTCATTCTTATTCTCATAATTCAGATAAACGCAGTCACTGGGCTAGTCAGGGTGGGCATCAAGTATGAATTCCTGCCGACGCTGGGCTTGCTGAGTTTACAGCAGGCAGCCATCTCTGACAGAGCAGTGAGCAGGGACTCAGTGCCCAGAGAAGAGGTAATTACTCCAGCCAGAGAAGGGGAGGGGCGGTTCCAAGGTGACTTCACAGAGGAGAAATTATACATTCAGTCCAAAACTGCTTGATTCAAAAAGAATATCAGCGTTACCTGAGGTAACCCAATGCAAAGCACTCCTTGAAACATACCTCCCACTCTCAGATGTCAAAAGATCCTATTTCAGATTTATCAAAGCAGCAGAAATTACCTGAGCCTTTCACCCTTCAATTCTGCTCCACCCTTCTCTGCACTTCTCTGTCTAAACAGTTGTTTTAGTGAGTGAGAAGAAAGAATGGGAGGTAATTAATGTTTCTTGTAATATTCCTTGTTTAGTTTTGTAATACTTCTGTCAGGCTTATTTTCATCTTACGCAAAGGAAGTCCCACTGGAATATTATAATCTCAGTGTTAGCAGAAAGCTGTGGTATTTAAATTAATAAAGAACTTCCAAGGAAACTATGGCTTTCCTTGAGAATTTGGTTTAAAGAGTATGTCATTCTTCAGAGTTTATATCACCTCCACGGTGTTTAAGCCAGAGATAAGAATCTTTCTAAGGAGCTGGGTTTTAGATTTGGATTATATAATATGCAGAATGCTATAGCTATACCCAGACATTCTGCACCCACCGTGCCTGACACTCCCGCCCCCTTCTGCCCATGCCTCCTGCCCCAGTTTGGCCTCTGTAACAGCCTCCTGGCTTGACTCCCTCCTCCTGCTGTGCCCTTTGCTACCAGCTCTCCTGAGCCAGACCTTTGCTTAAATGCCTCCAAAGCCCTCAATGACTAGATCCTAACCCAGCTTTTTTCCTTATGCCCCATTCTTCCCCTTCACACAACCATTCCAGACAATTTGCCCTTTCCCTTCTCCATCTCACACTTTACTATTGTTCCCTCTGCTGCCCTTCTTTCTCTCTGCCATCTCCATCTCTGCAAGGCCACATCTGGCCCATTCTTCAAACCAGGGGCTGTCCTGGGTTTCCTCCAACATTGCTATCTAAAGTGCTGTGTCTCACCCTTCACCTCCCATAGGACTCCCATCTCTCCATCTCTGTCTGTCTCATAGCACCTACTACTTTTCACCTTGTATTATAGGTTGCCAATTTCCTAAAGGAGCCCTGTGGCACAATGGTTAAGCTTTAGGCTGCTACCTGAAAAGTCGGTGGTTTGAACCTACCCAGTGGCTCCATGGGAGAAAAGGCTCCGTGAGAGAAAAGACTTGGAGGTCTGCTCCCATAAAAAATACAACCTAGGAAACACTATGGGGCAGTTCTACTCTGTCATATAGATGGTATCACTGTGAGTCAGAATCGACTAGACAGCACACAACAACAATTTCCTAAATGATAGATGAATATATTCTCCTTTTAAGAAACTGAAACACTAGACATAAAACTTCAGCCCCGCCCCACCCCCCGCATCCTCAAGCACTTCTCCATTCCCCAGAGGTAACCACTTCTATGAGTTTGGTGTGTTTTCCTTCTAGATCTTTTACACACACACACACACACACACACACACACACGTATATAATTCTGCAACTTGCCTTCTTAATGCAGCATTGTTTTTTTGAGATCTATGTTGGTACATGCAGACTTAGATTTTTTATTTTCTATGGAATTTCATCATATGATGACACTTCATTGTATTTACCTGTCCTTTATGGACATTCTGTTCTCTCTGCCCCAAATATTTTCCTGCCAGCTGGCCCAGCTAACATTCAGTTTTTACCTCCACTGTAGAGTCTTTCCTGACCCCTACCCTGGACTGAGTATTCTTGTCATCCTCTATCACCACCTCTTCAGTACATAATACCTAAAAAAATGGCCTCTGAATTCTTCCTCACTGCCTGCAGATTAGATGCCCCTCCTTTGAAAGCATTGTCATAGGATGCCCTAGGCTCTGGAGTCTCAGCTTCTGCCCTGCACATTTGTCAATGTTACTCTAGCAAAGGCAGCTTGCTCTTCCTCACTCTCTGACGTGCCAAGGTGCCAACATTTAAAATAACAATACATTCAGCAGCTAGTGCACAATTAAGTGTTTTCCTGTGAGCTCCTTGTGTCTCTGAAACCCAACACAGTGCCTGGCACATGGCAGATCCTCAGTCGTATTTCTCATACAGGATTGCAAGTTCCCTAAAGTCAAGATTTGTATCTGATTCATTTGTGACCCCCTCAAGGTCTTGCACAGTGCTTTACCCATATTGCTAAATAAATAATAAGTGAGTGATGAAACAATAGGTCAGTCTGGCCATTTCAGACAAAGGCTCACTCCCTTCAGAAAAAGGAGTGAGATGTGAACTGGAGAATTAGTCACCTTGTGGTATAACCAAGCTAAAAGTGGTATTGCAGGGGAGGAGGGAGGAACGAGAGCAGGTGTTGAATCTATTCCAGCTGTGATGGAAGGAATGCAGCCAAGAGGCTGAGCCTATCCTGGCTCTACTCAGCACAAGGTTCTGAATCCCGGCATAACACATCTGTCAATGTTGGCAACCTCTCTGTCTTAGTGGAACCAGGAGCTCAAGGGCAGAACCATGGCTTACAAAGACACTTATGATATAGTGCCTGACCTGGACTCTGTGGTCTCTGTCCTGTGTCAGTACATGGAGTCTCATTGTCACTGTGAGTTGTCCCTTAAACCCTTCTCTCAGCATTGCCTTGGGCTTAGCCACCTGCCCTGCTCAGGATCTCAGCACCCTGCTCTGGCTTTCCAAAGAACTTCTCCTAAATTTGGGGGCACAAGCACTAGCTCTCAAATGGGCTTTCTGGAAAGGCCCAATCAGATCTTTTGGAGGCTTCTACCAGAATCCTTATGTATTTGATGTCTAGCGTTGTCCAGCCCCAGTCCTTCTCCTCACTGTATCAGAGGGTTATTGTCCTGTTTAATACCTTCGGTGACTCCCATTTGCCTCCAGAATAAAGTTTAACTCAAGCTGTCCCTGAGCTGGTCCCTGTCTCCTCTTCCCATACTGCCTCCTGGCTGTCAACACTTCTAGATTCATAAGGTTCCTTGGGTGTGTAGTCTTCTCTCTTGCTTCAGAGCCTTGGCACATGCAACACTCTTCCTTCTCCCCATCTGGCTTCATGCATTTCTTCTTAGATCTCAAGCTTCCTTAAATCATCTTCCTTATCTAGGTGAGGTCATCTTGCTATATGATTCTATACACCCCAAAACCACTTGCCATCAAGTCAATTCCAACTCACAGTGACCCTATGTGTGTCAGAATAGAACTGTGCTCCATACGGTTCTAGTAGTTGATTTTTTCAGAAGTAGATCTCCAGGCTTTTCTTCCAAGGCACCTCTGGGTGAACTCAAACTACCAACCTTTCAGTTAGCAGCGAATATATTAACCTTTTGCACCACCCAGGAACTCTATACACCCCGCACATCCCCATTTTAGCCCCAGTGAGGATGATTGCTAGTTTAATAGTGCATCTTCAGATCTCTGAGGAGAGACCACCCTGGGTGACTGGCCCAGGGCCTGACCCAGAGTAAGTGCTCACTAAATAGTCAATGAAGAAATAAATGGAAGAGTACTTTCTCCTGCCCTACACCCCTGATCTTGCAATGCCTCGAGTTTTTTCTGAATTCTTTTGCTAGCTAAGAACCCCTGGAGTTTCTGATTTAGAGTCTTTTCCTTGAGGGCTGCACTATGTTTTAAGAAGATGCCTATTCCCAGCTGCACAGCTTAGGTACATAAAATTTGCGTATTGCAATAAATACTTGGCCTCATGAATTTCTAACCTGTTAAATAACAGAACTTAAAATGCTAGGTAAGCATGTAAAAGAAGATAGCATCGTAAATACTAGAAAATTACAGGTTGGTGATTTTTTTCCCTTTGATCTTATAACTTTTTACCAGATGAAAGAGTGGTTGCCTTAGAGAGTGTCTTGGGTAGATTTTTCCCTGCATTGATTGCTCCTAATTTGTTTGGGATAAGGAAGAAAGCACCCACTGTGGCAGAAGCCAACTAAGAATGACTGCCCAGCTCACAACAAATCGCCCTTCTCTATGAATATCCCCGAACAAAGGGTAGGCACTCAGCAGCTGTGCTTTGTGAGAGGGACTGCTTGAAGGATAGACCCCTGACCCAAGCAGGGCCAACTGGCCTCTCTTCTGGAATTTGAAACTTGAACAATTTTAGGCTTGGGGATGGAATATTGGAGTGGTGTTAACAGCCCCTAGAGAGGTGGTAGGAGTGAGTGGGTGGTACAAATAGTTAATGCCCTCAGCTGCTAACCAAAAGGTAAAAGGTTTGAGACCACCCAGAAGCACCTGGCAATCTAACTTCCAAAAAAATCAGTCATTGAAAACCCTGTGGAGCACAGTTCTGCTCTGACATACATGGGGTTGCCATGAGTTGTAGTTAACTCAGTGCAAATCATGTAGTTAGCTGGTTCTGACAACCATTTGGCTCTAAAAGTAGAAGAAACAATCAATGGAATTGCTATTTTGAATTTGCTAATCAGCATGAGAAGAAAAACATCACCAGTGATGAGGAAGTGACCCATCATGTCAATTATATGAACCAAAGTGGTACCCGACTTCAGGAAATTAAATATCTCAACTTTCTGAGGACAGATAGGCATGACTGTAGAGCCATGCCTTGCAATGAGATATGGCTCAAGAGACTTTAAAAATTAAATTCTAAATGTAAAATCACAAATAACTCCAAAGAGAAAGAAAAAGAAATCTAGAGAAACAGCTAATAAGCCTGGATTTTAAATATGAAAGAATATGGTCCCCACCCTCAAGGACTTCACAATCTGATGGAGAACATAAAACATTTAACCCAATAATTCAAACCCAAAGGAGAAAGTGCTGAGAACCCTGAGAGAGGGACAAGCCACTGGCTAGTAGAGGTGGTAGGTGAATTATTATCCAGCTCAGGGGATAATGTCTTGGTCCCCATTTGTTTCGTATAGAGTAGGCCAGGCTTCTCACCATGTTGTAAGGATGGGAAGGCCCTTATCTTCTTTTATTCTCTCATGCCTTTGGGCAAGAACCCTGGGGTTGCTAAAAGAAAGGTTGGTGGTCCGAACCCACCCAGTGGCTCCAGGGTAGAAAGACCTGGCGATCTGCTTCCATAAAGATTACAGCCTAGAAAACCCCACGGGGCAGTTCTACTCTGTCACACGGGGTTACTACAAGCTGAAAATCAACATGATGGCACCTATCACCAACAACAACATGCATCTGGGCACATAATAACCAAAAAAAAAAAAAAAAACTCATTGCTGTCAAATCAATTCCGACTCATAGCAGCAACCCTACAGGACAGAGTAGAACTGCCCACAGGGCCTCCAGGGAACAGCTGGTAGGTTTGAGCTGCTGACCTTTTGGTTGGTAGCTGAACACTAACCACTGCACCACCAGTAAATACTGTTTTGACTGAGTAGCTGAACCATCACACTTTTACCACATTGGGGGCTCTAACTCACAGCAACCCCAAACGTGTCAGAGTAGAACTGTACTCGTAGGGTTTTTCGAGGGCTGGTTTTTTGGAAGTAGATCACCAGGCCTTTCTTCCACGGATCCTCTGGGTGGACTTAAACCTCCAACCTTTTGGTTAGTAGCTGAATGGGTTAACACCCATTTTCACCGCTCATGGACTCAAGGGCTTTAAGTAATTACCATTTATTTACTGCCTGCTATTTACAAGGCACCTTATGAACATTACCTCATTGCACCCTTATACTATTTCTGTGGAGTAGGTTGTATTATCACATTTTAAAGATGAAAGAACTATCCTTGGAAACGATAAGTTGACAAGACCACACACCTAGGAAACAGCGGAGCCAGGATTCTAAGCCAGACACTGAAGTCTTCCCATTCTACTCTGCCTATAGGAGATGCTACAAAATATTGAGGCCAACTCTTTATTTTATCTACAGCCAGGGAAACACAGAGCCACCAATAGTCACTCAGTCCACTGGGGAGCCAAAGAGAGAAGGCTGATGCTGGAATTATAGCTTCCTTCTCTGAACAAAAAGGGTGTTGTTGAGATGTTAATGTGAAATCTCAGACTACAGTTTTGAAATCAAGGTAAGTCTGCTCTCCAGCCAGTTCATTATCTTCTAGTTTAACTGGCTCTCAACCTGCTCATCAGAACTGATCATTTTTTCCCCTGTGCTCTTAAGTGTTGTTGTCTCTACCACTATTTGTCATTTATTTTCATTAGTCACCTGTGACTGTTAGTTTTTTATTAGACTTTTAAGCCCTTGAGATCAGTGACCCTGCAAGGCACAGAGTAAGTGCTCAATATATGTTTGTTTAACACGATTCTTGCTGTTTTGAAAAGACTAATTCAAACACAAGATGCTTTTATTTAGTACTTTGAAAAAGAGCTTATTTTGGAAAGTTTCCTCTGAATGCTATAGGAATTGTATTGGGACCTCATTATTTGCTATAACACCAGCTTGAAGCACCTGAAATCTATTTCTTACTCAGAGTTTTACTTTGGTCTTCTAGTCTAGTGCATTACCCAAAGGTAATCAGCTTGACATGAAATCCTTCCCATAAAGAAAGAAAACTTAAAAAGATTGCAAAAGCATTGTGTTGTTCCATCAGCTGGTGAATGGATAAACATAATGCGGTATATCCATACAATGGAATATTTTGTAGCCTTAAAAAGGAATGGAGTACTGATACATGCTATAATATGAATAATCCTTGAAAACATTACACTAAGTGAAAGAAGCTAACCACAAAAGACCACATATTGTATGATTCCATTTATATAAAACATCTAGAATAGGCAAATTTATAGAGACAGAAAGCAGATTAGTGGTTGCCTAGAGCTGGGAGGATGAGGAAGGTTGGAGTGATACCTAAAGGAAACAAGGTTTCTTTGGGGAATGATGAGAATGTTCTAAAATTGATAGTAATGAGGTCTGTACAACTCTGTTTAAACTGAAAATCATTGAATTGTATACTTTAAATGTGTGGATTATATGGTGTGTAAATTATATTTCAATAAAATTGTACCAAAAAAATTTTCTTTTTTAAATCATCGTGTTGTTCCACTAACCAGATTTGTTTACCTTGTTAGTTTTGTCCCTTAAGCTGAGCCTTGACAGGAAAAGCACCTGGGTAGGCCTGAGGCCTGCCCAGTTCCTCAAGCCCAACTTCACACAGGAAGTATTGCCTTTGCTTTTATTCATATTAGCAACACAAAGAGTTTTCTGTTTTCACTTGGAGACATGGGTAGCTACGCAGACCGCACCATTTAGAGCGTGCCAGGACCCTGAGTTCACCACCGTCTGTCAGTTTGTCTTACTGTGGTGATTGGTGGGTTGCTACTGTGGTGGCTTGTGTGTTGCTATGATGCTAGAAGCTTCCACCCCCACTGCCGTCGAGTCGATTCTGACTCATATCGACCCTATAGGACAGAGTACTATGCCACCAGTGTTTCAAATACCAGCAGGGTTACTCATGGTGGACAGATTTCAACAGAACTTCCAGACCAAGACAGGCCAGGAAAAAAAAAATTGCCAATGAAAATCCTACGGATCACACAGGATATTTTCTGATATAGTGCTAGAAGATGAGCCCCTTAGGTTGGAAGGCACTCAAAATACACAGTGGCCACAACAATGAACTCAAGCATACCAATGATTGTGAAGATGTCACAAGACTGGTCAGCATCTAGTTCTATTGTACACGGGGTCACCGTGAGTCAGAGTTGACTCAATACCATCTAACAACAAGAAGGACCCTTAATAGAAGGCTGGATTACCACTAACCACCCAGGATGGATTGGAAAAGGCCCTTGGTCAAACCCAAGCTTAAACAGACCAAAGAGATGAAATCTGCAATCCACTGTCCTTGAAAACACCTAGTTAATCGCACTGCTACTGCTGTGGCATTTGGCATTCCTTGTTGCTTCTTTCTTTATTAAAGGAGACTTTCTTTCATGTGGTGTTAAAATGCGACTAACAAAGTTTAATTACTACTTCTGTATTTAATTTTTTTTTTCATCCTAGACTACAAAAGGCAGCTGAGTTCCCTTCACATCATAAATCTTGGGTTTGTTATTGATGAATTATTTCAGCTATGTCTGTGTGTGTGTGTTTACTGCGGCTCACATTTCAGTAATTGTTAACTTCCTAAAAGCATTCTGTTAGGGGGTCATAGCAATCAAACGTCAAAGGCTACACTGTACTTGTTAGACAACAGCTTTCTTAGTAAGGAGGGGAGAGATGGTCGGATTCAAACGATGTGAATAATAAAGCTTTGAAGCATGGAGGGCGGCACGCGGAGGTGATGCATAATTCATCAGGCAAATTAATCAAATCCCCTTTGCTATGCCCATTGCAATTACATGGAACACGCAGAGTCATCAGCTTTCTCGCCTTTCCCCTGCACCATCCCTGGGAGAAGCCCTGCCTGCTTGCTGGGCTCCATTGGAGTTTAGCGTCCCTGGGCGCATATACCTGGGAACGTGAGGTTTTTCTCCGAACTGCAGGGGAATTGGAAACCCTGGTGGTGTAGTGGTTAAGAGCTACTGCAGCTAACCAGAAGGTCAGCAGTTCAAATTCACCAGGCGCTCTTTGGAAACTCTATGGGGGCAGTTCTAGTCGTTTCTATGGGATTGCTATTGATGGCAAGAGATTTGGTGGGTTTTTTTTTTTTTTTTTTTGGTTTGGTGGGGAGTTGGGGGAATCACAGGGAGAGGTTTAGTGTGCAATAGAGCAGAAAGTGGGGACAATTAGTTTTCTTCATGCTTGGCTGAGCCTTAGTGTAGGGAAGGACCGGCTTACAGGGTGAGGCAGATCACAGATAATAGAAGCTTCATTTCCAACTGACCTTCCATGCGTTCTGCCACACAAGGGAGAAAGGAACAATGCCGATCATGTCAAGAAAGCCAGCGCTGAATACTGAGGCAAGGCTCCAACAAACAAGGAGGGAAAAACAAAAGCAGTAGATAGGGCTTTGCCTTGAAATGGAAATGGTTTCTATAGTCCCCACCAAAAGGAAAAAACAAAAAAAGCAGCTCCATTGAGGAGAGAAAATAAAGTCCGGTAATGAAACATATATTTCTCACACAAGCAAGAAGTGAACACACCACACACTCGTACACATAAGCCATTGTATAGACAATTTCTTCTGGCCCAGGGATGTGTCTCTGAAGGAAAAAAAAAAAAAATTTCCTTCAAACAAGAGCCCTCACTAATGGACCTTCTAGCTGAGGTCACCGAAAAGGATTCATGATGCAGGCAATTTACAATTAAATGCTGTATACCAATGGAAGAAGAAAACAAAAAACATTTCACTGCAGAGTACTGCTATCCTCAGTACTTTCAACATTCTCTTCAGGTTATCTGCTGCTGTGTAATAAACTAACCCCAAACTTAGCTTAAAACAACATCCATTTTATTATATTTCATGTTTTGTGGGGTCAGAAATTCAGGCTGGGCTCAGTTCGATAATCCATTTGTTCCATGTTCCATGTATTATCATTTGAGATCATTTTGTTGCATTAAGGTAGCTTTTGGGCTGGTTTGGAGAGTCCTAGGTGGCTTTTCTTATTTATCTCAAGAGTTCTCGGGTGGTGCAAACAGTTAAGTGCCAGGCTACTAACCAAAATGTTGGTGGTTTGAACCCATCCAGAAGTGGTTAGGAAGAAAAGCGTGGAAATAGGCTTCTAAGAGGTCACAGACATGAGAACTGTATAAGGTGCAGTTCTTCTCTGCAACATACGGGGTCGCCATGAGTCAGAATCAACTCAATGGCAAGTTGGCAACAGGTTTTTTGTTTTGTTTTTTTCTGTTTTGTTTTTAGGAAAGGATGACTGGAAGGCTATGTGGGGCCAGACCGCCTATATCTAGTCTCTCCAGCATAGCCGCTCAGGGCTACCAGAGAAACTGGTCCAAGAGTCAGGAAGTGAAAGTTGCCACTTTCTCAAGGCCTGGGCTTGAAGACTGACATGGCGTCATTTCCACCATATTCTGTTGGTCAAAATGATTACAGAGTCTTCAAAAGGAGGGGACAAAGACCTCCCCATTCAATGGGAGGAGTTTGAAAGCGTATGTAGTCATCATTCCTTCATGATGAGAAGCAGGAAAAAAAAGGGGGGGGGAGGCTACACATGGCTTCCAGGATAGGAGATGGCATTTAGGAACATTGAAAGGAGCAAACACAATCGCCCCTACATTCACTGCCCAACAACTCAAGTCACAAGTTTCTGAAAGGATGGCCTGGGTGGAGCTCACAAGAGATGCAGGATGCATGGGGGAGTGGGAAGTGAGGTGTCCAAATCAGTTCTCCAAATTTCCAATTCAATTTCTCCAATTTCCGATTTCTCCCTTATCTGAACTTGCCTTAAACTCATGGTCAGCTTCCTCTAGTTTTGCACCTAGGTGATTGTCATTTTTAACCGATGCAGGCTCAGAAGAGTTTATTTCTTCAGTGAATGAATGAATGAATGAATCTAACTAGGCTTCTTAAGGGCAGAAACTAATCTTAATCTTCTTTGTTAAGAGATGCATAGGATATGAAGAGTACATGTGTTTGCCTTATTTTGTTTGGTTTTTTTTTGTTTATTTTTGTTCAGTTGATTCTACCTCCCCCATCCTGACATAATTTATTGGGAGGAAATTTCAATACCAAGTAGCTTTTTTCTGTAGCTTTTTTTACCCATCCACTCCTTCTGGCTGTTTTCCTTCCACAACATAGGATGGTTTTCTCTTCTTTCTCTGTGTTTTACACTTTGAGGAAAGAGTTCAATATCCCCTCTTTACGAAACTTGGTTTCATGGGAACCTTTGGGGTTTCTGAGCACCATTCAATTGTGGAAGACTGGGCAGGGACTCTGAAGACACAGTCACAGGGGAATGACTTACAGCAGAATTGGGAAATTCACCCCATTTGTTGATGCCTTGCATCTATCAAATGCCAATTCAGACTTCCATCAATAGCATATTTAAAAAGATACATGTTAGGGAAATTTGTTATCCATGCATTTACAATGAGAGCCAATTCTATTAACTCCTCCAATGTCTGTGCATTATGGCTTGGCTTTCAGGAGCAAGCCTTGAATAAACTTTTCAGTGATTTCACAACACTTTCATTATGGCTGTTCCATTATGAAGCAGACGAACATTTTCTTGAACAATTAGATGTCGTTGTGTAGAATAAAGAGTGAGGTTTGCTTGAGAAAACGGAAACCTATCTGCTTAGGTGATTCATTTTCTTCCAACAAGGCAGCACATAATAAGCTTTTCCTCTGGAGCCTTGTCTTCCTTCCCATTTCAATTAGTGACAATGACTAGAGAAAGGGAAGAATGTCTTCTTCACATCCTTGTGCTGCTGCAAATAAGGCTGGCCAATGAATAACAATGAGGTAGGGAAGGGAAAAGCAAGGTGGGGCCAGGGGAGCAGCTGCAAGAAACCAGCCCTGCTTTCCTGGAGCAGCTGATTCCCAAAGTACAGTGCAGGGCTGGGGTCTGGGGGAATTGGGGGGCAAAGCTAAGATGGGAAGAAAGACTTAGACTTGGATGAAAATTCAGCAGGGAGCCAGGTCACTGCAGAGACTGGCAGGCACAGTAAAGCACTGCTCCTGTCCCTGTCTGAGGCAGATCTCCTCAGGCCTTGCTCCCTGGTATTTGGAGCAGACTGAACGTTCGCACTTTGTACAAGGAGCACATTCACAGTCATTTGTACATGTACGTTTCTGGACATAATTCAACTGTGTTGATATTTTGTTCACGGAGTTTTGATATTCTCCTGCCACCAGGTATGTCAACTGACCATTCTTTTAGAAGCAATGTAAAAATCCAAAATAAATTTGTTTGTTTTTATTCATTCTTTCATTGAATGAGCACTTTAAAAAAAAAACAGTTGTCATCAAGTTGATTCTGACTCATGGCAAACCAATATGTGTCAGAGAAGAACTGTGCTCCATGGGGTTTTTGGTAGTTGATTTTTTGGATGTAGATTGCCAGGTCTTTCTTCCCAGATGCCTCCAGGTTGACTGTAACCTCCAACCTTTCAGTTAGCAGCCAAGGGCATTAACCATTTACACCACCCAGGGACTCTGAATGAGCACATACATGGTGTCTTAGGCTGGGTCTCTAGATAAGCAAAACCAGTAAATCATATAAATACATCTATATAGGGAAAATTATATCAAGAAATGGCTCAAGTGATTGTTAAGGCTGGAACATCCCACATACATAGGTCAGGATAGAGACTTCTCCTGATTCATGTAGCTGCAAGGGCTGGTGAACTGAAGATTGGCAGGTCAGACATCAGGGCTGTTGCTCACAGGCTGCAAGGATCAGTGAATGCCAAGGTTGGCAGGCAAGACGGCAAGTAAGCTGCTAGTTCAAGTCCCAAGAACTGGAGTTCAGATGAACACGAGTCAGCTGCAGGATCCTGTGCAGGAAAAAGCCCCTGAGCCTTGCCAGAAAGTCCATTTATATTCAATGCAGGCTACATCCCTAAGGAAACTCCCTTTCAACTGATTGACTACTCACAGCAGATCCCATCAAGAAGATGATCACAAATCATGGACATGATTACATCATCAGATGACTGCCCAACTACGTCATAGTTGACAAACCACTGAGAATCATGACGCAGCCAAGCTGACACACAACCTCAGCTGTCACTCATTAATTCACTGGCCTTTCAATTTCTGGCCCATGAAGGCAAACTTTTTGTCTTATTGTGTGTACTCTATTCTCTATCACGTTTCTGTTGTCCCCGATCTCTACATGCAATTCATCTTTGGCAAACATTAATACCTCACTTCCTTCATTCCGGACCCTGTTTTAGGCAGCTGCAATAAAACAGTAGCCAGAACACAGCTTCTGCCCTTCTGGAACTCACAGGCTAGAGTGGGAAGAAAGCAAGTAAAAAGTACAGTCAATCCTCCTCTTTCACAGATTCCAAGTTTGTGTATTTGCCTACACACTTAAATTTATTTGTAAGCCCCAAATCAATACTCATGGCAATTTCATGGCCATTCATGGACACATGCATATGCAGAGCAGTGAAAAAGTTGAGTTGCCCAACACGCACATTCCCAGCTGAGGTTGGACAAGGCAATGCTCTGCCTCCTTGTTTCAGCTGTCATACTGTAAACAAATTCAACAAATTTCCTTCTTATGCTCTGCTTAATGTCATATTTTTCACATTTTTGTGTTTTTTTGTTGCTGATTTCTCAGTGTAAAATGATCACCAAATGCAGTGCTGAAGTGCTGTCTAGTGTTCATAAGTGCAAGAGGGCTGTGATGTGCATTATGGAGAAAATACATCTGTTAGATAAACTGGGTTTAGGCATGAGTTATAGTGCTGGTGGCTATGAGTTTGATATTAACGAATCAACGTTATGTATTAAATAAGATGTCTTTAAATAGGAACACACATAAAACAAAGTTATGTGTTGATCAGTTGACAAAAATGTTGTGACCAGAGGCTCGCAAGAACCTAACCTTGTACTTCCCCCTAAGAACAATGGTTCAGTATCTGCTAATCCAGTGTTCATGGCTTTCTCCTTCTTGTAGACGCTCCATATGGACACCACTGGTCTTGTCAGCTGGTTGGCCAGTTTGAGTTCTTCAGCAGAGCTGTCTCCTTTCTTCAGGGCAGAGGGCTTCCGGGGAAGAGCATGAGCAAAAGGACTTCAAGGCATTTGCCAGTTTCCACATGGCCTACACCAATGCTCAGCTCTTCGGGATTCATGCAAAGAGTGCCAAGGAAGCTGCAGAGCATGATGTGGAGAAGAAAACAAACCTCTGTCAGGGTCCTTTAATAAAAGAGCAGTGAAGCCTTTTCCCCTTCCGCCAAACACACACACACACACACACACCCTAAAAACTCTTTCCATAATAACAAAGTCTCCAAGTCTGTCCTTTGGTTGGAATGAATATGATTAGGGAATAGTTTTTCTCCTAATATCTATGCAATAATAGGAACTTTCTTATCCCTGGTGGCATGTGCTTGAGATTCATGAGTAGAGTGGTTTGTCACCACAGAGGCTGAGGATTTGACTCTCAGGTTGTATAGACAAAGAGCTGATGCGTACTAGTTTCAGTCCCTCACTGGTTTTTAATCTCTCTCTCTTTCTCTCTGCTGCCTTTGAGAGTAGGTTTGCACTGCACATATTGGATAAGGATGTCATAATTTGTCTGATTGTTCACCACAACCCCAGGAACTGAACAACATTTATTTGTAGCTTCTGTTCATTCTCCCGTGTCTGAGGTCATCAAACCCCACTCCCAGCACCATGGGATGGTTTTTCCAGGCCAATATTACCTAAACCTCCACCTCTCATAATAATGCAGGCTTGGATAAAATATGTTTGGCAATAGGATTCCTTTCTCAAAAGGAGCATATAAGGTTCTTATCTTGGGTGGGAGGTGAGGAGGACAGGTGAAAAGGAAGTGACTACCCTATGATCATTTGGAACTTCTCTTTCCCATGCATGTCCACTTGGGCACAGTTTGGTATCCACTATATTTACTTTTGGATTTTTGGGGGCAATCCAGACTCACTGAAAAATACTATTTTTCACTAAGCTCACAATACTGTGACCCCATATGTTACAGGATTAAAAAATCTGGACCCTACTTGCCGAGTCACTGTGGAATTTTTCTTGAAACAACTTTCATATCCTATAGCTCTCCAGGGCAATATGCTCCTTTACAAATTAGTGATTATTTTTGCAGCAGAGCTTTTATGATTCTCTCTTCCATGGCTCTCAGCCTCTTGAAATCTTCCCACTGAACTTTCTCAAAACCTTTAGTCCCACCCTGAAGTAGGAACCTCAGACATAACTTTATTTGTTTTATGGCTATTGTGGAAGAATCTCTGGAAGCAATGAGAGGTATTGGCTGGTCCCCTTCCCTAGCCAATCTCCAGGCTCTTGAGTTTTCCAAAGGTCCCTCCCTCTCTGGAGCTAAGCCCCTGCTGATAAAGATTGTTAAAATCAGTGTCCACAAGACCTCCCCCCCAATGCTGCCCTACAGCATGCAATTTACTGCTGGCAAGTAAGGAGCCGTTATCAGTCCACACTCAAAATGCTACTCCACACTTGCTTCTTAAGGATATTCTTGATAACCCACTTCAGCTCTAGAAATTGTGAATATGAATGGGGTACCAGGCCTCACTGCCAGAAAGAATGCAAGGTATTTCTGCTTCCTGCAGTTCTTCAGGCACAACCTTCCAGCCACAACTACACACCAACTTTCCAAACCAGCTTGTATATGATAAGAAAGGTTATTGGGGTCAGCCAAAGGCAGGGCAGGTCCACTCATATTGGCGTGCTGATCATTTCTACCCAGATAGCTCAAGGCCTGGGCCCAACCCTTTTCTTTCAGCTACTGACCCTCCCTCTGAGCTGGAAACCTCAAGTTAAATTAGTGAGAAGTTTGAAAAATCACCTATAATACCCATCAAACCGGGAACCCTTTTTATGCTCTGAAAACGGTGGAACTAGGACAGAAGGTGAGAGCAGAGGTCTTAACCCCACTGATACAACCTGCAGCACAATAGGCATCAGTGAAGAGACTATTTAAATCATTAGCACCTTAAGAAGTCAGTTCTTGTGCCTGCTAAAGTGCTTTCAAGGGGTTCCCTCTCCCAACCAACATCTCTAACCTCATCCCACTCACTCTGCTCCACCTATGCTAGGCTCTTTCCTCCCCTAGGTCACACTGTGTCTTTCCCACATCAGGGCCTTTGCACTTGCTGTTGCCCCCTATTTGGAGTGCTCTGTCTCCTGGTCTTACCACTGTAATGGGCAGATACCTCATCTGTTTTGTTCACCACATTCCCCAGCACCTCAAACAGTGCCTGCAATAAACATAGTAGGCACTCAATAAATGATTATTGAATGAATGTTGAAAGAATAAACGTAGCTTTTTAGAATTTTCTCTTTATCCTTGGTACTCTGAAAATCTACCAGAGCAGAGAATGAGGATCAGAGAGACTAAGTAAGTTTTCAGTCTCACATAACTACTAAGTGTGGTGGGGCTGATATGTATCATAATGATAGTGAATATCCCTTGGGATTGGCATGATAGTGATGGTAGCACAATGGGATAAAGTCCTTATTTTATGTGTTCACTCTGGAGGCCTTGCTAACTACAAACAATTGTTTCTATCTGGATTTTTCAGTCCAAGAAAAATTAGAGATGGCACTCATGGGTATCATGAGGAGGTTCTGGCTCCCAATATTTCTTTTATAGACTATCTGTTATTAAAGTTGTTACTTCTTGTGAGAATTACTTTTTTGATCATGAGACCACCTTTGCACCTATATCAGCATTATATGAAAAGGTAACTGACTGGAATTAAACAGAGCATTGGTTTAGTGCTTGGCTGCTCACAAAACGGTCAGTGGTTCAAACCCATCAACTGCTCTGTGGGAGAAAGATGTGGCAGTTTCCATCGGTAAAGATTTACAGGCTTTTGGGAGCCAACATGGTGCTATAAACAAGCACCATTCTGTCCCTCTGCAGCAAAGCCTCAAAAAACTAAAGTAAAACAGAAAGAAACATCAATCCAGGAACCCTAAGTACCAATGAAGGAATAAAGAACTTGATCAAGCACCGAATGGAATAAGAAACTGACAGAGAACATACAATGAGGAGAGCTGCAGAGTGGAGGTGCCCTTCCAGCTAATGTGGCCAGGATTTGTCATCTTGGGCTACAACCACCAAAGAACTCATACAGAGACTATGGGATGGCAACTTCATGGAGCTTCCTACAGGAGGCAGGGCACCTGGTAACCAGAGATACATGCTTCCTCACCCCCATCCTTCTTCCCTCTCTGCAGCCTCTTCTGCTTGCCAACAGGCCATGATTTCTTGGCCGGAGAGACACTACTAGTTCACTGCCGCTGGCATCCACCCCATCCCCACCAGCTGGCCCACTTCAGTGCCATTTGTTTGTTTGTCTTGGTTTGTATTTTTGTTTGTTTTTGGATTTTTTTTATTGCTTCTCTCTCTGCCCCACCCGCAACTGCCAGTGCAGCAACCACCATAGGTCACCTTCGGTCTCATCCTCTCCTTTTCTTCCTGCCTATCAACACCATGTGCTGAGTGCCACACAGTTCCCTACACCCCACCCTGCACTGTCCCCCAAACTGGCTCCATCACTCCCAGTTTGTGCCACAAATAACCCATCCCTTCCCCTCCACCCCCGCTGAGTCCACCCTGCTCTCTCATAGCTGAGTGATCAGCCCTGCCCACCTGGACAAGGTGGTGAGAAGTATCATGCCTACAGGTGAGCAAGTAACAAAATAAACCCAGCCCGCCTGCCCAGACAAAACCAAATAAAATTTTAAAAAGCAGGATGAAACAATCAAATTTGGAATCAATAAATGAAGACAATAACTCCTGAATGTTCCGGACACAGCAGACAATATCAAAACATATATAAAAAAAAAAAAAAAGAAGAAGAGCGAGAGAGATTGGATGCCTCCAGAGAGTGGCCAAACTAAAACACCAGATGATCTTCTGTTAGAATAACAGGCACTGGAACTACCTGACAGGGAATTCAGAACTCTAATAGTCAGGGTTCTACAACAGATGAAGGAAAATGCAGACAAAAATAAGGAAAAGAAAGGCAAAACAATAGACAAAATCAGGAAAAAATACCAAATAAACAACTAGAGATCATGCTAAAATGGCAATTAGAAATCCAAAACACAAACAACAAGATTTCATAAATGGAAAGTGCAATAAAAGATTTTAGGAGCGAACATGAAATAATGGAAGACATGATGAACGATATCGAAGACAAATCCTTGGATACCACTTTGAGGAAAAATCAGAGAAAAGAACAAAGAAAAAATGAAGAAACACTAAGAATGAGGTGGGATACAATCAAAAGCAAAAATTTTCAAGTGATCAGAGTTCAAGAAGAGGGGGAGAAAATGAAAACACAGCGAGGATCATTGAAGATTTGCTGACAGAAAACTTCCCTAATGTCATGAAAGATAAAAAGCCAACTATCCAAGAAACTCGAGGAACCCTTTGTAGGATAGATGCCAAAAGAAAAACACCAAGACATATCATAAGCGCAATCCCCAAAACCAAAGACAAAGAAAGAATCCTGAGAGCAGCTCAAGAAAAATGAAAAAGCTACATACAAAGAGGAAACAATAAGACTAAGCTTTGATTACTCAGCACAAACCATGCAGGCAAGAAGGCAATGGGATGATATACACAAAATCTTGAAAAAAAAAATGCCAAACGAGAGTAATATATCCTGCAAAACTCTTGCTCAAATATAATGACAAAATTAGGACATTTCCAAATAAAGAAAAATTAAGGGAACACATAAAAACCAAACTTATAAGAATTATTAAAGGGAGTCTTTCAGTTACAAAACCAACAACATTAAACAACAAACTGAATCTAACACATAAAACAGCATCAGTCAGATACCAACCTAGATAATGAACTCTTATGGATAAAACAAAACTAAAAAATTTACAACAGGGAACCAGGGAGGTCAATCTGAAAACGACAACAAGGTCAAAACAATTAAAGTGGGAATAAGAGGTGTAGGTATAGAATTTCCAAATGTAGAGGAAGTCACAGCATTATCAAATAATAAAAGGCTGGTTTAAACTTAGGAAGATGGGTAAATTTCAAGGTGACCAAAAGAAAGTTAACAAATCTACTCAACAAAATAAAGAAGAAAAACATACAGTATCAGTAAGCACAAAATCTCCTTAAACAAAAGAAACAAGGAAAAAAAAAAGAATTCAGCACAAGCACGGAAGAATAAGAAGAAAGAAAATTTCAGTACCACAAAAAAAGCACTACAAAAAGACAGCAATAAACTCACACTTATCAATAATCACACAGAGGTAAATGGCTCAAATGCACCCATAAAGAGACAGAGAGTGGCAGAATGGATAAAAAAACAGGACCCATCAATATGCTCTCTACAAAAGAAACAATTAGAAACAAAGACTTAAACTTATTAAAAAATCAAAGGATGTAAAAAATATATCAAGAAAACACCAAATAAAAAGGAGCAGAAGTGACAATACTAGTCTCAGATAAAATAGACATTAAAACAAAATCCACCATAAGAGACAAAAACTGATTAAAGGAACAATCCACCATGAAGACATAACCACAATAAACACACACGCACCTGACGAAAGGGCTCCAAAATACATAAAACAAATTCTAACAGCACTGAAAATAGAAACTGATAGTTTCACAATAATAGTAAGAGACTTCAACACACCCTCTCGCTAAAGGACAGAACATCTAGAAAGAAAAGCAACAAAGATACAGAAGAGCTAAAGGACACTATCAACCAACTTGACCTCGTAGAAATATATAGAACACTCCACCCAACAGCTGCAAAGTACACATTCTTTTCCAGTGCACATGGAACTTTCTTCAGAATAGACCCGTTCTTAGGCCACAAAACAAACCTCGACAAAATCCAAAACATTGAGACAATACACAGTTTCTTCTCTTTTCACAATGCCATCAAAGTAGAAATTAATAACAGGAAAACAAGGGGAAAAAATGGACTACATGGAAACTGAACAACACCCTGCTTAAAAACCACTGTAATAGAAGAAATCAAAGAAAGAATAAAAAAAATTCCTAGAATCAAACAAGAATGAAAATACATCATAACAAAACCTTCAGGACACAGCAAAGGCAAGTCCCCAGATGTCAATTTGTAGCAACAGATGCACACATCAAAAAAGAAGAAAGGGACAAAATCAAAACCTTAGCTACACAACTGGAACAAATAGAGAACAGCAAAAGAAGCCCAGGGCCACCAGAAGAAAGGAAATAATAAAAATCGGAGCACAAATAAATGAAAAGAGGATAGAGAGAATTAACAAAACCAAAAGTTGGTTCTTTGAAAAGATCAACAAAATTGACAAATCACTGGCCAAAATGACAAAAGAAAAACAGAGGAGGATGCAAATAACCCAAATAAGAAATGAAATGGAGGAATATTACAACAGACCCAACTGAAATAAAAAGGATCATAAGAGAGTACTATGAAAAACTATACTCCAACAAATTAGAAAAGCTAGAGAAAATGGACAAATACCTAGAAACACACTACCTACCCAAACTAACACAAAACGATATTGAAAATCTGAACAGACCCATAACAAGAGATTGAGAAGGTAATTTAAAAAATTCCCAACAAAAAACAGCTCTGGCTCAGATGGTCTCACAGGAGAATTCTGCCAAACATTCAGAGAAGAGCTTACACCAGCATTACTCAAAATATTTCAGAACATAGAAAAGGAGGGATACTTCTGAATTCATCCTATGAAGCGGGCATAACCATGATACCAAAATGGGCAAAAACACCACAAAAAAGAAAATTGCAGACCAATCTCTCTTATGAATATAGATGCAAAAATTCTCAACAGAATTCTAGTCAATACCATTTAGCATCATATAAAAAAATAATAATACACAACCACCAAGTGGTATTCATACCAGGTATGCAAGGATGGTTCATCATTAGAAAATCAATCAACATAATCTGCCACATAAATAACAGAATCCCACAATCATCACAATCGATGCAGAAAATGCAATCTACAAAGTTCAACAAATATTCCTGATGAAAACTCTCAATAAAATGATTATAGAACTTACATCCCTCAACCTAATAAAAGACATTTATACAAAACCAACAGCCAACATCATTCTTAATGGAATGAAAACATTCCCCCTGAGAACAGGAACAAGACAAGAATGCCCTTTATCACCACTCCTATTTAACATTGTGCTGGAAGTCCTAGCTAGAGCAATAAGGCAAGAAAAAGAAATAAACGGTATCCAAATTGGGAGGAAGATGTAAAACATTCCCTATTTGTAGATTATATGATATTATACATAGAAAACCAACAAGACTTCACCAGGAAACTTCTGGAGCCAATAGAAAGATTCAGCAGAGTAGCAGGATACAAGATAAACATACAAAAATCAGCTGGATTCCTAGACACCAATAAAGAAAACTATCAAAAAAAAGTCAGCAATACCATTTATAATAACCCCTAAAAAAAAAATACTTGGGAATAAATAGAAACAGAGATGTAAAAGATCTACACAAAGAAAATTACAAAACACTACTGTAAAATAAATAAATAAATAAATGGAAAAACATACCATGCTCATGGATAGGTGGGCTTAACGTTGTGAAAATGTCAATACTGCCCAAAGCAATCTACAAGTGCAATGTAATCCTGATCCAAATATCAACACCGTTCTTTAAAGAGATGGAAAAAACTAATCACTAACTTTGTATGGAATGGAAAGAAGCCTCAGATAAATAAAACGCTATTGAAGAAGAAGAAAGTAGCAGGACTCGCACCACCTGACCTCAGACTACTATAGAGCTGCAGTCATCAAAACAGCCTGATAATGATACAATGAAAGACATATTGACTAATGGAACAGAACTGAGAACTCAGATGTAATTCCATTCACCTACAGTAACCCAATCTTCAACAAAGGCCCGAAGTCCATCAAATGGGGAAAAGATAGTCTTTTTAACAAATGGTGCTGGCAAAACTAGATGTCAATTTGCAAAAAAAAAATGAAACAGGACCCATACCTCACACCACACACAAAAACTTAAAGTGGATCAAAGACCTAAGTATAAAACCCAAAACTATAAAGATAGTAGAAGAAAAAAAAGGGTCAACTCTGGAGGCCCCAATACACAACATTAACAGGATACTAACTATAACTAACAATACTCAAACACCACAAGATAAGCTAGGTAACTGGGATCTTCTAAAAATTAAACACTCGTGTTCATCAAAAGACTTCACTAAAAGAGTAAAAAGAGAACCTAAAAAAATTGAAAAAAAATTTGGCTATGACAAATCCACCCCCCGTGTCTGTCAGTTTGTCCTACTGTGGGGGCTTGTGCCTTTCTGTGATGCTGGAAGCTATGCCACTGGTATTCAGATACCAGCAGGGTCACCTACGGAGGACAGGGTTTCAGCTGAGCTTCCAGACTAAGACTAGGAAGAAGGACCCGGCAGCCTACTTCTGAAAAGCATTAGCCAGAGAAAACCTTATGAATAGCAGCAGAACATTGTCTGATATAGTGCTGGAAGATGAGCCCCCCAGGTTGGAAGGCACTCAAAAGATGACTGGGGAAGAGCTGCCTCCTCAAAGTAGAGTTGACCTTAATGACGTGGATGGAGTAAAGCTTTTGGGACCTTCATTTGCTGATGTGGCACGACTCAAAAAGAGAAGAAACAGCTGAAAACAACCATTAATAATCGTAACCTGGAATATAGGAAAATTGGAAATCATCAAAAGTGAAGTGGAACACATAAACATCAATATCCTAGGCATTAGTGAGCTAAAATGGACTGGTATTGGCCATTTTGAATCAGACAATCATACAGTCTACCATGCCGGGAATGACAACTTGAAGAGGAATGGTGTTGCATTCATCATCAAAAAGAATATTTCAAGATCTATCCTGAAGTACAACACTGTCAGTGATAGGAAAATATCCATACGCCTACAAGGAAGACCAATTAATACAAGTATTATTCAAATTTACGCACCAACCGCTAGGGCCAAAGATGAAGAAATAGAAGATTTTTATCAGCTGCTGCAGTCTGAAATTGATAGAACATGCAATCAAGATGCATTGATAATTGCTGGCAATTGGAATGAAAAGTTGGAAACAAAGAAGAAGAATCAGGAGTTGGAAAATATGGTCTTGGTGATAGAAACAATGCTGGAGATTGAATGATAGAATTTTGCAAGACCAATGGCTTCTTCATTGCAAATACTTTCTTTCACCAACATAAATGGAGACTATACACATGGACCTCACCTGATGGAACACACAGAAATCAAATTGACTACATCTGTGGAAAGAGACGATGGAAAATTTCAATTTCATCAGTCAGAACAAGGCTGAAACTGAAGAAAATCAGAGCAAGTCCACCAGAGCCAAAATATGACCTTAAGTACATCCCACCTGAATTTAGAGACCATCTGAAGAACAGATTTGACACACTGAACACTAGTGACTGCAGACCACATGAGTTGTGGAATGACATCAAGGACATCATACATGAAGAAAGCAAGAGGTCGTTGAAAAGACAGGAAAGAAAGAAAAGACAGGAGTTGGATGTCAGAGGAGACTCTGAAACTTGCTCTCGAATGTCGAGCAACAAAAGCAAAAGGAAGAATTGATGAAGTCAAAGAACTGAACAGAAGGTTTCAAAGGGTGGCTTAGAAGACAAAGTAAAGTATTAAAATGACATGTGCAAAGAGCTGGAGATAGAAAACCAAAAGGGAAGAACACACTCGGCATTTCTCAAGCTGAAAGAACTGAGGAAAAAATTCAAGTCTCGAGTTGCTATAGTGAAGAATTCTATGGAGAAAATATTAAACGAAGCAGGAAGCATCAAAAGAAGATGGAAAGACTACACAGAGTCATTATACCAAAAATAATTAGTCAATGTTCAACCATTTCAAGAGGTGACATATGATCAGGAACCAACGGTACTGAAGGAAGAAGTCCAAGCTGCTCTGAAGGCGTTGGAAAAAAACAAGGCTCCAGAAACTGATGGAGTATCAATTGAGATGTTTCAACAAATAGGTGCAGCACTGGAGGTGCTCACTCATCTATGCCAAGAAATATGGAAGACAGCTTCCTGGCCAACTGACTAGAAGAGATCCATATTTATGCCTATTTCCAAGAAAGGTGATCCAAATGAATGTGGAAATTATAGAAAAATATCATTAATATCACAAAGAAGCAAAATTTGGCTGAAGATCATTAAAAAATGGCTGCAACAGTATACCGACAGGGAACTGCCAGGAATTCAGGCTGGTTTCAGAAGAGGATGTGGAACCAGGGGTATCATTGCTGATGTCAGATGGATCCTGGCTGAAACCAGAGAATACCAGAAGGATGTTTACCTGTGTTTTATTGACTATGCAAAAGCATTTGACTGTGTGGACCATAACAAACTCTGGACAACATTGCAAAGAATGGGAATTCCAGAACACTTAATTGTGCTCATGAGAAAACTTTACATAGATCAACAGGCAGTAGTTCAGACAGAACAAGGGCTACTGATTGGTTAAAATCAGGAAAGGTGTCCATCAGGGTTGTATTCTTTCACCATACCTTTTTAATCTGTATGCTGAGCAAATAATACGAGAAGCTGGACTATGTGAAGAAGAACGGGGCATCAGGATTGGAAAAAGACTTATTAACAACCTGTGTTATGCAGATGACACAATCTTGCTTGCTGAAAGTGAAGAGGAGTTGAAGCACTTACTAATGGAGATCAAAGACTACAGCCTTCAGTATGGATTGCGCCTCAACATAAAGAAAACAAAAGTCCTCACAACTGGACCAATGAGCAACATCATGATAAACGGAGAAAAGATTGAAATTGTCAAGGATTTCACTTTACTTGGATCCACAGTCAAAAGCCATGGGAGCAGCAGTCAAGAAATCAAATGACACATTGCATTGGGTAAATCTGCTGCAAAGGACCTCTTTAAAGTGTCGAAGAACAAAGATGTCGCCTTGAAGACTAAGGTGCACCTGACCCAAGCCATGGTATTTTCAATCACATCATATGCATGTGAAAGCTGGACAATGAATAAGGAAGACCAAAGAAGAATTGACACCTTTGAATTGTGGTGTTGATGAAGAATATTGAATATACCATGGACTGACAAAAGAATGAACAAATCTGTCTTAGAAAAAGTACAGCCAGAGTGCTCCTTAGAAGCAAGGATGGCGAGACTGTGTCTTACATTTTTGGACATGTTGTCAGGAGGGATCAGGCCCTGCAGAAGGACATCATGCTTAGCAGAGTACAGAGTCAGTGGAAAAGAGGAAGACCATCAACGAGGTGGATAGACACAGTGGCTGCAACAATGAGCTCAAGCATAACAACGATTGTAAGGATGGCTCAGGACCGGGCAGTGTTTTGTTCTGTTGTGCATAGGGTCGCTATGAGTAGGAACCGACTCAATGGCATCTAACAACAACAACAACATGACAAATCCGATGAAGGCCTAATCTCTAAAATCTACAGGAAAATCCAGCACCTCTGCAACGAAAAGACAAATAATCCAGTTTAAAAAAGGGCACTAAATGGAAGAATAGCCAGACACTTCCTGTTATTCCCTCTTACAACAAAGACCCAAAAAAACAAGTGAAACGATTATATTTATGACCTGAACATCAGAGGCAAAGTTAGAATACGGACTGAGCAGCAGGGGGAGGCAGGGACAGTTCAGAAGCGGAGAGGAGTTACCAGACCTGAATCACCAGGATCCCTCAGGCAGCATTCCCAGGTACAGCTACAGAGGGCAGGTGGTAGCATTTGGCTGCACTTTCCTCAGGGAGAAGCATCTAGCCACACAGCCTACTCACACCTCCGGGACCAGAAAGGAGCAGCGCTCTCAACAAAAGCTATGTACTTGCAAACTTTACCGTGCCCACAGCCTCCAAGCCAGCTTCAGTGGCAGTTGTTTTCCCTGGGCCTGAGATAGGCTGTGTTGAGCACCTGGAGCCATTCTCGTGGCCTTGGAGTAGGAATAAATTCACAATTGGGGGAAAAGATAATTTACCAGCTCCACCAACCAGGGGAGCTAGGGACAGAAGCGGCTCCTGTCCAGGGATAATGGTTTGTGGGCTTTGAATACCTTTCCCCCCCTTCATGGACATGTGTGGGCCTATGTCAGGAGAATAGGCCCTTGTTGGCAGACTGCAATGGTTTCAGCTGTGTGGTGAGGAGGTGGGTGTTTGATATTTGACACTGCTTTGCCTATTAAATAGGGTCCTCACTTACTGACATCAGGGGCATAAGGACCCGTGGCTCCACTTAGGTAACCCAGCCACCCACAATAGGGATCCAAGGATAACTGGTCCCTCCCAGTCCTTGCAACCAAAGACATTGGGTGCCCATGGTCTGTCTGCAGAACCCACCAACCTGTACACTCTAGGGAACCGGGACATACTTTCCTCAGAGATATTTGGGGGACAGTTCTCAGCCCCTGGCCTTGTTCAGAACCCCTGCTGCAACCAGATACGGGCGCCTACACCAATCACCCCTGCCCCTCTAAGACTGTAGGGCAGAGCCTGTACCACACACTTGGTGATCAGCTACCTGAACACCTGAGCTGAATTCATACAAGAAAAGTGAATGGATTCCTAGACTGATATACCTGATAAAAGCTCTAGCCATCTGGTGAGAGGACGTCAGAGTTTCAAAGGCAAAAATAATCAAGCTAGCTCACTCTAGCAACACATTTGGGCATATCAAAACAAAACAAAGCAAGAAGCTAGGATACAGCTTACAAACATAAAATGAACTAATACAATAATTTATAGATGGCTCAGAGACAACAGTCAATATCAGGTCACATAAAGAAATGGGCCAGAGGCAGGGAATAGACAGACACTTCCGGCAAGCCCTCTTACAACAAAGACCAAAAAAAAAACAAGTGAAACGATTATGTTTATGACAAGGTACGAGCCCTGAACATCAAAGGCAAAGTTAGAAAGCTACCTGAGTGGCAGGGGGAGGAAGAGACGTCTCAGAAGTGGGGAGGAGTTACCAGACATAAATTGCTGGGAGCCCTCAGGCACCATTCCTGGGAGCGGCTGCAGCAAGCTGATACTAGCATTCGGCTGCAGTGTCCACAGGGAGAAGCAGCCAGCCACACAGCCTACTTACACCTCTGGAAGCAGAGAAGAACAGTGCTCTCAGTAAAAGCTACATACTTGCGTATATTTTACCACATCCTCCCCCACCCCAAGCTGGCTTCAGTGGCTGTTGATTTCCCTGGGACAGAGATAGGCACTGTCGAGAGCTTAGAGCCATCCTCCCCGCCTTGAAGAAGGAATAAGTTTACAGTTAAGGGAAAAGATAATTTGCCAGCTCCACTAACCGGTCAAGCTCAGGACAGAAGTGGTTCCCATCCAGGCATAAACAGTCTGTGGACTTTGAGTACTTTCCACCCTGCATGGACCTGTGTGGGCCTATTTCAGGAGAATAGGCCCTTGTTGGCAGACCAGAACTGTTTCAGCTGTGCAGTGGAGAGGTGGGTGATTGAGGTTTCACAACACTTTGCCTATTAAACAGGGTCCTCGCCTGCTCACATCAGGGGCCTAAGTAATGGTCTTATATAATTTACTCCACTCAAATCACCCAGCCACCCATGACAGGGGTCCAAAGATAACTGGTACCTTCCAGTCCTTACAACCAAAAACATTTGGTGCCCATGGTCTGTCTGCAGAACCCACCGACTTATACACTCTAGGGAAGAAGGACCTGTTTTCCTCAGAGACACTTGGAGGACAATCTCAGCCCACTGCCTTGTTCAGAGCGTGACCCCCTGCTGCAACAAGATGCCAGTACCTACACAAATCAACTCTGCCCCTCTAAGATGGTAGGACAGAGCCTGTACCACACACTTGATGATCAGCAACCTGGACACCTGAGCTGAATTCATACAAGAAAAGTGAATAGACCCTAGACTGATATACTGATAACAGCTTTACCCACGTGGGGAGAGGATGTCAGAGCTGCAAAGGGGAAAATAATAAAGCTAGCTCACTCAAGCAACCCATTTGTTATATCGAAACAAAACAAAGCAAGAAGTAGGATACAGAAAATAAACATAAAATAAATTACAAGAGACACACGCTTATAGATGGCTTGGAAACAACAGTCAATATCAAGTCACATAAAGAAACAGAACATGATCGTCTCAACAAGCTCTCAAAACAAAGAATCAAGGGATCTTTTAGATGAAAGTGCCTTCCTGGAATTACCAGGGGCAGAATACAAAAGATTAGGATGCAGGACTCTTCAAGACATCAGGAAGGAAATCAGGCAATACACAGAACAAGCCAAAGAACACACAGACAAAGCAGTTGAAGAAATTAAAGAGGTTATTCAGGAACATAATGAAAAATTTAATAAGCTGTAAAAATCCATAGACAGACAGCAATCAGAAATTCAGAAGATGAACAATAAAACCGCAAAATTACACAACTCAATAGAAAGTCAGAGAAGCAGAAACGAGCAAGTGGAAGGCAGAATTTGTGAGCTTGAAGGTAAAGCACTTGGCACCAACATATCTGAAGAAAAATCAGATAGAAGAATTAAAAAAATAAAGAAACCTTAAGAATCATGTGAGACTCTATCAAGAGAAATAACCTACGAGTGATTGGAGTACCAGAACAGGAGGGGATAACAGAAAACACAGAGAGAATTGCTGAATATTTGTTGGCAGAAAACTTCCCTGATATCGTGAAAGATGAGAAGATATCTATCCAAGATGCTGATCAAACTCCACATAAGGTATATTTTGAAAGAAAGTCACCAAGACATATTATAATTAAACTTGCCAAAACCAAAGATAAAGAAAGAATTTTAAGAGCAGCTAGGGATAAAGAAAAAAAAGTCACTGACAAAGAGAGTCAATAAGAATAAGCTCGGACTACTTGGCAGAAATCACATAGGCAAGAAGGCAATGGGATGACTTATATAAAGCATTAAAGGAAAAAATTGCCAGCCAAGAATCATCTATCCAGCAAAACTGTCTCTCAAATATAAAGGGGAAATTAGGATATTTCCAGATAAACAGAACTTCAGGGAATTAGTAAAAACCAAACCAAAACTACAAGAAATACCAAAGGGAGTTCTTTGGTTAGAAAATCAATAATATCGATTATCAACCTAAGACAAGAACACTGGACAGAGCAATTGGATGTCAACCCAGGCAGGGAAATCATAAAAATAAATCAAGATAAAAAAATGCTCAAAACAGGGAAAAAGTGATGTTATTATATAAAATAAGACAACATTAAAAGAATAAAGAGGAACTAAGAAATGTAATCATATTTCTTTCATATGGAGAGGAAGACAAGGCAATACAAAGAAATAAACGTTAGGTTTACATTTAGAAAAATAAGGGTAAATATGAAAGTAATCACAAAGGAAAGAAACTATCCTACACATCAAAATAAAATACAAGAAAAAAATAGAGACTAAGCAGGAACAATATCAATAACAACTAATAAGAGGAAAAGACAATATAGAAAGATAAACTACTCAGCAAAAAAATTAAGTGAGAAAAAAACACTGTCTACAACACACAAAAAAAGGCATCAAAATGATAGCAACTGGATTCATACCAACCCATAATTACTCTGAAAGTAAGTGGACTAAATGCACAGAAAGAGACAGAGAGTGGCAGGATGGATCAAAAAACATGATCCCTCTATATGCAGCCTACAAGAGACACACCTTAGACACAGAGACACAAACAATCTAAAACTCAAAGGATGGAAAAAATATACCAAGCAAACAGTAATCAAAAAGAGCAGGAGTGGCAATATTAATCTCTTACAAAATAGACTTTAAAGATAAATCCATCATAAAGGATAAGGAAGGACACTATATAATGATTAAAGGGACAATATACAAGGAGGCTATAACCATATTAAATATTTTTGCACCCAACGACAGGGTTGTAAGATACATAAAACAAATCCTAACACCATTGAAAAATGAGATAGACAGCTCCACAATTATAGTAGAAGGCTTCAACATGCTACTTTCGGTGAAGGACAGGACATCCAGAAAGAAGCTCAATAAAGGCAGAGAAGGTCTAAATGCCACAATCAACCAACTTGAGCTCATAGACATATACAGAAGATTCCACTCAACAGCAGCGAAGTATACTTTCTTTTCTAGTGCTCATGGAACTTTCTCTAGAATAGACCACATATTAGGTCATAAAGCAAGCCTTAGCAGAATCCAAAACATCAAAATATTACAAAGCTTCTTCTCTGACCATAAGGCCATAAAAGTACAAATCAACAACAGAAAAAACAAGGAAAGGAAATCAAATGCTTGGAAACAGAACAATACCCTGCTGAAAAATGACAGGGTTATACAAGACATTAAGGACGGAATAAAGAAATCCATAGAATCCAAAGAGAATGAAAACACTTATTATCAGAACATTTGGGACACTGCGAAAGCAGTGATCAGAGGTCAATTTGTATCAATAAACGCACACATACAAAAAGAATAAAGGGCCCAAATAAAAGGATTATCACTACAACTTGAACAAGTAGAAAGAGGGCAACAAAAGAAACCCTTAGGCACATGAAGAAAGAAAATAACAAAAGTTGGAGCAGAATTAAATGAAATAGAGGACAGAAAAACAATTGAAAGAGTTAAAAAGACCAAAAGCTGATTCTTTGAAAAAAATTAACAAAATTGTTAAAGCATTGGCCAAACTGACAAAAAAAAAAAAAAAAGGAGAGGAAGCAAATCACCCGAATAAAAAATGAGATGTGTGATATTACAACAGACCCAACTGAAATTTAAAAAATCATGTCAGGTTGCTATGAAAAATTATACTCTAACACATTTGAAAACCTAGAAAAAATGGATGAATTCCTAGAAACACACTACCTACCTAAACTAACACAAACAGAGGTAGAACAACTAAATAGATCCATAACAAAAGAAGAGATTGAAAAGGTAACAAAAAAAACCCCAACAACAACAAAAAAAAGCCCTGGCCCAGAGGGCTTCATTGCAGAGTTCTAGAAACTTTCAGAGTAAGATTAACACCACTATTACTAAAGGTATTTCAGAGCATAGAAAAGTACGAAACACTCCCAAACTCGTTCTATGAAGCCAGCATATCCCTGATACCAAAACCAGGTAAAGATACAAAAAAAAAAAAAAAAAGAAAAGAAAGAAAGAAAATTACAGACCTATATCCCTCATGAACTTAGATGCAAAAATCCTCAACAAAATTCTAGCCAATAGAATTCAACAACATGGCAAAAAAGCAAGTCACCATGACCAAGTGGTATTCATAACAGGTATGCAGGGATGGTTCAACATTAGAAAAACAATTAATGTAATCCCTCAAATAAATACAACAAAAAACAAGAACTGCATGATTTTATCAATTGATGCAGAAAAGGCATTTGACAAAGTTCAACACTCATGCATGATAAAAACTCTCAGCAAAATAGGAATAGAAGGAAAATACCTCAACAAAATAAAGGGCATTTTTACAAAGACAACAGCCAACATCATCCTAAATGGAGAGAGTCTGAAAGCATTCCACTTGAGGTCGGGAACCAGGCAAGGACGCCCTTTATCATCGCTCTTATTCAACATTGTGCTGGAGGTCCTAGCCAGAACAATGAGGCTAGATAAAAAAATACAGGGCATCCAAATTGGCAAGGAAGAAGTAAAAGTATCTATATGTGCAGATGACATGGTCTTATACACAGAAAACCTTAAAGAATCCTCAGGGAAACTACTGAAACTAATAGAAGAGTTCATCAGGGTATCAGGATACAAGATAAACATACAAAAATCAGTTGGATTCCTCTATGTGAATGAAAAGAACATCGAAGAGGAAATCACCAAATCAATACCATTTACAGTAAAATGCTTATGAATAAATCTTACCAGAGAAGTAAAAGACCTACACAAAGAAAACTAAAAGACACTACTGCGAGAAACCAAAAGAGACCTATGTAAGTGGAAAAACATACTTTGCTCATGAATAGGAAGACTTAACATTGTAAAAATGTCTATTCTACCAAAAGCCATCTATAGATGCAATGCAGTTCCTATTCAAATTCCAATGACATTTTTTCATGAGATGGAAAAACAAATCACCAACTTCATACAGAAGGGAAACAGGCCCCGGAGAAATAAAGCATTACTGAAAAAGAACAAAGTGGGAGGCCTCACTCTACCTGATTATAGAACCTATTATACCACCACAGTAGTCAAAACAGCCTAATACTGGTACAACAACAAATACATAGACCAATGGAACAGAATTGAGAATCCAGATATAAATCCATCCAAATATGAGCAGTTGATATTTGACAAAGGCCCTAAATCTGTTAAATGGGGAAAAGACAGTCTTTTAACAAATGGTGCTGGCATAACTGGATATTCATCTGCAAAAAAATGAAACAAGACCCATACCTCACTCCATGCACAAAAACTAACTCAAAATGGATCAAAGACCTAAATATAAGATCAAAAACGATAAAGATCATGGAAGAAAAAATAGGGACAACATTAGGAGCCCTAACACGTGGCATAAACAGTATAAAAAAAGAAAAATCTTTTTTTTTTTTAACAGTATAGCAAACATTGTAAAGAACGTAGAAGAAAAACTAGATAACTGGGAGGTCCTAAAAATCAAACACCTATGCTCATCCAAAGACTTCACCAAAAGAGTAAAAAGATTACCTATAGACTGGGAAAAAGTTTTTAGCTATGACACATTTCCCATCAGTGTCTGATCTCTAAAATCTGCATGATACTGCAAAAACTCAACTACAAAAAGACAAATAACCAAATTAAAAAATTGGCAAATGTTATGAACAGGCAGTTCACTAAAGAAGACATTCAGTAGCTAACAGATACATGAGGAAATGCTCAAGATCATTAGCCATTAAAGAAATGCAAATCAAACTACAACCCACTCCAACAAGTCTGGCATTAATCCAAAAAACACAAAATAATAAATGTTGGAGAGGTTGTGGAGAGACTGGAATACTTATACACTGCTGGTGGGAATGTAAAATGGTACAACCACTTTGGAAATCCACTTGGCACTTCCTTAAAAAACTAGAAAGAGAATTGCCATACAACCCAGCAATCCCATTCCTTGGAATATATCCTGGGGAAATAAGAGCCTTTACACCAACAGATATATGCACACCCATGTTCATTGCCACATTGTTTACAATAGCAAAGAGATGGAAGCAATCAAAGTGCCCACCAAGGGATGGATGGATAAATAAAGTATGGTATATTCACACAATGGAATACTACACATCGATAAAGAACAATGATGAATCCGTGAAACATTTCATAACATGGAGGAATCTGGAAGGCTTTATGCTGAGTGAAATTACTCAGTTGCAAAAGGACAAATATTGTATAAGACCACTATTACAAGAACTGGAGAAATAGTTTAAACAGGGAAGAAAATATTCTTTGATGGTTACAAGAGGGGGGAGAGAGGGAGAGAGGGAGAGAGGGAGGGAAAGGGGTTTTCACTAACTAGATAGTAGATAAGAATTATTTTAGGTGAAGGAAAGACAATGCAATACAGTTGAGGTCAGCACAACTGGACTAAACTAAAAGCAAAGAAGTTTCCTGTGTAAACTGAGCGCTTCAAGGGCTGGTGTAGCAGGGGCAGGGGTTTTGGGGACCATGGCTTCAGAGGACATCTAAGTCAATTGGCATAATAAACTCTATTCAGAAAATATTCTGCATCGCACTTTGGAGAGTGGCTTCTGGGGTCTAAACGCTAGCAAGTGGCCATCTAAGATGCATCAATTGGTCTCAACCCACCTGGAGCAAAGGAGAATGAAGAACACCAAAGACACTAGGTAATTATGAGCCCAAGAGACAGAAAGAAGCACATAAACTAGAGACTACGTCAGCCTGAGACCAGAAGAACTAGGTGGTGACTGGCTACAACCGATGACTGCCCTGACAGGGAACACGATAGATAACCCCTGAAGGAACAGAAGAGCAGTGGGATATAGACCCCAAATTCTCATAAAAAGACCAGACTTAATGGCCTGGCTGAGGCTAAAAGGACCCCAGAGGTTATGGTCCCCAGACCTTCTGTTAGCCCAAGACAGGAACCATTCCCAAAGCCAACTCTTCTGACAGGGACTGGACTGGACTGTGGGATAGAAAATGATACTGGTGAAGAGTGAGCTTCTTGGATCAAGTAGATACATGAGACTATGTTCGTATCCCCTATCTGGAGGGGAAATGAGAGGGCAGATGGTGTCAGAAGCTGGCCACATGGATGCGAAAATAGAGAGTGGAGGGAAGGAGTGTGCTGTTTCATTAGAGGGAGACAATTAGGAGTATGTTGCATGGTGTATATAAATTTTTGTATGAGAGGCTGACTCGATTTGTAAACTTTCACTTAAAGCATGATAAATATTAAAAAAAAAAAAATGGGCAGAGGATATGAACAGACACTTCACCAAGGAAGACATTCAAATGGCTAACAGATACTTGAGGAAATGCTCACGATCACTAGTCATTAGAGACATGCAAATCAAAATCACAAAGAGATACTATCTCACCCCAGAATTTCTGGCACAAATCAAAACATCAGAAAATAACAAATGCTGAAGAGGCTGCAGGGAGATTGCAACTCTTATGCACTGCTGTTGGGAATGCAAAATGGCATAACCATTTTGGAAAATGATATAGTGATTCCTTAGAAAGCTAGAAATAGAAATACGATACGATCCAGTAATTCCACTACTAGAAATATATCCTAGAGAAATAAGTACCATCACACGAATAGACACATGCGCACCCATGTTCACTGCAGCACTGTTCCCGATAGCAAAAAGATGGATCAACCTAGATGCCCATCAACAGATGAATGGATAAGCAAACTATGATACGTACACACAATGGAATACTATGCAACGATAAAGAACAATGATGACTCTGTAAAGCATCTCACAACATGGTTGAATCTGGAGAGTGTTATGCTGAGTGAAATAAGTCAATCAATCACAAAAGGACAAATATTGTATGAGACCACTACTGTAAAAACTCATGAAAAGATTTACACACAAAAAGAAAGAATCTTTGACGGTTACAAATGAGGGGAGGTAAGGGAAGGAAAAAGCTAAATAGACAATAAATAAGTGGGAACTTTGGTGAAGGATAAGACAACACACAATGCTGGGGAGGCCAGCACAACTTGTCCCAGGTAAGGTCATGGAAGCACCATAAAAAAAAAAAAGACACATCCAAACTCTCTGAGGAACCAAATTACTGGGCTGAAGTCTCTGGGGACTGTGGTCTCAGAGAACATCTAGCTCAATTGGCATAACATAGTTTATTTTTAAAAAAAGTTCTACACTCTACTTTGGCGAGTAGCATCTGGGGTCTTAAAAGCTTGTGAGTGGCCATTTGCACTGTCTTATCCTGTCTGGAACAAGGGAGAATGAAGAAAACCAAAGACATAAGGGAAATATTAGTCCAAAAGGCTAATGGATTATAACTACCACAGCTTCCACCAGACTGAGTTTAGCACAGTTAGACAGTGCCTGGCTGCCTCCACCGACTACTCTGACAGGGATTGTGATAGATGTCCTGAACAGAGGTGGAGAGAAATGTAGAACAAAATTCTAACTCACAAAAAAAAAAAAAAAAAAGAGACTAGACTTACTGGTCTGACAGAGACTGGAGAAATCCTGAGAGTGTGGCCCCTGGATACCCTTACAGCTCAGTACTGAAGTCACTCCTGAGGTTCACTCTTCAGCCAAAGACTAGACTGGCCCATAAAACAAAATAAGACTAAATGGGGACACTAGCCCAGGGGCCAGGATAAGAAGACTGGAGGGAACAGGAAAGGTGATAATCAGGAACCCAAGGTCAAGAAGGGGAGAGTGTTGTCATGAGGGTGGCAATCAATGGCACAAAACAATATGTGTATTAATTGTTTAATGAGAAACTAGTTTGCTCTGTAAACCTTTATCTAAAGTACAAAAAAAAAAAAAAAAAAAGATTACAGACTTGGAGACCCTATGGGGCAGTTCTACTCTGTCCTACCAGTCGAAGTCTGCTCAACAGCAACAGGTTTGGTTTTTGTTGGTTATCACTTACCAACTGTCTGAGCTTTTTGTAAAATGAGGATTTTGATTGCAGATTTTCGTGGTTAGAAACAATACATGAAAAGACTCATTGCCATGGAGTCGATTCTGCCTCATAGAGACCTTATAGGACAGAGCAGAACTGCCCGACAGGATTTCCATGGAGCAGCTCGTGGATTTGAGCTACCAAAATTTTGGTTAGCAGCCTTAATGCTTAACCGCTGTGCAGCCAGGGCTCTACCAAAACATTAATCAGTAGTTAGTATAAAAAATAGTGGAATGATTTCTCTAAAACAAAGTAACATATACAACCTTTAGTTTGAGCAAGATTTCTGACCACCCTGAATTTTAATTTGGAATTTGATCCAAAAGATCCTTTTGCTTTCTGCACTTTTCCCACAAAACTCCAGCTTTGGTTAACCTTGTACTTTGACCCATGCCATGTTTTTGCTGCTTTGAAACTTAGGTCTTTTGCCTCTTGGAAGCTGAGGACTCTATCTGTGTCAGTTTGGTGGGAGTAGTGCATTTTCCAAAATCAGTTAATAAACTTCAGTCAATTGTTACTGATTCTATGGAAATAAGAAAAAATCTTTTTCTTTCAAACAAAAACCACTATAAATAAGGCTTGCCTGTGTTATACACAGCACTGCATTAGGAAGAATTGAATACATAGAAACTGCTGAAGAAAGGGAAGCTATTGAGAATGTTTTCATGAGAAGAAATGGCAAAACTTATGGGGAATATTGAGAATGTAAGTCCTTGAACTGAGACTGACTGGGAAAAAAATATATGGAAAGATTGTCTGCCTGAATAATAGAGTAACTAGCGACCTTGAACACAGAAAGAATGTAGAACAAGAGTGAAACAATGAAGGCTTTTTTGAACAGAATAATACTCAAAGAGGCAATTTTTTAATAAGAGAATGTTCTATAATAGAAATACTGGGGGCCTCAACCACCTTGTAATTTATAGAGAGGGGAACACCAGTGGCCTTGCCCAGAAGCCCAAAACTAAAAGAAGGGTGAGCAGCTTGAAATAAGATTATTAATTTCCTTGGAATGACACCAGTATGACATCCCCTTGTAAAGTGTGGCCAGTCTTACAAGATCACTTTGAACAATGAAATCTAATAAATACATTTGTCCCCAGGCTAAGAACATTCAACTTACAGACAACTTGTACTTAAAAACAGACTGACATAAAGCCTATTATATTAAAAATTTAAGTTAAATACAGTGCTTCATAATAACGAAGGCACACACTACTTTGTAACACTCATGAGAACATTGCGCAGCTTCAGTCAAACCTCCCTTGATGCCTACTTCATTCTAGAAATTGACTCCAGTGGTAAGCCCCCGTCTCCAGCAGTAGGATCAAACCTGACTCTCCGGCATCAAGTTCTTCCTCTTCAACACCAGGCCCATCATCTTCAGCAGAAGCCATCTCTCCTTCATCTTCTCCTGCATCATCCAATTATTAATGTTATCATAATGTTACTTCATGAATGCCCTTTCTGGTATGCAAGACATCAAAGGAATGAGAGTGTTAACCTTTAATCATGATCTTTTTTCTTTTCTATCCAAACTGTTTTAAAAACTGCTTATTTAATTTTTTTTACAGTACTGTATACCTGCACACACATATATACAGATTCTGTCTCTCTCTTCAGTACAGTACCATATGTACTGCATTATTATTTTTATGTGCTATATTATTATGTTTAAGATGTTTTAGTGTGTTTTGAAGTGCGTGTTTTATATGCATAAAAAACATAGAAAGGTAAAACATCTACTATATACTAAAACAAACATTTGACTAACTAAAGCTAAGTAAGAACTGTAACTGTTCTGACTTACCTACAAATTCGACTTAAATACAGACTTAGGAAGGGACCTTATTCGCAACTTGGGTGCTGCTTGTATGCAAAAGCAAAAGCCAAGGCACATCTGGTTATACCAACAAGATGTTCACTCTTTAAAACACAAACACCTTGTTATCATTCCTTTCTTACACTTTGTAATATTTTCCCTGATTAATAAAGAAGTTTTCATATAATTTCAGGCAAAAGAAATTGTGCGTGACATATTGAGAGGCTTTGATGGTTTAAAAAAAAAACAAACATCAGGAAAAAATGATGACTTTGTAGACCTCCTTTCTAATATTCTTTGCGAAACTATAGTGGACTTTTATTATTTCTGTCTACACAGTATCCTACTACTCTCCTCAAGGGAGCCTCTCTTCCTTTTCAGTTCCCTCCCCTGTCTTTGGAGAGCTGCTTGTGCCCCTTGTCATAGGTTCTGTCGGGATTGTAGGGTAAAGGACTCCATGCACCCTCTAAGAGCCTTTTCTGTTGGTTTTGTACAATGTGCTCTATATTTTGCATTACTTCTTCAAAGTTTCTTGTTTATCTATAGCACCCCATATCATTTCCTAGAGCTGTCACAGGCATTTTGCTTGTCTGGTTTTTGGTTTTGGCTTTGCATTTTAATATACTTTTTAGGATTTTGATAGGAAAGAGAGGTAAAAACATTGATTCAATTTACCAATTTGAACCTGGAAGTTTGACATAAATATATTTCAAAAACTAATCGTATAGGGCCCTAAAACCCAATGCTTCATCAGGGCTCACTATTAGGAGCAATGGGTGTGATGGATTCAGACCTTTCCAGAAAATGTTTGGATCTTGATCCTTTTGAACTTAGGGAAGAGGATCAAATTGGACCTCATCTGATCAAAGCAGTTAACAATTCTTAGAAGAAATACACTCAAAGAAGTTTATATTTCTCATATTTTTGGAATCTTTAAGAATCTTCCAAAGACTTTATTCAAACCTTCATTTTCATAACCTAAAACTCACCAAAATAGGCAGTCTCTTAGTTTACATCAAGTTTCATGTTGTCCTTGATTTTCATACTACAAAAGATTAAAGATAATATCACTAATTATGATATTTAAAAGGAGCCCTTCCTGAGAATGATCTGCTGCTGATATTGTACTACATAAATACTTTGAGAAATAGCTTTGATAATTTATTCCCATTAAAAGGAGAATGCAGGAGATTAAAGGTAGCAAGAGTGAATAGCCTCTCATTTTTGCAAAACTTGTGCAACCTTTTATTCACCTACTAAGCCATTATTTATGTAATAACAAAAAAGGAGGTGTTCTGCATATATGAACTCAGAGAGGGAATAAAGACACAAGGAGTTATTTTCACTCAAGAGAACTATAGTATCATAGATTAAAGGTGGAAAGGCAGTCATCGTTTATAGCAGATGACATCTCCAAAAGATATTTAGTCACAAATTGATTAGAGTTGGAAATGAAAATGATTCAGTTGGTGGAAACATTACAGCAGCCCTTTAAAGTGTGATGGAAAAGATGAAAAGGAAGATCACTTACCCTTTCCTTTGCATGCAGACAGAGATCAAAAAGACCAATGTCCCACTGATAGCTCTAATGAGCCTGCTCTTCTATTTAGCTCTTCAGTTATTTCCAGTGACTTGGGAGGCAGGTTCTGTCTGTCTGGCAAACTTGAACACCTGCATTGCTTGAGGCAGCATCACATTTCATGAATCTTTTTTAGGTGATTTGACTGAGTTTCCAAAATTGTTATAGAAATTGATGACACACACCCAGATAGCCCTGGTGGCATAGTGGTTAAGAACTCAGCTGCTAACCAAAAGATTGGCAGTGCAAATCCACTAGCCACTCCTTGGAAACACTATGGACCAGTTCTACTCTATTCTATAGGGTCACTATGAGTTGGAACCAACTCAACAACACCTAACAACAACACCACCCAGATAGAACTCTTGATCTTTTCCCCAAAGACTGCTCTGCTCAAAACTCTTAAATCCATCAAGAAAGTCTGTTGACTCCATTCTGAATCTAACTACTTCTCACATCCAACAATCCCACTTCCATTACTATCAAACTGTATTTCAATTCAGAGCTGAGAGCACAGAACCATGCAGTTGACCAAGTCAAAGGGATGAAACTAGCTAATGTGCTGGTAACTTAGATGTCATTGAGACTTTTAGTTTCTGAACATAACTAAAAGGAGTAATAAATTTAGAAAACTATCAATCCCAGAAAAAAAAATCAAGAATTCTTTAAAGATTGAAAGTAATATGTCTTCAAAATTAAATTTATTTTTTTTTACATTTCATCAAGAAAGGGGAAGGTTTACCCATACAGAAAAGACGCCAAAAGAAAATCACCAAGACATATCATAATCACACTCACTAAAATCAAGGAAAGAAAGAATCCTGAGTGACTCAAGAAAAATGAAAAGTTACATACAAAGGGAAAACAATAAGACTAAGTTCTGATTACTCAAAAGAAACCATGCAGGAAAGAAAGAAATTAAGGTAATATGAAAAAAACAAATGAAATTTACAAGAATTACTAAAAGGACTCCTGTGGTTTCAGGACAAACAACAGACTACAGCCTGAATCTACGGCACAAGACCAAACCAACCAGATATGAACCTAGGATATGAACTATCAAAGGCTATCCAAAACCAAAAGAATTACAACAGGGAGCCAGAGAGATTAATCCATAAATGACAACAACGTCAGAACAATAAAAGAGGGAATAAATGGTGTAGGTATAGAACTTTCTAATGGAGAGGAAGACAAGGCAATACCAAGTAATAATAGACTGGTTAAAACCTAGGAAGATATGGGTAGATTTCAAGGTAAACACAAAGAATGTTAACAAACCTGCTTATCAAAATAAAGAAGAAAAACACAAAGTCTTAATAAAAATAAAACCTACCAAAAAAAAGAAATTAAAAAAATCTACAAACGAAAGAAATTCAGCACAGGAGAGTAAGAGAAACAAAGAAAACTTCAGCACCACAAAAAAAAAGCACTACAAAATGACAGCAATAAACTCACACCTATCAATAATTACACTAAACATAAATGGCCTAAATGCACCCATAAAGAGACACAGAGTGAAAGAATGGATTAAAAAAAAAGGATCCATCAATATGCTGTCTACAAGAGACACACTTTAGAACCAAAGACTTAAATTTAAAAAATCAAAGGATGTAAAAAATATATCAAGCAAACAGCTATCAAAAAACACCAGGAGAAACAATACTAATCTCAGATAAAATAGATTTTAAAACAAAACCTACCATAAAAGATAAAGAAGGGCACTATACAATGATTAAAGGGACAATCCATCATGACGACATAACCATAATAAACATCTACACACCCAGTGACAGGGCTTCAAAATACATAAAACAAACTCTAACAGCACTGAAAAGAGAAACTGACAGTTCCACAGTAGGAGACTTCAACACACCACTCTCAGTAAAGGACAGAACACCTAGAAAGAAATGCAACAAAGGTACAGAAGAGCTAAAGGACACTATCAACCAACTTGAACTCACAGACATATATAGAACACTCTACCCAACAGCTGCAAAGTGTGCATTCTTTTCCAATGCACACGGAACGTTCTCCAGAATAGACCACACTTTAGGCCACAGAGCAACCGTCAACAAAATCCAAAACACTGAAATAATACAGAGTATCTTCTCTGACCACAACACCATCAAAGTAGAAATTAACAACAGGAAGAGTAAGAAAAAAAAAATCGACTACATGGAAACTGAATAACACCCTGCTTAAAAACCACTGGATAATAGAGGAAATCAAAGATGGAACCAAAAAATTCCTAGAAGCAAACGAGAATGAAAACACATCATAACAAAACCTTTGGGACATAACAAAGGCAGTCCTCAGAGGTCAATTTATAACAATAGATGCACACATCAAAAAAGAAGAAAGGGACAAAATCAAACCTTAGCTACACAACTCAAGCAAATACAAAGAGACCAGCAAAAGAAGCCCACAGCCGCTAGAAGAAAGGAAATAATAAAGACCAGAACAGAAATAAATAAAATAGGGAATAGAAAGAACCAACAAAATCAAAAGTTGGTTCTTTGAAAGGATCAACAAAATTGGCAAACCACTGGTCAAACTGACAAACGAAAAACAGAAGAGGGAGCAAATAACTCAAATAAGAAATAAAAAGGGGTAACATTACAACAGACCCAACTGACACAAAAAGGATCAGAAGAGAGTACTATGAAAAACTATACTTCAACAAATTTGAGAAAATGGACCAATATCTAGAAACACGCTACCTACCCAAACTAACGCAAAACGATATTGAAAATCTGAACAGACCCATAACAAGAGAAGAAATTTAAAAAGGTAATGAAAAAACTCCCAAGAACAACAACAAAAAAAAAAACCCTGGCCCAGATGGCTTCACTGGAGAATTCTACCAAACATTGAGAAAAGAGCTTACACCAGTACTGTTCAAACTATTTCAGAATGTAGAAAAGGAAGAGATACCTCCGAATTCATTCTGTGAAGCTGGCATAACCCTGATACCAAAACCAAGCAAAGATGCCACAAAAAGAGAAAATTACAGACCAATACCTCTTATGAATACACATGCAAAAATTCTCATCAAAATTCTAGCAAATAAAATTCAGCATCTTATCAAAAATATAATACAGCATGACCAAGTGGTATTCATCACCAGATATGCAAGGGTGGTTCACCATTAGAAAATCTATCAACGTAAAAAACCACAGAAATAAAAGAATCACATGATCATCTCAAGCCATGCAGAAAAGGCATTTGACAAAGTGCAACACCCATTCCTAAAAAAACTCTCAATAAAATAGGCTTGAAGGAAAATTTTTCAACATAATAAAGGGCATCTATGCTAAACCAACAGACAGCATCACTCTTAATGGAGAGAGGGTGAAAACCTCCCACTTGAGAACAGGAACAAGGATGCCCTTTATCACCAATCCTATTTAACATTGTGCTGGAAGTCCTAGCTAAAGAAATACGGCAAGAAAAAAAAATAAAAGGCATTTAAATTGGTAATGAAGAAGTAAAACTGTCCCTATTTGTGGATGATATGATACTATACATAGAAAACCCAAAAGACTCCACAAGAAAACTATTGGAACTAATAGAAAGATTCAGCAGAGTTGCATAATACAAGATAAACATACAAAAAATCAGTTGGATTCCTATACAGCAATAAACAGAATGATGAAAGGAAACCAGGAAAACAGTACCATTTACAATAGCCCCTAAAAGAGCAAAATACTTAGTAATAAATCTAACCAGGGATGTAAAAGACCCATACAAAGGAAACTACAAAACACAACTGCAAGAAACCAAAAAAGATCTACATAAATGGAAAAACACGTCATCCTCATGGTGATAGGGGGACTCAACATCATGAAAAAGACAATTCTACCCAAAGCAATCTAGAAATGCAATCCAATCCTGATAGAAATACCAACAACATTCTTTAAAGAGATGAAAAAACTTATCATTAACTTTATGTGGAAAGGGAAGAGGCCCTGGATAAGCAAAACACTATTGAAGAAGAATAAAAGTAGGACTCCCACTACCTGACCTCAGAACATACTATACAATTACAGTAGTCAAAACAGCCTGGTACTGGTACAATGACAGATACACTGACCAATGGAACAAAATTGAGACTCCAGACATAAATCCATCCACCTGTGAGCAGCTGGGAAACCCTGGTGGCATACTGGTTAAGTGCTACAGCTGCTAACCAAAGGGTAGGCAGTTCGAATCCACCAGGCCCTCCTTGGAAACTCTATGGAGCAGTTCTACTCTGTTCTGTAGGGTCACTATGAGTCAGAATCGACTCGACGGCAGTGGATTTTTTTTTTTCTTTTATGAGCAGCTGATACTTGACAAAGGCCCAAAGTCAGTTAAATGGGGAAAAGACAGTCTTTTAACAAATGGTGCTGGCATAACTGGATATCCATCTGCAAAAAAATGAAACTATACCCATACCTCACGCCATGTACAAAAACTAACTCAAAATGGATCAAAGACCTAAATATAAAATCTAAAACAATAAAGATCATAGAAGAAAAAATATGGACAATGCTAGCAGCCCTAATACATGGCATAAACAGTATACAAAACATCACTAACAATGCACAAACACCAGAAGAGAAACTAGATAGCTGGGAGCGCCTAAAAATCAAACAATTATTCTCATCAAAAGACTTCACCAAAAGAGTGAATAAAAATAGAACCTACGGACTAGGAAAAATTTTTTTGGCTATGACATATCCTATAAGAGTCTAATATCTAAAATCTTTATAAGGTACTGCAACACCTCCACAACAAAAAAACAAATTACCCAATTAAAAAATGGGCACAATATATGAATAGGCACTTCACCAAAGAAGACATTCAGGCAACTGACACATGAGGAAGTGCTCCCGATCTTTAGCCATTAGAAAAATCCAAATCAAAACTACGCTGAGATACCATCCCACCCCAGCAAGGCTGGCACTAATCCAGAAAACACAAAATAATAAATGTTGGAGAGGTTGTGGAGAGATTGGAACACTCATGCTGTCCTGGTGGGAATATAAAATGGTACAAACATTTTGGGAAATGATTTGGCACTTCCTTAAAAAGCTAGAAATAGAAGTTCCATATGATCCAGTAATCCCACTCCTTGGAATACCTCCTATAAAAATAACAGCCATCACAGGAATAGATATATGCACACTCATTTCATTGCAGCTCTCTTCGCAATAGCAAAAAGATGGAAATAACCTAGGTGTCCATCAACTGACAAAATGGGTAAACAAATTATGGTAAATACACATAATGGAATCCTATGCAATGGTAAAGAACAATGACGAATCCGTGAAACATCTCACAACATGGATGAATCTGGAGGGCATTATGCTAAGTGACATTAGTTGGTCACAGAAGGACAAATATTGTATGAGATCACTATTATAAGAACTTAAGAAAAGGTTCAAACAGAGAAAAAAGCATTCCTTGATGGGGGGGAGGGAGAGGGGAACTTATTAACTAGATAGTAGACAAGGGTCAACTTTTTGAAGGGAATGACAACACACAATCCAGGGGAAGTCAGCACTACTGAAGCAAAGCAAAAGCTAAGAAGTTCCCTGAACACAACCAAACACTTTGAGGGACAGAGTAGCTGGAGCTGGGGCCTGGGGACCACAGTTTCAGGGAACATCTAGGTCAAGTGCACAACAATGTTTATTAAGAAAATATTCTGTATCCCACTTTGTTGAGTGCAGTCTGGGGTCTTAAAAGCTTGTGAGCCGCCATCTAAGATGCATCAATTGGTCCCATCCCACTTGGAGCAAAGGAGAATGAAGAACATCAAAGACACAAGGAAAATATTAGCCCAACAGACTAAAGATCTGTGTAAACCAGAGGCTCCAACACCCTGAGACAAGAAGAACTAGATGGTGCCTGGCTACCACTAATGACCGCCCTGTCAGGGAGCACAACAGAGACTCCCAGGAGGAGTGGGAGAAAAGTGTGGAGCAGAACTCAAATTCACTTAAAAAGACCAGAATTAATAGTCTCACAGAGGCTGGAGGAACTCCTGAAACAATGGCCCCTGGACACTCAGTTAACCCAGAACTGAAACCACTCCTGAAGTCCACTCTTCAGATGAAGATTAGACAGGACTATAAAACAAAAAATAATACACATGAGGGGGGCATGGCCAAGATGGCTGACTAGGTAAAAGCCACCTCGGATCCCTTGTGCAACAAAGACTCGGAAAAACAAGTGAATCGATCACATACATGACAATCTACGAACCCTGACCATCAAACACAGATCTAAAGAGTTGACCTGAGTGACAGAGACTCAGCCAGCACAAGCAGGCTGCACACTGACTTGGCTAATGAGAAAACGAGCAACCACGGGGAAGCAGCAACAGTTTTCGGAGCCTGGAGCCAGCGTCACAGTCAGAAAACCTTGGCACTGGGCTTTGGACTGGGTGCAGGGGAGCTGAGCACAGCATCCTGAGATGGCACAAACACGGGATGCAGCCCTAACTCCCAGAAGTGACCTCAGGGGAAGTCCAGCCAGTGCACGCAGGCAGCGCAGCAACGTGGCTGACAGGAGGAGAAGTCACCGGGAGGCAGAGCCTGGTTTTGGAGCCTGGACTGTGGCGTCCCAGCTGGGGAACCTTGGCACTGGGCTTTGGACTGGGAGTGGAGGAACTGACCATGGCTTCTGAGACAGCACAAGCACAGGACACGGGCCTGACCCTCGGGGACTATCTCGACCCAGCCAACGCACACAGACTACACACCCCTCGGGAATCTCAGATAAAACAGTCATCACCAAGCAAGATAAGTAACTTTGTCTATATTCCTAGGTGCTACTCTCTCCTATCTATCTGATCCCTCCCCTCCCCTTCCCAGGTGGCTTCATTAACATTGGAATTTCCTGGACCAGAAAGTGAAGGGCTCTGCAGGTTTTGTTTTTGTTTTTGTCTTTTCCTAACCTATTCTTCTGGCCTGAGAGAAGCAACTACAAAAAACCCAGGGAACAAAAATCCTTCCCTGACTTCCCAGAATTGGACTAAAAATACATAACCAGCTCCAGCCAAGCATATGAGATCCACAGTCTTGGGCTTTCATTCCTACAGGGAACAAGGTGGCTATTATAATGCAAAGGCAATTCTGATAGTCATCTGACTGTAATTGTTTTAGCAGATTACTGGAAAGACAAGTCCTCCAGGTCTGGTATCTCTACCTATTAAACAGAGCCCTCACTGACCCACAATAGTGAACTGAGGGCTGAAACTCTACCCAAACCACCTGGCCTCCTGCCATAGGGGTCTGAGGATAGTGACACCTACCAATCTGTAGAGGTACATGCATTGGGAGCCTAAGGTACAGCTGCAGAGCCCACCCACCAAAGTGCTTTAGGAATAGAGACACCTCTACCTCACTGGCACTTGGGGGAAGCCTGTTAGCATCCTGCCCCCCTGGAGTGTGACCCCCTGCTGCTACTAAAATCTGGTGCACACAACTATCACCACTACTCCTCGAAGTGAATAGGTGACAGTCTACACCACACACTTGGTGACCCAAAATCAGATTCTACTCAAGAATAGTGAATGGACTCTTAGGCTCACATATCTGGTAACAGCCCAAACCAGCTGGTAATAGGACATAAGTGATTCAAAGGCTACAACAATCAAGACAGCGCAATCTAGTAGCCCATCTATGTATATTGAAAGAAAACAAAACAAGATAAGACTCAGCGAGCAAATATAAAATAAATCATTACAATATCTTATAGATGGCTCAGAGACAGCAGTCAATATCTAAACCACATAAAGAAGCAGACCATGATTGCTTCTACAACTCTTCAAATTAAAGAATCAAAATATTTCCCAAATGAAGACACAATCCTGGAATTGCCAGATGCAGAATATAAAAAACTAATTTACAGAATGCTTCAAGACATCAGGGATGACGTCAAAAATGAAATAAGGTGATCTACAGAAAAAGCCAAGGGACACAGTGATAAAGCAGCTGAAGAAATCAAAAAGATTATTCAAGAACATAGTGGAAGAATTAATAAGCTGCAAGAATCCATAGAGAGACAGCATTCAGAAATCCAAAAGATTAACAGTAAAATTACGGAATTAGACACCTCAATAGGAAGTCAGAGGAGCAGAATTGAGCAATCGGAATGCAGAGTGGGGGAGCTGGGGGATAAGGCAATTGACACCAATATAGTTTAAGAAAATCAGGTAAAAGAATTAAAAAACAATGAAGAAACCCTAAGAATCATGTGGGACTCTATCAAGAAGAATAACTTGTGTGTGATTGGAGTTCCAGAACAGGGAGGGATAACAGAAAATACAGAGAGAATAGTTGAAGATCTGTTGGCAGAAAACTTCCCTGACATCATGAAAGACGAAAGGATATCTGTCTAAGATGCTCATCGAAACCCATTCAAGATAGATCCAAAAAGAAAATCAGCAAGGCATATTATCATCAAACTTGCCAAAACCAAAGATAAAGAGAAAATTTTAAAAGCAGCCAGGGATAAAAGAAAGGTCTCCTACAAAGGAGAATCAATAAAAATAAGCTCAGACTACTCAGCAGAAACCATGCAGTCAAGAAGGCAATGGGACGACATATATAGGGCACTGAAGGAGAAAAACTGCCAGCCAAGGATCATATATCCAGCAAAACTCTCTCTAAAATATGAAGGTGAAATTAAAACATTTACAGATAAACACAAGCTTAGAGAATTTGCAAAAACCAAACCAAAGCTACAAGAAATACTGAAGAAAATTGGTCAGAAAATCAATCATATCAGATACCAACACAACACAAGGTCACAGAACAGAACATCCTGATATCAACTCAAATAGGGAAATCACAAAAACAAATTAAGATTAATTTTAAAAAGAAAAAAATGCTCAAAACAGGGAATCATTCAAGTCATTATGTAAAACATCACAATAATCAAAAAGAGGGACTAAATACAGGAGGCATAGAACTACCATATGGAGAGGAAAACAAGGTGATATAGGATGATACAAGTTAGGTTTTTACTTAGAAAAACAGGGGTAAATATTAAGGTAACCACAAAGAGGTCCGACAATTCCATAACTAAAAATAAAAACCAAGAAAAACATAACGACTCAGCAAACATAAATTCAACTACTATGAAAATGAGGAACACACAATTTACAAAGAAAAACATCTCAGCACAAAAAAGTAAGTGGAAAATGAAATTGTCAACAACACACACAAAAAGGCATCAAAATGGCAGCACTAAACAAGTACTTATGTATAATTACGCTGAACGTAAATGGACAAAATGCACCAATAAGGAGACAGAGAGTCTCAGACTGGATAAAGAAACACGATCCATCTATATGCTGCCTGCAAGAGACACACCTTAGACTTAGAGACACACAAACTAAAACTCAAAGGATGGAAAAAAATATATCAAGCAAACAACAAGCAAAAAAGAGCAGGAGTGGCAATATTAATTTCTGACAAAATAGACTTTGAAGTTAAATCCACCACGAAGGATAAAGAAGAACACTACATAATGATTAAAGGGACAATTGACCAGGAAGATATAACCATATTAAATATTTATGCACCCAATGACAGGGCTGCAAGATACATAAAACAAACTTTAACAGAACTGAAAAGTGAGATAGACACCTCCACAATTATAGCAGGAGACTTCAACACACCACTTTTGGAGAAGGATAGGACTTCCAGTAAGAAGCTCAATAGAGACACGGAAGACCTAATTGCTACAATCAACCAACCTGACCTCATTGACTTATGCAGAACACGCCACCCAACAGCTGCAAAATATACTTTTTTTTCTAGTGCACATGGAACATTCTCTAGAATAGATCGCGTATTAGGTCATAAAACAAACCTTTGCAGGATCCTAAACATCGAAATATTACAAAGCATCTTCTCAGACCACAAGGCCATAAAAGTGGAAATCAATAACAGAAAAATTAGGGAAAAGAAATCAAATACTTGCAAACTGAACAATACCCTGCTGATGAAAGACTGGGTTATAGAAGACATTAAGGAGGGAATAAAGAAATTCATAGAATGCAATGAGAATGAAAACACTTCCTATCAAAACCCCTGGGACACAACAAAAGCAGTGCTCAGAGGTCAATTTATATCAATAAACACACACATACATAAAGAAGAAAGAGCCAAAAATCAGAGAACTGTCCCTACAACTTGAACAAATAGAAAGTGAGCAACAAAAGAATTCATCAGGCACCAGAAGAAGACAAATAATAAAAATTAGAGCTGAACTAAATGAATTACAGAACAGAAGAACAACTGAAAGAATTAACAAAGCCAAAGCTGGTTCTTTGAAAAAATTAACACTATTGATAAACCATTGGCCAGACTGGCTAAAGAAATACAGGAAAGGAAAGAAATAACCTGAATAAGAAACGAGATGGGCCATATCACATAGGACCCAATTGAAATTAAAAGAATCGTAACAGATTGTTACGAAAAATTGTACTCTAACAAACTTGCAAACCTAGAAGAAATTGATGAATTCCTAGAAAAACACTACCTACCTAAACTAACACAAACAGAGGTAGAACAACTAAATAGACCCATAACAAAAAAAGAGATTGAAACAGTAATCAAAAAACTCCCAACAAAAAAAAGCCCTGGCCCGGATGGCTGTACTGCAGAGTTCTACCAAACTTTCAGAGAAGAGTTAACACCACTACTACTAAAAGTATTTCAAAGCATAGAAAATGATGGAATACTACCTAACTCATTCTATGAAGCCACCATACCCCTCATACCAAAACCAGGTTAAAGACAACACAAAAAAAGAAAATTACAGACCTATATCCCTCATGAACATAGATGCAAAAATCCTCAACAAAATTCTAGCCAGTAGAATTCAACAACATATCAAAAAAATAATCCACCACGACCAAGTGGGATTTATACCAGGTTATGCAAGGTTGGTTTAATATTAGAAAAACCATTAATGTAATCCACCATATAAATAAAACAAAAGACAAAAACCACATGATCTTTTCAACTGATGTAGAAAAGGCATTTGACAAAGTCCAACACCCATTCATGATAAAAACTCTTACCAAAATAGGAATTGAAGGAAAATTCCTCAACATAATAAAGGGCATACAAAGCCAACAGCCGACATCATTCTAAATGGAGAGAGCCTGAAAGCATTTCCCTTGAGAACGGGAACCAGACAAGGATGCCCTTTATCACCGCTCTTATTCAACATTGTGCTAGAGGTCCTAGCTAGAGCAATTAGGCTAGACAAAGAAATAAAGGGCATTTGGATTGGCAAGGAAGAAGTAAAAGTATCTCTATTTGCAGATGACATGATCTTATACACAGAAAACCCTAAGAAATCCTCCAGAAAACTACTGAAACTAATAGAAGAGTTCAGCAGAGTATGGGGATACAAGATAAACATACAAAAATCACTTGGATTCCTCTACATCAACAAAAAGAACATCGAAGAGGAAATCACCAAATCAATACCATTCACAGTAGCCCCCAAGAAGATAAAATACTTAGGCATAAATCTTACCAAAGATGTAAAAGACCTATACAAAGAAAACTACAAAGTACTAGTGCAAGAAACTAAAAGGGACCTACATAAGTGGAAAAACATACCTTGCTCAAGGATAGGAAGACTTAACATAGTAAAAATGTCTATTCTACCAAAAGCCATCTATACATACAATGCACTTCTGACCCAAATTCCAATGACATTTCTTAATGTGATGGAGAAACAAATCACCAACATCATATGGAAGGGAAAGAAGCCGCGGATAAGTAAAGCATTACTGAAAAAGAAGAAGAAAGTGGGAGGCCTCACTCTACCTGATTTTAGAACCTATTATATAGCCACAGTAGTCAAAACAGCCTGGTACTGGTACAACAACAGGCACATAGACCAATGGAACAGAATTGAGAACCCAGATATAAATCCATCCTCATATGAGCAGCTGATATTTGACAAAGGCCTGGTGTCAGTTAATTGGGGAAAAGATAGTCTTTTTAACAAATGGTGCTGGCATAACTGGATATCCATTTCCAAAAAAATGAAACAGGACCCATACCTCACACCATGCACAAAAACTAACTCCAAGTGGATCAAAGACCTAAACATAAAGACTAAAACGATAAAGATCATGGAAGAAAAAATAGGGACAACGTTAGGAGCCCTAATACAAGGCATAAACAGAATACAAAACATTACTAAAAATGACAAAGAGAAACCAAATAACTGGGAACTCCTAAAAATCAAACACCTATGCTCATCTAAAGACTTCACCAAAAGAGTAAAAAGACCACCTACAGACTGGGAAAAAATTTTCGGCTGTGACATCTCCGACCAGTGCCTTATCTCTAAAATCTATATGATTCTGTTAAAACTCAACCACAAAAAGACAAACAACCCAATCAAGAAGTGGGCAAAGGATATGAACACGCACTTCACTAAAGAAGATATTCAGGCAGCTAACAGATACATGAGAAAATGCTCTCGATCATTAGCCATTGGAGAAATGCAAATTAAAACTACGATGAGATTCCATCTCACTCCAACAAGGCTGGCATTAATCCAAAAAGCACAAAATAATAAATGTTGGAGAGGCTGCGGAGAGATTGGAACTCTTATACACTGCTGGTGGGAATATAAAATGGTACAACCACTTTGGAAATCTATCTGGCATTTTCTTAAAAAATTAGAAACAGAACTACCACACAACCTAGAAATCCCACTCCTCGGAATATACCCTAGAGAAACAAGAGCCTTCACACAAACAGATAAATGCACGCCCATGTTTATTGCAGCTCTGTTTACAACAGCAAAAAGCTGGAAGCAACCAAGGTGTCCATCAATAGATGAATGGTTAAATAAATTGTGGTATATTCACACAATGGAATACTACGCATGGATAAAGAACGGTGAGGAATCTGTGAAACATTTCATACAATGGAGGAACCTGGAAGGCATTATGCTGAGTGAAATTAGTCAGATGCAAAAGGACAAATATTGTATAAGACCACTATTATAAGATCTTGAGAAATAGTATAAACTGAGAAGAGCACATTCTTTTGTGGTTACGAGGGGGGAGGGAGAGAGGGAGGGTGGGAGAGTGTTATTTACTGTTTAGTTAGTAGATAAAAACTACTTTAGGTGAAGGGAAGGACAATACTCAACACAGGGAAGGTCAGCTCAACTGGACTGGACCAAAAGCAAAGAAGTTTCCAGGATAAACTGAATGCTTCGAAGGTCAGCAGAGCAAGGGCGGGGATTGGGGGACTATGGCTTAAGGGGACTTCTAAATTAATTGGCAAAATAAATTCTACTATGAAAACATTCTGCATCCCACTTTGAAGTGTGGTGTCTGGGGTCTTAAATGCTAACAAGCGGCCATCTAAGATGCATCAATTGGTCTCAACCCACCTGGATCAAAGGAGAATGAAGAACACCAAGGTCACACATTAACCATGAGCCCAAGAGACAGAAAGGGCCACATGAACTGGAGACTTACATCATCCTTAGACCAGAAGAACTAGATGGTGCCTGGCCACAACCGATGACTGCCCTGACAGGGAGCACAGCAGAGAACCCCTGAGGGAGCAGGAGAATGGTGGGATGCAGACCCCAAATTCTCATAAAAAGACCAGACTTAATGGTCTGACTGAGACTAGAAGAATCCCAGCGGTCATGGTCCCCAAACCTTCTGTTGGCCCAGGACAGGAACCATTCCGGAAGACAATTCATCAGACGTGGAAGGGACTGGACAATGGGTTGGAGAGAGATGCTGATGAAGGCTGAGCTACTTGTATCAGGTTGACACTTGAGACTGTGTTGGCATCTCCTGTCTGGAGGGGAGATAGGAGGGTAGAGAGGGTTAGAAACTGGCAAAATGGTCATGAAAGGAGAGACTGAAAGGAGGGAGCAGGCTGACTCATTAGGGGGAGAGTAAATGGGAGTATGTAGTAAGGTGTATATAAGCTTGTATGTGACAGACTGACTTGATTTGTAAACTTTCACTTAAAGCACAATAAAAATTATTTCAAAAAAATAATAATACACATGAGGGTTGTGTTTCTTAGTTCAATCAGCTACATGAGACCAAATGGGCGGCTCCTGTCAAGAGGCAGGATGAGAAGGCAGGAGGAATGGTAACTGGTTGAATGGACACAGGGAATTTAGGGTGGAAAGGAGGAGTGTGCAGTTACATTGTGGGGATTGCAACTAATGCACAAAACAATATGTATAAATTTTTGTATGAGAAATTAACTTGCTTTGTAAACTTTCACCTAAAGCACAAAAAAAAAATCTGAGAAGCTAGAAGAACACAGCATCAGAATTGGAGGAAGAATGTGATGTGTAAATGACACAACCTTGCTTGCTGAAAGTGAAGAGGACTTGAAGCACTTACTGATGAAGATCATAGTCTATAGCCTTCAGTATGGATTACACCTCAACATAAAGAAAACAAAAATCCTTACAGCTGGACCAATAAGCAACATCATGATAAATGGAGAAAAGTTTGAAATTTTCAAGGATTTCATTTTACTTGGATCCACAATCAACATCCATGGAAGCAGCAGTCAAGAAATCAAAAGACGTATTGCATTGGGCAAATCTGCTGCATAAGATTTCTTTAAAGTGTTAAAAACCAAAGATGTCACACTGAGGACTAAGGTTTGCCTGAGTCAGATCATGGTGTTTTCTATCACTTCATATGCATGCGAAATCTGGAGAATGAATAAGGACCACTGAAGAAGAATTGATGCCTTTGTATTATGGTGTTGGCAAAGAATATTGAATATGCCATGGACTGCCAAAAGAATGAACAAATCTGTTTTGGAAGAAGTACAGCCAGAATATTCCTTAAAAGCAAGGACGACTAGATTTTTACCTCACATGCTTTAGACATGTTATCAGGAGGGATCAATCCCTAGAGAAGGACATCAAGCTTGGTAAAGGAGAGGGTCAGCAAAAAAGAATAAGACTCTCAAAAAGACGGATTGACACAGTGGCTGCAACAATGGGCTCAAGCATAACAACGATTGTGGAGATAGCGCAGGACTGGGCAGTGTTTCATTCTGTTGTACATAGGGTTGCTATGAGTCGGAACCAACTCGATGGCACCTAACAACACCATATTAGTAGAGATAAATTATCATCAGAGTTCTATATCTGCCTTAGGTGCTGGGTTTACTGGTGCTTATTACATTAATATGAATGAATGCTATGGATAAAACAGTGATGAGCCTTTATGACCAAGGATTATGATTAATCCAACTCTTTCAATTTTGAAGTTTAAGAGAAAACAAAAATTGCAATACATAAATTGGAAAAGCAAAACCTCCTATATCAGAAAGGTCCAAGGAAGAAGACAGAAACAAAATGCAGGTATCTGACACAGAGAATTAATTATACTAGTGGTGAGCGGTCTCAGAAGCCAAACAGGGGACAGTGAGGCACCCTAAAGATTAACAACACCAGGGAGCCACTGCCATGCTTAGATTGAAGGGTAGGAGTAGATGGGTTTGTCAGAACCTGGAGCCAGGATCACTCCACTGAAGCTGAAACCTTGGGGGCCTGTAAAGTGAGAGCTGAACCCATAGAGAAGATACAGTTGCCACATTAGAAGGTGCCTGATAAAAAGGGAAAAACGGAAAACACTGTGGTTTTTCTCTTCCTCTGGCCATTTATTCTCCTGCTATTACTTTTTTTTTTTTTATTACCCAGGCCGACACCAATGACTTGGAAACCTGGGGAACAAAATCTGAGGAGCCAACTACCATCGGATGTAAAGCAGAACAGGGGGCGTGGTGAGGAATGGGCATGAGAATAAACAGACCGAGGACTAGCATACATCCTTTAATAGCCACCGTCACCACCACCCCCATCTCACTTCTTTTCCCATGGATAACCACTTTTTATCACTTGTTTCATACCTTTCCAGACCTCTGACTACTCATGGACATAAATAGAATTTTACATACATTTTCATAAAGAAATAAAATAATACTATGTAATATATATGCTATATATTTTTTTATATACATATAACACACACACATATATATACACACACACACACAAGGAGCCCTGGTGGTATAACAGCTTAGTGTTCAAAGCTGCAAACAGAAAGGTTGGTGGCTTGAACCCATCCAGTGGCTTCACAGCAGAAAAGACCTGGCGATCTTCTCCCATAAAGATTACAGCCTAGAAAAGTCTATTGGGCAGTTCTACTGTCACATTATTGTCAGGAGGGATCAGTCCCTGGAGAAGGATGTCATGCTTGGCAGAGTACAGGGTCAGCAGAAAAGAGGAAGACCCTCAACAAGGTGGATTGACACAGTGGCTGCAACAATGAGCTCAAGCATAACAACAATTGTAAGGGTGGCACAGGACCGGGCAGTGTTTTGTTCTGTTGTGCATAGGGTCGCTATGAGTCGTAACTGACTTGATGACATCTAACAACAACAACAACTGTCACATTGGGTCACTATGATTGGGAATTGACTCGACAGCACCTAACGACAACAACATATATACACACACGACACTCTGTATAAAAATGTACATGTGTCATGTAATTTCATTTTTCTTTTACAAAATGAAATTATATATTTTCTGGACTTTTTTTTGATTGACAATGTATCTGGCAAGTTTTTCCACATGATCACATGATCTTGTTTTTTAACGGCTATGCAGATTATTTCATTATATGGACATGCCATAATTTATTTAACTAGCCTCCAATAGATGAGCAGTTAGAGGAGTATCAAATGTTTGGTATCACAAACAATGCTGCAAGGAACATATTTTAAACCTTGTGTACATGTGTCAATATTTCAATGGGATAATTTCCCAGTAATAGAATATGGGTTCTGCATTTAAAAATTGTGTATAGATCCTGCCAAATTGTCCTTCAAAAAGGCTCTCCCAGCTTCCAGCTGTACTACAACTAGTATTTGAGAGTACTTCTTTCCCTACACCCTTGCCAAAATGGGATACTAAAAATACTTTAATTTTTCCCAGTCTGAAAGACTTTTATTTCAGTTTTGTTACAATCTAAATTTCCCTGATTCTTAGTGAGCCAGACAGAGAAGCTTTTTTACATGTTTGTTTGTTATTCATTTCTGAACTGTGACAAAAATCTTCGTCCATTTTTCTGGTGTTCTAGTTGTCTCTTATTTATCTAAAGCAGCTCATGATAAATTTTAGATAGCAATCTTTTATGTCATATTTTATACTATCTTAATTTATGCCATGTTTTGCTAGACAAAAGATTTAAATTTTTATGTACTCAAATCTGTCAATCCGTTTCTTTACAACTTCTGGGTTTCATACATTCCCATTTCTGTTCCCGGATAAAAAATATTCTCCCATGTTCACTTCTATTGTTATAGTTTATGTTTTGCGGGGTTTATATTTAAATATCTGTGTTAGTTACCTACTGCTGCTATTACGGATTGAATTGTGTAGCCCCAAAATATGTGTTGTAAATCCTAACTTTGGGAATGGGGTTGTCTTTGTTATGTTAATGAGGAAGGATTAGTGTAGAGTGTTTCTAAATCAATCTCTTTGAACCTGTAAAAGAGATTAAACAACCAAGCTAGAGAAGCAGAGATAGGGGAAGAGAGATAGATACCAAGCCACATAAAGATCACCCAGGAGCAGAAGCTCAAAGAGACAAGGTCCTTTCTCCAGAGCCAGGAGAGAAAGAGAAAGCCTTCCACAAGAACCGGCACTCTGAATTCAGACTTCAACCTCCTAAACTATAAGCAAATCAATTTGTTTGTTAAAGACATTCACTTGCGGGCATGGTTCCCAAACCTTCTGTTGGCACAGGACAGGAACCATTCCCGAAGACAACTCATCAGACATGAAAGGGACTGGACAGTGGATAGGAGAGAGATGCTGATGAAGAGTGAGCTAATTATATCAGGTGGACACTTGAGACTGTGTTGGCATCTCCTGTCTGGAGAGGGGATGGGAGGATAGAGAGAGTTGGAAGCTGGCAAAATTGTCACTAAAGGAGAGACTGGAAGGGCTGACTCATTAGGGGGAGAGCAAGTGGGAGTAAGGAGTAAGATGTATATAAACTTATATGTGACAGACTGACTTGATTTGTAAACGTTCACTTGAAGCTCAAAAAAAGTTAATAAATAAAAAAAAGACATCCACTTGTGGTACTTCTGTTAGAGCAGCAGTAGATAACTAAGACAAACGGCTTTCTCCTGCCTAAGTGCATTGGCTAGTACTTTGAATTCAATATTAAATAGCAGTGAGTATAGTGGGCATCCTCGTCATGTTCCTGATTTTATCAGGAAAACATTTAGTGGTTCCCTGTAAGTAAAGAATTATGGTGTGTATAAATACATTTAGGATTCATCATATAGCTTACAGTTGAAGCCCTATAGGCCTTATGTAAAGCATGAGGGAGAGAGTGAGAACTGAGAGAGCTACAGATGAAATTTTTGGTAACCCAAATTTCAAGGGTGAGTGGTGGAAGAATTATCAAGTCTAAAATTTTTCAGTTCACTTAATTATATTAGTTGTTATAGATTCAGTCTTTCATTATTATTGCACACACAAATAAGTTTGAACGTTTTTAGTAAACTTATCATTTACTAACCATTTCACTTCAACTAATTAAAACTGACAAGCCCATTAAAGGAGGAGTCCCGGTGGTACAGTGGTTAAAGTGCTCAGTTGCTAACCGAAAGGTTGGTGTTTCAAACCCACCAGCTGCTCTGAGGGAGAAAGATGTGGCAGTCTGCTTCCATAAAGATTTCAGCCTTGGAAATCCTATGAGGCAGTTCTACTCTGTCCTATAGGGCCGCTATGAGTAGGACAGCAATGGGTTTGTTTTTTTTGTTGTTGTTAGCCTGTGTAAAAGTTCCTGGGTTGGTGGTTTGATCTACCCACTGGCACCATGCAAGGAAGGCCTGGTGATCTGCTTCTGTAAAGATTACAGCCAAGAAAACCCTGTGGAGCAGTTATACTCTGTAACACATGTGATTGCCATGAGTTGGAATTGACTAGATGGCAATAGGTTTGGTTTAGCCTATTAAATCTAACTGCTCCATCAATAGTTTTTATACCTCATAGTAAATGACAGAGTACTTTACACTAAGTGGCTGGATAGAGGTAGATGATGAATGGATAGATAAGATAGCTCTTCAAATGACTATATAGACAAAAAAGATTAGGGGATCTTTCACTGTGTGTTTTCAAATTAATAATTATATTATTTACTTCCTCTTTTCATGTACAGTTCTTTGAATTTTGACAAAACCATAGAGTTGTGTAACCACCACAACGATCAAGATATAGAACAGTTTTATTACTCAAAACGATTCTCACTGCCTCTTTGTAGTCAACCCTTCTGCCCTTCCTCAGCCCCTGATTTTTCTGTTCTTGTAATTTTGCCTTTTCCAGAATCTCATTGTGGATTTAATTAGCATGTCTCCAATGAGTAATGCTATTGAGCATCTTTTCATGTTCTTATTTCCATCTGCATAGCTTCTTTGTGAAATTATATTCAAATCTTTTGCCCATTCTTCTAAAATTAGATTTTTTTATTATTGAGTTGTGAGAGTTCTTCGTATATTCTGGATCTAAATCCTTCATCAGATATGTGTTAGCCAAATATTTTCTCTCAGTTGGTGATCTGTCTTATTTTATTAGCAGTGTCTTCTGAACAGCATAAGTTTTTAAATTTTGATGAAATCTAATTTATCAATTTTCTCTCTTATGGTCCCTATTTTTTGTGTGCTGGCCACAAATTCCATGCCTAACCAAAGATCACAAAAAATGTATCTTCTATATTTTCTTATAGAAGTGGTATAGTTCTTAGTTTTACATTTAGGTCTATAGTCTAATTTGAAGTACTTTTTTATATATGGGGAAAGTACAGGTTGAAGTTTAAGTTTTGGCACATGAATATCCAATTGGTCCAACACCATTTGTTGAAAACTCTAACATCTCTTCATTTGATTACCTTGGCACATTTTTCAAAATGAATTGCCAATATATGTGTAGATTGTTCATTCATTTTTGTTGCCATATGATATTCCTATGTGTGAAAAATACTATAATTTATTTACCCATTTAAATTATTTACTGTTTGAGGCTATTTTGATAAATACTATGAACTTTTGTGTACATGTCTGCTGTTATAAATGCCATCAGCTAAATCAGAGTCATATATGAAACATCTGTATTTTTATCCAACTATGTAGAAAACACCACAAACAGCATGATTTTTCCAATAGCTTTTTAGTCAAAACTTCAGCAATGTTGTCTGTTTCTCCAATAGTATCTGTTGACAAAAGAAAGGAATACATTTTAGTTTATCACCATATTTTTTACCATGGCAGGAAACATGAATGTTTTCCTAATAGTAGTGTTTTTTTTTAATCTTAAATAAGAAATTTACAGAGGCTTCTAACCATTTTTATTATTAAATTTAATAAAAAATTTTAAGTAGTGAATAAAATATTGCAAATCTTCAAATATTGTTTAAAAGCACTGTGAGCATTTTTGAAAAGAAAAACCATGGAGGTTCATCATGGATTGAATTGTGTCCCCCCAAAATATGTGTCAACTTGGTTAGGCCATGATTCCCAGTACTGTATGCTTGTCTACCATTGTGTCATCTGATGTGGTTTCCCTACGTGTTGTAAATCCTATCACTATGATGTAACACGATGGATTAGTGGCAGTTATATTGATGAGACCTACAAGATTAGGTAGTGTGTTAAGCCAATCTTTTTTGAGATGTAAAAGAGAGAAGTGAGCAGAGAGACATGGGGACCTCATACAACCAAGAATGCAGAGCAGGAGTGCAAGTCCTTTAGATCCAGGTCTCTGTGTTGAGACGCTCCTCGCCCAGGGGAAGACAGATTACAAGGACCTTCCTCCACAGCTGAGAAGAGAAAGCCTTCCCCTCCAGCTGATGCCCTGAATTTGGACTTGTGGCCTACTAGACTGTGAGAGAACAAATTTCTCTTTACTGAAGCCATCCACTTGTGGTATTTCTGTTATAGCAGCACTAGATGACTAAGACAAGGTTTTTCCTCATTCTCTAAATATCCAGATTTTATGTCTTGCTAATTTTTAGGTCTGGTCACTATCTGAAGATCAATGTATAGCATGAGTAGATTTTTTTGTTGATGGTAGTGACTGTATTTCTAGTAATCTTGACAATTTGGAACATATATTTGCTTCTCTGCAGACATGATTAGGTATTTATTCATATGGTGACTGATAAAGCACTCATTCAAGAAAGCAGGAGGATTGGCTCAGCCATTTCTTCATAGTTTACTTATGCTTCTATTGTTAGCAATATCTTCAACCAACATTTCTTACTTAATTAAAATCAAATAATATTATCCTTGCATTTACTTAACTGAGCACTCATACACTGCAGTATGTTGCAATAGCTCGAAAGTGAAGCAATGAGTAAGAATTTGCTCTCTAACTTCCATTTTCTCCCCTCAGACCACTTTGCAAATGACACAAAACTACAGTAATCCAGAAAATAGACTAAAGTAAATCCAGCAGAGTACCTTCCATTGTATGCCCTCCACTAGGAAAATGAAGGTTTGGGGATAGGGCTGGAGGTCAGAAGCAGGAGCTGCAGTCCTATCTCAAGGCAGGACAGTGATATCATGAGACTATTGCTTAACAGTATCATGGTGTGAGATTTGGGGAATTGGATATCCCTTAAAGGACAGTAATCCGTGAGTGCTGAAAATCTCAGAGCACTGGCATAGCTTAATTGGAAGACATTTAACAGAAGGCTACAAAGTTTCCTTCCTAGGAGGAGAAAAAAACCTGTGTTGTTAGATGCTCTCAAGTCGACTCTGACTCATGGTGACCTTAGGTATAACAGGACAAAATGTTGCCTAATCCTGGGCCATCTTCATGATCATTGGTGTGTTTGAGTTCATTGTTGCAGCTATTGTGGAAATCCACCTCAATGGAGGGTTTCCCTTGCTTTCATTGGTCCTCTACTTTACCAAACGTGATGTTCTTTTCTGATGATGTGTCCAAAGCAAGCAAATTGAAGTCTTGCCATCCTTTCGTCTAAGGAACATTCTGGGCTGTACTTCTTCTAAGACTAGTTCATTCTTCTGGCAGCTCCCAGCACACTGATATTCTTCACCAACACCTCAGTTTAAACGCATCACTTCTTTTCCTTTTTCATTATCCAACTTATGCATGCATATGAGGCAATTGAAAAGACCATGTCTTCGGTCAGAAGCAACTTGTAGTTGTTGTTAGGTGCTGTCGAGTCGGTTCCAACTCATAGCGACCCTATGCACAACAGAACGAAACAGTGCCCAGTCCTGAGCCATCCTTACAATCGTTCTTACCCTTGACCTCATCGTTGCAGCCACTCTGTCAATCCACCTCGTTGAGGGTCTTCCTCTTTTGCTCTGACCCTGTACCCTGCCAAGCATGATGTCCTTCTCTAGGGACTGATCCCTCCTGACAACATATCCAAAGTATGTAAGACACAGTCTCGCCATCCTTGCCTCTAAGGAGCATTCTGGCTGTACTTCTTCTAAGACAGATTTGTTTGTTCTTTTGGCAGTCCATGGTATATTCAATATTCTTTGCCAACACCACAATTCAAAGGCGTCAGTTCTTCTTTGGCCTTCCTTATTCATTGTCCAGCTTTCACATGCATACGATGTAATTGAAAATACCATGCCTTGGGTCAGACGCACCTTAGTCTTCAAGGTGGCATCTTTGCTCTTCAACACTTTAAAGAGGTCCTTTGCAGCAGATTTACCCAATGCAATGCATCATTTGATTTCCTGACTGCTGCTTCCATGGCTGTTGATTGTGGATCCAAGTAAAATGAAATCTTTGACAACTTCAATCTTTTCTCCGTTTATTATGATGTTGCTCATTGGTCCAACTGTGAGGATTTTGGTTTTCTTTATGTTGAGGTGTAATCCATAGTGAAGGCTGTGGTCTTTGAGCTTCATTAGTAAGTGCTTCAAGTCCTCTTCACTTTCAGCAAGCAAGGTTGTGTTGTCTGCATAATGCAGGTTGTTAATGAGTCTTCCTCCAATCCTGATGCCCCATTCTTCTTCATATAGTCCAGCTTCTCGTATTATTTGTTCAGCATACAGATTAAATAGGTATGGTGAAAGAATACAACCCTCACGCACACCTTTCCTGACTTTAAACCAATCAGTATCCCCTTGGTCTGTCCAAACAACTGCCTCTTGACCTATGTAAAGGTCCCTCATGAGCACAATTAAGTGTTCTAGAATTCCCATTCTTCGCAGTGTTATCCATAGTTTGTTATGATCCACAGAGTCAAATGCCTTTGCATAGTCAATGAAACACAAGTAAACATCCTTCTGGTATTCTTTGCTTTCAGCCAATGATATCCCTGGTTCCATGTCCTCTTCTGAAACTAGCCTGAATTTCTGGCAGTCCCCTGTCAATATACTGCTATATACACTTTGAATGATCTTCAGGAAAATTTTGCTTGTGTGTGATATTAATGATATTGTTCTATAATTTCCACATTCAGTTGGATCACCTTTCTTGGGAATAGGCATAAAAACATGGATCTCTTTCAGTCTGTTGGCCAGGAAGCTGTCTTCCATATTTCTTGGTGTAGAGAAATGAGCACTGCCAGAGCTGCATCCATTTGCTGAAACATCTCAATTGATATTCCATCAATTCCTGGAGCCTTGTTTTTCGCCAATGCCTTCAGAGTAGCTTGGACTTCTTCCTTCAGTACCATTGGTTCCTGATCATATGCCACCACTTGAAATGGTTGAATATTGACTAACTCTTTTTGGTATAGTGACTTTGTGTGTTCCTTCCGTCTTCTTTTGGTGCTTCCTGCATCGTTTAATATTTTCCCCATGGAACCCTTCACTATTGAAACTCAAGGCTTGAATTTTTTCTTCAGTTATTTTAGTTCGAGAAATGCCAAGTGTGCTCTTCCCTTTTGGTTTTCCATCTCCAGCTCTTTGACATGTCATTAGAATACTTTACTTTGTCTTCTCTAGAGGCCCTTTGAAATCTTCTGTTCAGTTCTTTGACTTCATCAATTGTTCCTTTTGCTTTAGCTGCTCGACACTTGATAGCAAGTTTCAGAGTCTCCTCTGAAAGCCATCTTGGTCTTTTCTTTCTTTCCTGTCTTTTCAGGGACCTCTTGCTTTCTTTATGGATGGTGTCCTTGATGTCATTCCACAACTTGTCTGGTCTTCGGTCACTAGTGTTCAATGCATCAAATCTATTCCTCAGATGGTCTCTAAATTCAGGGGGGGATATACCCAAGATCATATTTTGGCTCTCGTGGACTTGCTCTGATTTTCTTCAGTTTCAGCTTGAACTTGCATATAAGCAATTGATGGTCTGCTCCACAGTTGGCCCCTGGCCTTGCTCTGACTGATGATATTGAGCTTTTCCATCATCTCTTTCCACAGATGTAGTCGATTTGATTTCTGTGTGTTCCATCTGGCGAGGTCCATGTGTATAGTCGCTGTTTATATTGGTAAAAGAAGCAACTTAGTCATCAAAATAACCTACAAAAAGCCCATTGCCATGAAGCCGATTCTGACTCATAGCGACCCTATGGAACAGAGTAGAACTGCTCTATCGGGTTTTCAAGGAGTGCCTGGTGGATTTGAACTGCCTACCTTTTGGTTTGCAGCTGAACTCTTAGCCACTATGCCAGCAGGGTTTCTGATAGATGTCATTTATTAATGCATTAAAATGGCATTGCTTAGGTTGTTTCCTGGAAACTTCAGGTCATTCTTTTTGGATAAGCTTTTACTAACATAACATGATCCTCTTGTCCTGTTTCACTTGTGCTTGAGTTCAAGCATATGGAGGCTTAAAAATGTTTTTAGTTAAAATAAAAATCAAAGGTCATAAATCTTTCAGGTGATCGATAGACACGTTAGAGTGCTAGTAGCATAGTCATTAGGAGCTCAGCTGCTAACCAAAAGGTCAGTGGTTTGTAACCACCAGGTGCCCTGTGAGAGAAGGATGTGGCAGTCTGCTTCCATAAAGATTTACAGCCTTGGAAACCCTGTGGGGCAGTTCAACACTGCCCTACATGGTCACTATGAGTCAAAATATCCTCGACAGCAATGGGTTTGGTTTGGTTTTTTTTTTTTTTGCAGACAAGTAAAGCATAAATATGTATACTTCTGCCACTTGTGCAGGGTCCATGCTCCTCAAAGGCAGGACATGTCTTGTTTATCTCTTTGTCTCTAGATCCAGTTGTCCCTAGATGTGGCATAGAGCAAATTCTTAAATGAAGCTTGAGAAACAAAAATAATTAAACCAAATTGCACTTGAGAAGAAGCATGGACAAGGAGAGAGCAGGGCTGACTTGATTTCATTTCCCCAAAGTCACAAACACAATGGGAACAGTTCTGCTGAGTGTTTTTAACTTTTTATTACAAAAATTTCCAAACATCATGAAAGCAGAGTAGTGTACTCATCACTCAACTTCAACAATTGTCAACATTTTGGCAATTTTGTTTCTTCTACCCCCACCCCACTTAATTTCTGGGAATTTTAAAGTAATTCTAGGCATTACATCATATCACCCACAAGCATCTCTAAAATGTAAGGGTATTTTTTAAAGTTTGGCTTGTTTTTTAAAAAGGTTTGAGTTTGGACAAAGAGTAATAAAAAAAAATTAAGGCTGTTAATCTGAAATCAGCCATAAGGTTTTTGTAGCAGTTCAAATCAAGCAGGCAGTAAGAGTGAGTGTATCTGACTAAAGGAGGTTAGTAAACTAGATTCAAGCTGCTTCTTGGGATGACTTGACAAAATTTGGGTGCCTGCTCCTCAGCTGTTCACCCTCAGAAGCCTTATTCTGTCTACAAGACACACCAGTCTTTCAAGAGCAAATATCTTAAACAAACTCATCAACCTCATCTATAAAACCAGAGTCTTAATTTATTGTCTCAACAAAAAGTATCCATCACCCAAAATGGAAGGCTCATGTCAGCATGAAGAGTAAATCCTCTCCCTAAAGGCAAGCCTTAATGGGAGACCAGGTCATAATCAGAAGGCTTCTTGAGCAGCGAGGAATCAGAACAAAGTGCTTATATAGACAGATAAAAGGACTACTTCTTCATCAGGTATCAAAGACCTTAAATTAAGGAGGTGGGTTAATTATAATGAACTGGGGCACTAGTGTGTGGGGTACTCCTAAGGCAGATATTACAGCCTGGCTTCGGGTAGGGATAAAACCAGAAAGTTTCTGGATCCTAAAACATGCCCCACTGTGTCTCTCTTTCTTTCCTCAATATCTCTACTTCTTATCCTATATCTTGCTCTTTCTCTTTGATGACTTGTTTTTACTGCTTGAGTATGTTTATGACCAAACATAATCACCTCAAGGCTAATGAATTTTGTGTCCTCAATTCAAGGGGTCAGTAGAGTTATCTAGAATCATGATACAAATTTGTAGGAGTCAAATTCTGAATTGCTAAGCTGGATCAGAGACTCAACTCTGACCAAGCCTACCTGCCATGGTTGGAGATAGAGACAGACATAGAGTATAAGCTCTGAAAGGAATAGAAACTGCTACATATGGGTTCCCTTTACAATATCTGGCTCACTCCACTCAAAACAGCTTGATAACAGCTAGAGTTCAACCACGGCAAAAGCATTTGCCAAAATCTAGACAGAGCTAAAAAGTCACCAAAAACCCTGCCTTGATTTTCCATATTGAATCAGAGCTGATAGGCTCTTGTCCTTGTTCCAGTGGAAGAGGGAAAGATATTTTCCCCCTTGTCAGAGAACTGAGTGGTAAACGGAAGTTTTTAACTCTTCTTCAGCCTAAAACAGGACAGAAAGAACAACTATTTTGTTTAGGGACAAACAGAGAAAACAGGGAGAGACTTAAAGATTTTGGAGCATTAAAAATGATGCAAAGCCCATTTAATGGACACCCCCGAAGTTTTTTTTTCAAGCACCGCAATTGACTGCTGCGAGATTATGATGCCATTAAAATTCACTCTGCCCATAAACTAACGCTGCTGAAAATGCTGACGTTTATAGCAGTTCCTACAAGGGACATATTTCAGTGTGAAAGTAAGCCCTAATGTGAGAACTTTATCTCAGTAAAGCAACATCTAGGAAGTGGGGAAGGAAAGGAGGAGGAGAGGCCATTCGGGAGTGCTGTGAGTTTTATTTCTCTCAATAATGGGTGTATGGATGCTAAATTTCAAAGACTTTTAAAATAAATCTATTGGCTTTTGACAAAATCAATCCAAACCCCATAAACCAAGAAGTCATCTACTTGATATTAATGAGTCCACATTTGCATTTGTCTCTTACACTAGACAAACCATTAATTTTGTGTTTATGCTTCCTTTGAAGTCTGAATGCTCGCAGATAGATGGCCTCATCGAATCTCCTGCTGCTACATTAATATTTCCGTATAAATGATAAATTTTATCATTTTCCACAACACCCCTTTTTACTTTAAGAAAGCTGTGAAAATACAAGCAATAAGTCTTAAGGCCTGAAAGCACAGACCTTTTTTTTTTTAATACTCTTCAGCAGAGATCATTAAAATAGTCATATCTTTAACATCAAGATACCTTGGATGGCCTCTAGAACATGGAAACCAAAGTGATGTATATCTTAACTAACCAAGCTTTCTTGGGTAAAAGATGGTTCGTTTGGCTAGAACTGACACACAAGTCCACTCTTGATCAACACAGAGCCTAAAGTTTTTTCAGAATTTATCTGACAGTATTTTAGGTTCAAATGTGAGCCTAACTCATAGGCTTTAAAAGGAAAAGTATTTTGAAACGTTTAGGTGAAATCTTTACAACCTGTAGGGTGCACTCACTTGGTAGAGCACAGGAATGGCCAAGTGGGAGGGCCAAGGGGTTCTAAGATTAACAGCTTGAAGCTAATGATACACAATGCTGAAGTATATACAATACAAAGTCATGAGATGGTCACAATCAGTGCAATTATTCTGTTTGAGAATAATAATGATGATGATGATGAATACATGCCAACACTGAGCAATGGGCTCTACAGGCACCCTTTCAACAATCCAGGGAGGTGGTTGCTCCTAAACCCAAACCAAATCCATCACGATCGAGTTCATTCTGACTCATGATGACCCCATGTGTTACACAGAAGACGTGTTCCATGGAGTTTTCTTGCCTGTAAAGTTTATAGAAGCAGATCACCAGGCCTTTCTTCCATGGTGATGCTGGGTAGGTTCAAACTCCCAACCTATTCCCAGTTTTTAGATGAGGGAGCTGAAATTCAAAGAGGTAAATAATTTGTCAAAGGTATAACTGCTACATAGAGTGATAGATCCTTCTGCTTCTTTGCCGTTGTGCTGTTATAGTCAGATACACCAGGATCTCCTAGGCATGGTCCTATAAATGGCTGAAACCATTTATTTAGACCGAGTCGGAATCAACTCAACGGCACTGGGTTTGGTTTTTTTTTTTTTAATGCTGACCCTTTAATTATGCCTCCATAGTACAGGTATTTCCAGGTGATTAACTGTGTTGGTAATTTTGTTTTGGTTGGTAACTTGGGAGAGCCCACATTTGTTACAGAGTAGAACTGCTCCGTAGGGTTTTCTTGGCTATAATCTTTATGGAAGCAGGCTGCCAGGCCTGTTTCTTCCTTGGTGCTGCTGGGTGGGTTCAAACTGCAAACTTTTTGGTTACCAGCCAAGTGCAAACTGTTTATGCCAAGCGGGGATCTCCCAGGCGATTAACTTTGGTGGCATCACCTGTAATCACAGCCTGAATCAGGTGCATGGAAAAACTGGAATGTCTTTAAACCTTCAGTCCAGGGTGTTTTCTTGGAACATTCTCTCCCTGCACGTTATTCCCTGCTCCTGTCCTTCAAGCAGCCTCTTTTTCATTCTGACTAGCTCCACCAATCCAGTCTCACCTACAAATTCTCACCTCTCTCAGACTTGTTCTATTGCTCTCTCTCACCCCATCCTATAAATATACTCTCCCTTTGCTTATATAGTCTTTGCTACAGTCCGTGCTTTGCTTTGATGTTTCATTAAAATCTATGTGCAGCTTTCTTATACATCTAATAAATATGCATTCATATTCAGTTTTTTAAGATTAATATTACATGTTTTTCTTGAGGAGAGAATAGGCAGGAACTCTATCTTTGGCCAGGGTTCCCATGTTCAAACTGATTCACTAAAAGAAACTATTTGCATTAGTTTTAAAAATCAACATAATAAAAATGTTTCTAAATCATAACAGTGCCAGATATTTGATTCAACTTTTTTTTCTTCCTTTCTTTACTTCCAAGCCAAATCTGTGATTAAGAGCTGCAGTGAAATACTGTTCAAACATAAGCTTTCTTATTAAAATAATGTGTTGACCAGAAATGAGAAAGGCACCTTGTTAGTAAAGTGACTGAGAAATCCTCCTTTGTTTGGAAAAAATGGTCATGGGGATAAGTAGCTCAGACAGAAACCTAGCTGGTGGAATAGAATTGCCCTTTGTGCATCATCCACATAGGATTCAGAACAAGGAATAAAAGGACACAGCCAGCCTTCCTGCCACAGGGAAGGCTAAGGAGCAAACTAGGTCTAGTCTTTTTGTAGCTGGTTTGGGTGAAGGAAAACCATCAACAGCAATAAGGAACACTGAGACGAATCATTTAGGGGCTTTAGATGTGTATTTGATCTGCATTCACAAAAGCTAACACTTATTGAGGCTTACTAGGTGACAGGCAAGGTCTCAGAAGAATCCCAGAAAGGAAGCCTGGTTCAATAAAGTATATGCAATTGCTGTGATTATCTATTTTAGTAAAGGATCCTTTTTTCTTTGTTCGTTTTAAGATAATTAAGAAAAAAAACACGATAATCTCTCAGTTAATCATGGCTGCAGCTAAAGCCAATCTTTTAGACCTGGAGACACTAATGAAGGCCCTGTCACATAATTTCCCCCACTTCCCAGTAAAGCATCAAGGAGGAAATAACAGCTCTTGAGTGGTTGGCACGCTATCTTAAACTTTAGAATGGTGCCCAAAACCACCCAGGACCCTGAATAAAATTCGGGCAACTTAATCTTTACAAATGCTTTAGTTATCTTCCTTCTAGCAGCCTCACTATGACAAGCTGGCCTATGGCCAGAATTAATCAGATTGGATTAGAAGGTTAGTCAAAATAAGTCTGAGGCTTTGGCAAAATCTTTATAGGGACAATGCGGAAATGGGGAATTCTGGAAGTGCCTAAACAGACTGTAATTTCATTTTTTTTGTTGTTGTTGTTTATTACTCCTTCATGATTCTTCACTTCGGAGGCTAATGATTGCTATCTTTTTATTACCTATGAGTAGAATCCTCAAGAAGATGACACCACATGGACTGGAGAAGTTAAAGAAGATTCCACAAAGAAAGTAGAATATGAGATAGGACTTGGAAGATGGGAAGAACAACCAGAATACTTACTTTTCTGTTGAACTGACCTACTAACTGACTTTAATGATAGTAGATAAAATCGTGCATCAAAATCCAGAGGAGGTATAATGTTAGTTAGACTAGTTCTAAAGGTCTAGTTGCAATGCTCAGCTCCAGGCAGACTGTTCTTTTCTTTCTTTCTTTTTTTAAAGCAATAAGAAAAGCTGTATTTGGCATATATTCAAAAAGGCAAAAGTAGGAAGTGGACAAGCATGCTGCTACAGCCATGTCTGTCTGAGTCCAAGGAACATTAAGGAATCATTGAAAGCTTTACCTTTCACAGATTGGCTAAAAACTGCCAAACCACTGTGATTCTGCATTTTGAATTGTCTTTCTTAATAACCATTGGCACAGGTTTCAACATCAACAGTCAGGAGGGTCTTCGTTGGTCCAATAAATCTTACTATTCTCTAAATACTAACAGAAAAAGATAAGAGTGGAAAGTATGCAGGTCCCTTGTGCAGTTTATGAGTTGTTCATGTGAAAGTTTCCCTAAAAAATGTTTTCCAAGATTGTCCTAGCTATTGTCTTTATACTTCAGGGCTCAGTTGATATGTCCTCATGAGTCCTTGTGAGTCTAGCTCCAGCTGGGTCACATTCTTTATGCTCAAAGACAGGTAATAATGGCTCCCATGTTATCTCCTAAATCATTCCCTCTTCTTGATGAGAGATTGGCGGTAACACAACCTGGACTTGGTCGGGCTCCTAGATGGCCACGGCATGCTCTTTAAACTCACGGTGCTGGTTTTCCACTAGATACCACCTAGTTCTTCACCAGGATCTTAAGTAAGAGTGATGTTCTCAGCAATCACATTGCCGAAATGAACAGAATCGATGTACATCAACATTTTAGCCTGAGGCCTTCTTAAGTGAGTAAGACAATAGAAGATAAATTTTTTATGCCTAATGCTATCAAGATGTAGACTAAGAACATTACTATTCCCTGCAGTAATGATCTAGCCCATGTGCTTATTCCTGATGGAAACCCACCAAATAAATCTGGTGTTTCTAAGGGTGTTACAGTGTGAAACCAAGCAGCTTGCTGTCTAAATCTACGTTTATCCTATTCTACTTCTCCTGTGTTATTTATCCAAATGCAACAAGAGGTATTTGCTACAGCACAGGCTACACCTACTTGGGCTAATTAAAAAAAAAAAAATCTAAGGCTATTCTGTTACCTACTGTCACCTTAGCTAATGAGGTCAAAGATTGCTATTGTGCTTCGGTCCCACTAGCAACTTCATCTACTATTTGTACCATAGTGATTGATAAATTTCTTAAAGATTTTTCCAGTTCAACTATGTCATAAATAGGAATTAAAGCTACCAACCCTACCCTGAGTTTTGGACCAATGGATTTTCTTCTGACTCTCATTTTACAATGTGTGACAATTGAACATTACCTTTTCAATGTTTACTAGTGTCATTACTATGAATATCTAAAGGTAATCCTAAAGTTCCCAAAGTGCATTGCCCATGCATTCACCAGGAATCTAAACAAAAGATTGCCCATGTAAATTCACTGTCAGTTGGAAAGGGATCATCTAAACTAGTATTGTTGGATCCACCACACAAAAACATATGTCCTTAAGGAGCACACAAAGTTTGCAAACTGTTTTCTTGATGCTGGTAACATGACCATAGATCAGTTGGGTCCTATGAGCCAAAAATACTCCCAGTGAGTCAACTTCCAGGAAAAAACTACTTCCAACACAAAGCAGATGGGTTTTGCATTGCTGCTTGACTGAACACAAGCTAAAACAGCTTGTAAAATTAATAAAAATTTTAACATGAAACAAATAAAATTTAAACAAGTCTGAAGACATTGAAATTTTCATGGATACTGAAGCTTGAAAAAACTAGTTGCCATTCAATTGATTCCAATTCATGGTGACCCATGTGTGTCAGAGCAGAATTGCCCACCATAGGGTTTCCAATGGCTGATTTTTCAGAACTAGATCACCAAGTCTTTCTTTTGAAGTGCTTCTGGATGCTAGCCTCCAACATTTTGGTTAGCAGCCGAGTGGGTGAATTTGTCTCCACAGCAGTGGAGTATCTCTGGGAGGAGAGAGTGAGGGCTTCTGCACTTAGGTTCCCAACCATTAGAGGAAAAACTCCTTCAGGTAGGTTCTCACTAGAGCCATTAATGACTCATGAGTGTTGACCCAGAAGCACAAGCAGTGGTCCTCATTCTTCATGGATGCCAGGCCCAAGCTGGCCTCCTCTCCTACATTTTCCCCTTGTTGTTGTTAGTTGCTGTGGAGTTGATTCCAACTCATATGACCCCATGTGTGCAGAGTAGAACTGCTCCATAAGGTTTTCAAGGCCCTGATCTTTCAGAAGCAGATCACCAGGCCTGTCTTTCAAGGTGGCTCTGAGTGGATTTTGACTGACAACCTTTTGGCTAGTCATTAAGCATTTAACCATTTGTGCCACCCAAGGACTTCCTCACTAATATGATTAAAGAGATAGAGTAACTGAGAGTTTCTTTAATTTGTTACCTTTGTCCACTCTCTTCTTTTTCTACAAACCATTTCAAGTTTTCCATTGGATTTCCTGATTCTGGAACCAAGGCTAACATTCACTTTAGTTCATTCACTTTGGAGAGAGAAATAAAGAAAAGAATGGAAAAATTTATTTATTATAATTTTTTTTTTAAGAAAGAAATGTTAACACACAAGGCTTACTGAATACACAGGAGACAAAAGTTCTTTTTGTTCTGTAACAATCACCTTGAGAAGTGGGTGCCATCGTATTGGACAAGGTTGCCGTGCAGGGCCCATTGTGTGGGACATGAATGAGTGTGCCAGAGCCTCCGTCCCCAGAGCCTGTTCTGTGCTCAGAATGGGCAGTCTATTGTGCCCACATTGCTAGAAGGACTCCAGCTGGTCAATGGAAACCGCTTACTCTCACCTTTCCCCAACCTCTACTTTGCCATCCAAATCTACCGTTATGGATATAATAGGGTCCTCTGGCATTCAGAGTCTTCTTGCCCTGTACTTCTGAAACAAAAGCTATTATATTGTACCATGAAAGCACAGGCACAGAGAAATGAAGCTTTCTGGAAGACATAGCCTAAAGGGGGGAGTGTGAGTCTCCATTTAAAGTTTAAAACCCAACGAAAATAAAACACTTCCGATTAAAAATGGGCTTTCATGCCTTTGTGTACACACATATGTATACTCTTCAGAACATTTCATCCAAATGCTCATGACAAAAGCAAGTGACCTGTCCTTGCTTTCAGAAGCCAAGAGGGGTGTAGCTGAAGAAGAGGGGCAGAAAGGAATGAATTCTAAGCTTGCCAGATAAAGCTTGTTTTAATTAATGGGCTCCAATACAGACTGGGAGGGAGGAAGGGTGTCCCTTTACTAAGGAATGGCAGGCAGGGAATATAATGGATTTATTACCTCTGCACAAGTGAAGGATGCAACCAGAGTGTTTGTTTACAACCTCCTCCCACCCCCTTGTAAGGCGAGAAGCCGCAGAAAACAAGTGGAGCTTTGCTTTCATTGAGGGAAATTTAGTGCTGACAAAAGACGCTAAAGGAACTACTTGTGAGTAGTCCCTTCAGTGGTGATGTGTTTGGAATTGTCATCTAACTTTCTGAGAACCTCAAGATGCTTTGAAAACATATGTGCCAGGGAAGAAATGTTCAGCATGCACCACAGGTCTGAGTGACCTTCAGAAATTATAGGAGGCTGACCGTGGCTTCAGGCATCACGTAGTCCACATGCACATCTCAGACAGTTTAGATGTGGCCTTTTCTTAAGCTGTCCAGGGAAAAACATCTCTGACCTCCCTCATGACCCATTCTGGTAACAAACTCACCTCCATCATTTTGCTCATGTCCCCCTCTGCCTGGTATCCCTTTTTTCCTCTCTTCATCTATCTAGCTCTTACTTATCCTTCACACCTGAGTTTTGACCAAAGTCACGCCTTCCAACTTGAAGGCTGAGTGCGATGCCCCTTCTCCCACAGGCCTCTGCATTAGTCCCATCAGAGAATTTATCAGGTTATATTGAAAGTCTTCTTCATTCCATCAGGAGCTCCTTACCTCATTTCACCTCTAAAGTCCTAAAAATATAAAGAATATTTGACAAAAAGCCCATGCTTGGTAAACACTTAATGAGTGAATGACTGGAAATCCTTTCCTATCCCTGTTCTAAGTCTCTTTATGGTATCATTTAAAGTCAAGATAATCCAGTCGATGTCTCTGCTTCCTCAGGACCAGAGTACCTCCTTCCCAAAAGCTGCAGTGTCAAGCAGACTCTAAGGGTCACCTACTGGTGGACACAAGCCAGGCTTACCCATTGTAAGAAGAGTCCAAATAGAGAGTCTGCGAAGACCCCCAGGACCAAAGGGAGGTTCCCTTCTAATCGCATAAGTAAAACCAGGGGTCATTCATTCTAGTTCAGGCAGTGGACACATGAACCTGGAAAGAATTATTGACGTTACAGTCAGTCCAGAGGAGTGAGTGCTGTAAACTGAGGCCCAGGCAAAGTCTGGAACTCAGGTGCCAACCTAACCTGGGCTGAGGCCAAACTCTAACAGGCAGTGAGTGGACAGCAAGAAGCATCAAGGAGATCATAGATCGAGGCATGGCAAACTATTGTATGAGCACAAGAAATACAATCCTTTGAATAGAGAATAATATAGGCTAGGTTTATAGCTTGGGGTTAAGCGGGAATACCCAGAAAGTAAAGAGAAGTGTCAGCCAGGCTAATCACAAAAGCATAATCCCATTTCATCATGTTCTTTCCAACAGAGCTATACACATTCAAGCTGTTAGGGGTTCAAGATGTCCAATTACACATCCTTCCTAACCACACAACACACACAGAAGGGACACTAGCTGAAAGGGAAGCAAGTAATCAGTACCCATAAACCCCTACTTCAGGGGTTTCTGATCAAAATTGGAGTGGAGAGCATAGCTTTGGCATGAATCTAAAGTGGCATTCAATCAAAGACCCTGATCTTGGGCCCACAGTCCCAGGTATCCCTGTAGTGAAATCTCTGAGCCCCAGAACAGGTGGCAATTGCATTTTCCCAGGATGCAGACCAGTGATCTACTTCTAGCATGATGCCAGAGCATGACCCAGAAGCAAGGCAGCTGCACCTGGGCTGAGAAGTGAAAGAGCAGCCGGGCTGGTTCTGCTCTTGAAATACAAGTCACTCTACCCGTTAGTAAAATGTGACCCATTGAATGTCAGGCCCTCACCAGGCAAGTTAAGTAGGTAAGGAGGAGGAGCCCTCCTTTGTTAAGGCAGGAATGATGGAGTTATTGTTTCGTGTTCCAGTTACCAGGAAAAGGAATTACATGGACCTATATGTTCCCTGTAATTGTTTCATGAAACACATGTTCCATGTATTGTGGTGCTTATGAAGAATACTGAATACACTGTGCACTTCCAGAATAATGAACAAAGCAGCCTTAGAAGAAATACAATCAGAATTCTCCTTAGAAGCAAGGATAGCAAGACTTCAGCTCATTTGCTTTGGACACATCATAAGAAGAGACCAATTGCTAGAAAAGAACATCACATTTGGTAAAGTAGAGGGTCAATGAAAATGAGGGAAACCCTCCATGAAATAGATCGACACAATAGTTGCAACAATGGGCTCAAACATACGAACAATTGTGAGGGTGGCACAGGTCTGGGCGATGTTTCATTCTGTTATAAATAAGGTCTCCATGAGTTGGAGCTGAATCAAGGGAACTAACAACAACAAGAACGTATGTCCCCTTTAGCTTCATGATATAGAGAAAATACACACACCCAGTAGAGGCAAAATATTATACCAGCAGCAGAGTCAGAAATGAAGCATCTACTTCAAGATAAGGTGTATTTTAGGTGTGGAAGGTGAAAAAACACTTAAATATGTGTAAGATATTAGGAAAGACGTAGTTATTTTCAAATTAATTCAAAGTGTAGATGATATGTTTAGAAGTTTTTAAGTAATGATATCAAAGCGTGCCCACTTTGAGGAAGAACAATTGTGCTGAAACACTGCTGCCTGTCTTTACAAGAAATGCCTGAGCACCAACAACTCGACAAAACAAGAAATTCTTATTAAAAACAAATTTGGCAGTGCAGCAGGTTGTCTTCAAAATCAAGGATTTAAAAAATTATGTAAGTAGAGCCTGAAGAAAATTGTATTCTATTTTTTACTGTGCTTCAAGTGAAAGTTTACAATTCAAGTCAGTTTCTCATACAAAAACTTATACACCATTGTTATGTGACCCTAGTTGCTCTCTCTATAATACAAGAGCACACCTCCTCTCCACCCTGTGTTTCCCATGTCCACTTAACGAGCTCCTGTCCCCCTCTACCTTCTCATCTTGCCTCTGGACAGGAGCTGCCCACTTAGTCTCATGTATCTACTTGAGCCAAGAAGCACACCAGTATCATTTCATGTTTTATAGTCCTGTCTAATCTTTGTCTGAAGAGTTGGCTTCAGGAATGGTTTTAGTTGTGGGCTAAAAGAGAGTCTGGGGCCATGTTTTCTGGGGTCCCTGCAGTCTCAGTCAGACCATTAAGTCTGATCTTTTTACTAGAATTTGAGTTCTGCACCCCACTTTTCTTCTGCTCCATCAGAGGCTCTCTCTTTTGTTCCCTATCAGGGTGGTCACTAGTTCTTCCGATCTCAGGCTGATGGAGTCTCTAGTTTATGTGGCCCTTTCTGTCTCTTACACTCGTATTTTCCTTGTGTCTTTGGTGTTCTAGTTATCCTTTGCTCCAAGTGGTTAGGGACCAACTGATGCATCTTAGATGGCCGCTCTCTAGCTTTTAAAACCACAGATGCCACTCACCAAAGAGGGATGCAAAACATTTTCTTAATAAAATTTGTTATGCTAATTGGCCTAGACGTCCCCTGAAACCATGGTCCCCAACCCCCACCCCTGCTACTCTGTCCCTCAAAGTATTTGGTTGTATGCAGGAAAATCCTTAGTTTTTGGTTTAGTCCAGCTGTGCTGACTTCACCTGTATTGTGTACTGTCCTTCCCTTCACCTAAAATGATTCTTCTCTACTACCTAGCCATTCATCCATTGATGAGAACCTAGGTTGTATTCTTTGTTTTGTCATTGTGAACAGTACTACAATGAACATGGGTGTGCATATATCTATGCATATGGGGGCTCTTATTTCACTAGAATATATTCCAAGGAGTGGGATTGCTGGATCGTATGGTGCCTCTATTTCTAGCTTATTACTAGGAAGCACCAAATTAATTTCCAAAGCAGTGTACCATTTTACATTCCCACCAGCAGTGTATAAGTGCAGTCTTTCCACAACTTCTCCAACATTTATTATTTTGTGTATTTTGGATTGATCCTAGCCTTGTTGGGGTGAGATGGTATCTGATTGTAGTTTTGATTTGCATTTATCTAATGGCTAATGATCCTGAGCATTTCCTCATGTACCTGTTAGCTGTCTGCATGTCTTCTTTGGTGAAGTGCCTATTCATATTCTTTGCCCATTCTTTAATCGGGTTATTTGTCTCTTTGATGTTGAGGTTTTGGAGTATCTTGTAGATTTTAGAGATTAGACCCTGATCAGGTTTTTTTGCAGCCAAAAATTTTTTCCCAGTCTATAGACTGTCTTTTTACTCTTCTGGTGAAGGCTTTGGATGAGCATAAGTGTTTGAATTTTAGGAGATCCTGGTTACCTAGTTTCTCTTCTGCTGTTTGTGCATTATTACTAATGTTTTCTATTCAGTTTACGCCATGCCTTAGGGTTCCTAGTATTGTCCCTGTTTTTTCTTCCATGATCGTTATCATTTTTTATTTTATGTTTAGGTCTTTAATCTATTTTGAGTTAGTTTTTGTGCATCATTTTTATGAGGTATAGGTATTGTTTCATTTTTTTTTGCAGACGGATATCCAGTTATGCCAGCACCATTTGTTAAAGAGGCTGTCTTTTCCCCATTTAATTGACTGGGTCTTTGTCCAATATCAGCTACTCATAGGTAGATGAATTTATGCCTGGATTTTCAATTCTGTTCCATTGGTCTATATTTCTGTTCTTGTACAAGGACCAGGCTGTTTTGACTACCATGGTGATATAATAGGTTCTAAAATGAGGTAGCGTGAGTCCTTCCACTTTGTTCTTCTTCTTCGGTAATGCTTTACTTATCTGGGGCCTCTTCCCTTTCCATATGAAGTGGGTGCTTTGTTTCTCCATTAAAAAATACCTTTGGAAAAATGCATTGGAATTTGGATCAGGATTGCATTGTATCTATAGATACACTTTGGGTAGAATAGACATTTTCACAATGTTGAGTCCATGAGCAAGATATGTTTTTCTGCTTATGCAGATCTCTTTTGGTCTCTCATAGTAGTGTCTTGTAGTTTTCTTTGTATAGGTCTTTTACATCTCTGATTAGATTTATTCCTAAGTATGTTATCTTCTTGGAGGCTATTGTAAATGGTATTGATTTGGCGATTTCCTCTCTGACATTCTCTTTGTTGGTGTAGAGGAATCCAACAGATTTTTGTACATTTATCTTGTATCCTGATAATTTGCTGAAATCTTCTATTAGTTCCAGTAGTTTTCGTGAGGATTCTTTAGAGCTTTCCGTGCATTAGCTCATAGCACCTTAAAATGCAATTCTGATCCAGATTCCACTGACATGTTTTTGTGTGTGTGTGTGTGTTTAATTTTCATTGTGCTTTAAGAGGAAATTTACAAATCAAGTCAATCTGTCATACAAAACTTTATATACACCTTGCTATATACTCCTGGTTGCTCTCCCCATAATGGCACAGCACACTACTTCTCTCCACTGTCTATTTTCGTGTCCCTTTGGCCAGCTTCTGACCCCCTCTGCCCTCTCATCTCCCCTCCAGATAGGACCTGCCCACATAGTCTCATGTGTCTACTTGATTCAAGAAGCTCACTCTTCACCAGAATCATTTTCTGTCCATGGCCTGATCCAATCCCTGTCTGAAGGGTTGGCTTTGGGAATGGTTCCTGTCTTGGGCTAAGAGAAGGTCTGGGGACCATGACCTCTGGGGTACTTCGAGTCTCAGTCAGACCATTAAGTCTGATCTATTTATAAGAATTTCAGGTCTGCATCCCACTGCTCTCCTGCTCCCTCAGGGGTTCTCTGTTGTGTTCCCTGTCAGGGCAGTCATTGGTTGTAGCCAGGAACCATCCAGTTTTTCTATGCTCAGGCTGATGTAGTATCTGGTTTATGTGGCTCTTTCCGTCCCTTGGGCTCATAATTACTTTGTGTCTTTAGTGTCCTTCATTCTTCTTTGGTCCAGGTGGGCTGAGACCAATTGATGCATCTTAGATGGCTGATTGCTAGCATTTAAGACCCAAGATGCCACTGTCCAAAGTGGGATGCAGAGTGTTTCCTTAATACATTTTATTATGCCAATTCACCTACATATCCCCTGAAACCATGGTCCCCAAACCTCAGCACCTAGTACGCTGGCCTTCGAACTGTTCAGTTTATTCAGGAAACTTCTTTGCTTTTGGTTCAGTCCAGTTATGCTGACCTCGCCTGTATTGTGTCTTGTCTTTCCCGTCACCTAAAATAGTTCTCTACTATGTAATTAGTGAATACCCCTCTCCCTCCCTCCCTCCCCACTCTTGCAACCATCAAAGAATATTTTCTTCTCCGTTTAAACTATTTCTTAAGCTCTTATAATAGTGATCACACACAATATTTGTCTTTTTGCAACTGACTAATTTCACTCAGCGAAATGCCTTCCAGATTCCTCCATGTTATGAAATGTTTCACAGATTCATCATTGTTCTTTATCAATGCATAGTATTCTGTTGTGTGAATATACCATAACTTATTTAGCCATTCATCCGTTGTTTGCTTCCATCTTTTTGCTATTGTAAACAGTGCTGCAATGAACATGGGAATGCATATATCAGCTCTTGTAAAGGCTCTTATTTCTCTAGATATACTCCAAGGAGAGGGATTGCTGGATCATATGGTAGTTCTATTTCTAGCTTTTTAAGAAAGCGCCCACATTGATTTCAAAATGGTTGTACCATTTTACATTCCCACCAGTAGTATAGAAGTGTTCTAGTCTCTCCACAACCTCTCCAACATTTATTATTTTGTGTTTTTTGGATTAATGCCAGCCTTGTTGGAGTGAGATGGAATCTCATAGCAGCTTTGATCTGCATTTCTGTAATGGCTAATGATGGTGAGCATTTCCTCATATATCTGTTAGCTACCTGAATATCTTCTTTAGTGAAGTGCCTGTTCATATCCTTTGTCCATTTTTTAATTGGTTTGTCTTTTTGCAGTTGAGTTTTTGTAGTATCTTGTAGATTTTAGAGATCAGATGCTGATCAGAAATGTCATAGCTAAAATCTTTTTCCCAGTCAGTAGGTAATCTTTTTACTCTTTTGTTAAAGTCTTTGGATGAGTATAGGTGTTTGATTTTTAGGAGCTCCCAGTTATCTAGTTTCTCTTCCGCATTGTTAGTAAAGTTTTGTATACTGTTTATGCCATGTATTTAAAAATACTCCTAGAATTCTCTCTATTTATTCTTCCATGATCTTTATGGTTTTAGAATTTATATTTAGGCCTTTGATCCACTGCGTTGCGTTAGTTATTGTGCATGGTGTGAGGTATGGGTCTTTTTTTCATTTTTTTGTAGATGAATATCCAGTTTTGCCAGCACCATTTGTTAAAAAGAACATCTTTTCCCCATTTAACTGACTTTGGGTCATTTAGTCCATTACACTTACATTCAGTGAAATTGTGGATAAGTATGAGTTTAGTGCTGTTATTTTGATGTCTTTTTTTGGGTTTTGGTTGACAGCTTCTTATTCCCACTTAATTGTTTGTGCTGAGTAGTTTATCTTTATATATTGTCTCTTATTCATTGCAGTTGATTTTGTTTCTGCTGAGTCTCTACTTTTTTCTTGTACTTTATTTTGATGTGTAGGATTGTTAGTCTCCTTTGTGGTTACCTTAATATTTGCCCCTGTTTTTTTTTCTAAGTTTAAACCTAACTTTCATTTCTTCCTGTCACCTTGTCTTCCTCTCCATATGAAAGATCTATGACCACATTTCTTAGTTCCTCTTTATTGTTTTAATGTTTTCTTTGTTACATAATGACATCGCTGTTTCCCTGTTTGGAGCATTTTTTTTTTTAATCTTGATTTATTTTTGTGATTTCCCTCTCTGGGTTAACATCTGATTGCTCTGTCCTGTGTTCTAGTCTTAGCTTGATATCTGATATTATTGATTTTCTAACCAGAGTACCCCCTTTAGTATTTCTTGTAGTTTAGGTTTGGTTTTTACAAAATTCCCTGAACTGTTTATCTGGAAATGTCCTAATTTCCCCTTCATATTTGAGAGACAGTTTTACTGAATATATGATTCTTGTCTGGCAATTTCTTTTCCTTCAATGCTTTATATACGTGGTTTCTGCTGAAGAGTCTGAGCTTATTCTTATTAACTCTCCTTTGCTGGTGACTTTTTGTTTATCCCTAGCTGCTCTTAAAATTCTCTCTTTATCTTTGGTTTTGGCAAGTTTGATTATAATATGTCTTGGTGACTTTCTTTTAAGATCTGCTTTATGTGGAGTTTGATGAGCATCTTGAGCAGATGTCTTCTCATCTTTCACAATATCAGGGAAGTTTTCTGCCAAAAAATCTTCAACAATTCTCTCTGTATTTTCTGTTATCCTTCTCTGTTCTGGTACTCCAATCAGTCGTAGGTTATTTCTCTTGATAGAGCCCCACATGATTCTTAGGGTTTCTTCATTTTTTTTTTAATTCTTTTATCTGATTTTTCTTCAAATATATTGGTGCTAAGTGTTTTATCTTCACCAATCTCACAAATTCTGCCTTCCCATTGCTCAGTTCTGCTCCTCTGACTTTCTATTGAGTTGTCTAATTCTACAATTTTATTGCTAATCTGAATTTCTGATTGTTGTCTCTCTATGGATTCTTGCACCTTATTAAATTTTTCATTATGTTCTTGAATAACCTTTTTAATATCTTCAACTGTTTCATCTGTGTGGTCCTTGGCTTGTTCTGGGTATTGCCTGATCTCCTTCCCGATCTCATTCCCGATGTCTTGAAAGTTCTATATATTAATCTTTTGTATTCTGCATCTGGTAATTGAAGGAAGGCACCTTCATCCAGATAATCCCTTGAGTCTTTGTTTTGAAAGCTTGTTGAAGCAATCGTGGTCTGCATCTTTATGTGATTTGATATTGACTGTTGTCTCCCAGCCTTCTATAAGTTATTGTATTACTTTATTTTATGTTTCTTTACTGTATCCTAGCTTCTTCCTTTGTTTTGATATGCCCAAATAGGTTGCTTGAGTGAGCTAGCTTGATTATTTTTACCTTTGAATCACTAACGTCCTTTCACCAGATGGCTAGAGCTATTAACAGGAATATGAGTCTAGGAGTCCATTCACTTTTCTTGCATGGATTCAGCTCAGGTGTCCAGGTAGCTGACCATCAAGTATATGGTACAGGCTCTCTCCTACAGTCTTAGAGGGGCAGGTGAGATTGGTGTAGGTACCAGTATCTGATTGCAGCAGGGAATCACGCTCCAAATAAGGCAGGGGACTGACAACCCTGAGTGTCTGTGAGGAAAGCACATCCCTGTTCCCAAGAGTGCACAGGTGGGTGGGTTCTGCAGACAGACCACAGGCACTCAATCCTTTCTGTTGTAAGGACTGGGAGGTACCAGTGTCCTTGGACTCCTTTTGAGGGTGGCTGGGTGATGAGAGTGGAGTCAACCAGTCCTTAGGCCCCTGATGTGGGTAGGTGAGGACCATGTTTAATAGGCAAACGTGTCAAACGTCAAACACCCACCTCTCCACCACACAGATGAAACAGTTGCAGTCTGCCAGCAAGGCTCTATTCTCCTGAAATGGGCCCACAGATGTCCATGCAGGGGAGAAAGGTATTCAAAGTCCATTGACCATTTATACCTGGACAGGAGCCGCTTCTGCCCTGAGCTCCCCAGGTTGGTGGAACTGGAAGATTATCTTTTCCCCTAATAGTGAATTTATTCCTTCTCCAAGGCAGGGAGAATGGCTCAGAACACTCAGCAAGGCCTATATCAGGCCCAGGGAAATCAATAGCCACTAAAGCTGGCTTGGGGGCTGGGGGCGTGGTAGAATATATGCAAGTACTTAGCTTTTGCCCACAGCACCACTCTTCTGTGGTTCTGCAGGTGTAAGTAGGCTGTGTGGCTGGCTGTCTCTCCCTGAGGAAACTGCAGTGGAATGCTACCACCAGCCCATCGCAGTCACTCCCAGGAATGGTGCCTGAGGGTTCCTGGAGATTCAGGCTTGGCAATTCATCTCTGCTTCTGAACCGTCTCTCCATCCCTTTGCTGCTCAGTCCTTTTTCTAACTTTGTCCTAAATGTTCAGGGCTCCTAGCTTGCCATAAATACAATTGTTTCACTTGTTTTTTTGGGTCTTCTTTGTAAGAGGGATCACCAGAAGTCTCTGACCACTCTGCCATCTTGGCCCCACCTCCTCCCAATGACACATTTTAATGAGATGGAGAAACAAATCACCAACTTCATATGAAAAGGAAAGAGGTCTCGGGTAAGGAAAGCATAACTGAAGAAGAACAGAGTTGGAGGTCTCACACTACTACAGTAGCCAAAACAGCCTGGTACTGGTACAACAACAGATGCATAGACCAATGGAACAGAATTCAGAATCCGGATATAAATCCATCCACAGATGAGCAGCTGATATTTGACAAATTCCAAAGTCAGTTAAATGGGGGAAAAGACAGTCTTTTTAACTAGTAGTGGTGGCATAACTGGATATCCATCTGCAAAAAAATGAAACAAGAACCATACCACACACCATGCACAAAAACTAACTCAAAATGGATCAAAGACCTAATATAAAATCTAAAACAATAAAGATAATGGAAGAAAAAATAGGGACAATGCTAGGAGCCCTAATATATGGCATAAACAGTATACAATACATTACTAACAATACAGAAAAATAACTAGATAACTGGGAGGTCCTAAAAATCAAACACCTATGCTCATCCAAAGACTCATCAAAAGAGTAAAAAGATTACCTACAGACTGGGAAAAAGTTTTTAGCTATGACTTTTCCTATCAGCATCTGATCTCTAAAATCTACACGATACTGTAAAAACTCAATTACAAAAAGACAAATAACCCAATTAAAAAGTGGGCAAAGAGTACGAATAGGCACTTCACTAAAGAAGACATTCGGGTAGCTAACAGATATATGAGGAAATGCTCACGATCATTAGCCATTAGAGAATTGCAAATTGAAACTACAATGAGATTCCATCTCACTCCAATGAGGTTGGCATTAATCCAAAAAATACCAAATAATAAATGTTGGAGAGGCTGGAACACTTATACACTGCTGGTGGGAATGTAAAATGGTACAACCACTTTGGAAATCTATTTGGTGCTCCCTTAAAAAGCTAGAAATAGAACTATCATACTCTTCAGCAATCTCACTCCTTGGAATATACCCTAGAGAAATAAGAGCCTTTACACAAACATGTTCATTGCAGCACTGTTTACAATGGCAAAAAGATGGAAGTAACAAAGGTGCCCATTAATGGGTGAATGGATTTACACAATAGAATACTATACTTCAATAAAGAACGATGAAGAACCTGTGAAACATTGCATAACATGGAGAAATCTGGAAGGCATTATGCAGAGTGAAATTAGTCAGTTGCAAAAGGACAAATATTGTATGAGACCACTATTATAAGAACTTAAGAGACAGTTTAAACAGAAAAGAAAATATTCTTTGATGGTTACAAGAGTGGGGAGGGAGAGAGGGAGAGGGGTATTCACTAATTAGATAGTAGAGGAGAACTATTTTAGATGAAAGGAAAGATAACACACAATACAGAAGGGGTCAGCACAACTGAACCAAAGCAAAAGCAAAGAAGTTTCCTGAATAAACTGAACACTTTGAAGGCCAGTGTAGCAGGGGCAGTGGTTTGGGGACCATTGCTTCAGGGGACATCTAAGCCAATTGGCATAATAAAATCTATAATCTATTAATAAAACATTCTGCATCCCACTTTGGAGAGTGGTGTCTGGGGTCTTAAATGCTAGCAAGCAGCCATCTAAGATGAATCATTTGGTCTCAACCCACCTGGAGCAAAGGAGAATGAAGAACACCAAAGGCATGAGGTAATTATAAGCCCAAGAGACAGAAAGGTCCACATAAATCAGAGACTCCATCAGCCAGAGATCAGAAGAACTGGATGGTGCCTGGCTACAACCAATGACTGCCCTGACAGGGAACAAAACAGAAGGAGCAGGAGAGCAGTGGGATGCAGACCTGAAATCCTCATAAAAAGACCAGACTTAATGGTATGACTGAGACTAGAAGGACCCTGGAAGTCATGGTCCCCAGCCAGACCTTCTGTTAGCCCAAGACAGGAACCATTCCCAAAACCAACTCTTCAGACAGGCATTGGACTGGGCTATAAGATAGAAAATGATACTAGTGAGAAGTGAACTTCTTGGATCAAGTAGACACATGAGACTACTTGGGCACCTCCTGTTTGGAGGGGAGATGAGGATGCAGAGGAGGACAGAAGCTCGCTGAATGGACATGGAAATAGAGGGTGGAGAGGAGTGTGCTGTCTCATTAGGGGGAGAGTAACTATAAGTATATAGCAAGGTGTATACAAATTTTTTTATGAGAGACTGACTTGACTTGTAAACTTTCACTTAAAGCACAATAAAAATTTTTAAAAAGATCATATTATCTGCAAATAGATATAGTTTTACTTCTTCATTACTGATTTAGGTTCCCTTTATTTCTTTTTCTAGCTTAACTGCTCTGGCTAGGACCTCCAGCACAATGTTAAATAAGAGTGGTGATAAAGGGCATACTTGTCTGGTTCTCGTTCTCAAGGGGAATGCATTCAAATGCTCTCCATTTAGGATGATGTTGTCTGTTGGCTTTGTTGCCATTTATTATGTTGAGGTATTTCCCTTCTTTTCTTATTTTGCTGAGTTTTTATCACAAATGGGTGTTGGACTTTGTCAAATGCATTTTCTGCATCAATAGATAGGATGGGGTGGTTCTTGTCTTTTATTTACGTGGTGGATTACATTGATTGTTTTTCTAATGTTGAACCATCCCTGCATACCTGGTATGAATCCCACTTGGTTCTGGTGAATTACTTTTTTGATATGTTGTTGAATTCTAACGGCTAGAATTTTGTTAAGGATTTTTGCACCTAAGGATATAGGTCTGTAATTTTTTGCATGCAGGATATAGGTCTGTAATTTTCTTTTTTTGTGGTGTCTTTACCTGGTTTTGGTATCAAGGTTATGCTGTTTTTACAGAATGAGTTTGGGAGTATTCCATCCTTTTTTATGCTCTGAAATACCTTTAGCAGTAGTGGTGTTAACTCTTCTCTGAAAGTTTGGTAGAATTCTCCAGTGAAGCTGTCAAGGCCATGGCTTTTTTGTTGTTGTTGTTGGAAGTTTTTAAATTATCTTTTCAATCTTACAGGTTTATTTAGTTGTTCTACCTCTCTTTGTGTTAGTTTAGGTAGGTAGTGTGTTTCTAGAAATTTGTCCATTTTCCCCTAGGTTTTCAAATTTGTTAGAGCACAGTTTTTCATAGTATTGTTATGATTTTTTTAATTTCAGTTGGTCTGTGTGATATCACCCATCTCCTTTCTTATTCGGGTTATTTGCTTCATCTCCTGTTTTTCTTTTGTCAGTTTGGCCAATGATTTATTGATTTTATTGATCTTGAAGAACGAGCTTTTGGTCTTGTTAACTCTTTCAATTGTTTTTGTATTCTCTATTTCATTTAATTCTGCTCTAATTTTTATTATCTACTTTCTTTTGGTACCCAGGGGTTTCTTTTGCTGTTCTTTTTCTATTTGTTTGAGTTGTTCGGTTAATTCTTTGATTCTGGCCCTTTCTTCTTTTTGGATATGTGCATTTATTGCTATAAATTGACCTCTGAACACTGCTTTTGCTGTGTCCCAAGGTTCTTGCAGGAAGAGTTTTCATTCTCATTTGATTCTATGAATTTCTTCATTCCATCCTTAATTTCTTTTATAACCCAATAGTTTTTGAGCAAGGTGTTGTTCAGTTTCTGTGTGTTCAATTTTTTTCCTCGCTTTTTCTGTTATTGATTTGTACTTTATGGCTTTATGATCAGAAGATATGTTTTGTAATATTTTGATGTTTTGGGTTCTGTCACGGCTTGTTTTATGGCCTAATATGTGGTCTATTCTGGGGAATGTTCCATGTGTGTTGGAAAAGAAAGCATACTTGGATGCTGTTGAGTGGAGTGTTCCGTATGTGTCTATGAGATCAAGTTTGTTGATTGTGGCATAGATCTTCCATGCCTTTATTGAGCTTCTTTCTGGATGTTCTGTCCTTCACTGAGAATGGTGTGTGGAAGTCTCCTACTATTATTGTGGAGCTGTCTATCTCAGTTTTCAATGCTGTTAGATTTTGTTTTACATATTTTGGAGCCTTATTGTTGGGTGGGTAAATATTTAATACGGTTATATCCTCCTGGTGTATTGACCCTTTAATCATTATATAGTGTCCTTCTTTATCCTTTGTGGTGGATTTTACTTTAAAGTCTATTTTGTCAGAAATTAATATTGCCACTCCTGCTCTTTTTTGTTTGTTGTTTTCTTGATATATTTTTTCCATCATTTGAGTTTTAGTTTGCGTCTTCAAGTCTAAGGTATGTCTCTTGTAGGCAGCAAATAGATGGTTTGTGTTTTTTTATCTGTTCTGCCACTCCATGTCTCTTTATCGGTGCATTTAGTCCATCTACATTCGGCATAATTATTGATAGGTACGAGTTTTTTTTTTTTTTTTATGAGTTTAGCACTCTCATTTTGATGTATTTTTGTGTGTGTTATTGAAAGTTTCTTTGTTCCACTTAATTTTCTGTGCTTAAGTCTTTTTTTTTAATGTATTTTCTTTTCATGCTTTTCATTGTTGATTTTGTATTTGTTGAGTCTTTGTATTTTTTGTTTTCTTTTCTTTTTTATTTTAATATGTAGAATGGTTAGTTTCCTTTGTGGCTACCTTAATATTTCTGCTGTTTTTCTAAGTTTAAACCAATCTTTTACTTCTTTACAACTCCTTGACTTCCTCTGCATATGAAAGATCTATGACTGCATTTTTTTAATCTCTATTTTTTGTTTTAATGTTGCCATCTTTTATGTAATGCAGAGTCTGTTTCCCTATTTTGAGTGTTTTTGCTTTGATTTATTCTTGTGATTTCCCTATCTGGGTTGATATCTAGTTGCTCTGTCCTGTGTTCTTCTCTGGGTTGTCTGATGTTATTGATTTTCTAACTGGAAGACTCCCTTTAGTATTTCTTGAAATTTTGCATTGGATTTTGCAAATTCCAAAATTTCTGTGTCCCCCAAATGTCTGTCACTTTGTTGTACTGTGGGGGCTTATGTGTTGCTATGATGCTGGAAGCTATGCCACCGAATTTCAGATACCAGCAGAGTCACCCAAGGAGGACAGGGTTTCAGCTGAGCTTCCAGACTAAGACAGACTAGGAAGGAGGACCCGGCAGTCTACTTCTGAAAAGCATTAGCCAGCGAAAACCTTATGAATAGCAGCAGAACATTGTCTAATATAGTCCTGGAAGATGAGCCCCCCAGGTTGAAAGGCACTCAAAAGATGACTGGGGGAGAGCTGCCTCCTCAAAGTAGAGTCGACCTTAATGACGTGGATGGAGTAAAGCTTTCGGGACCTTCATTTGCTGATGTGGCACAACTCAAAATGAGAAGAAACAGCTACAAACATCCATTAATAATCATAACCTGGAATAAATGAAGTATGAATGTAGGAAAATTGGAAATCTTGAAAAATGAAATGGAACACATAAACATTGATATCCTAGTCATTAGTGAGCTGAAATGGACTGGTATTGGCCATTTTGAATTGGACAATCATATAGTCTACTATGCTGGGAATGACAACTCGAGGAGGAATGGTGTTGCATTCGTTGTCAAAAAGAACACTTAAAGATCTATCCTGAAGTAGAATGCTGTCAGTGATAGGATAATATCCATACGCCTACAAGGAAGACCAGTTAATACGACTATTGTTCAAACTTATGCACCAACCACTAGGGCCAAAGATGAAGAAATAGAAGATTTTTATCAGCTGCTGTAGTCTGAAATTGATAGAACATGCAATCAAGATGCATTGATAATTACTGGCGATTGGAATGAGAAAATTGTAAACAAAGAAGAAGGATCAATAGTTGGAAAATATGGCCTTGGGGATAGAAACAATGCTGGAGATCGAATGATAGAATTTTGCAAGACCAGCGACTTCCTCTTTGCAAATACCTTCTTTCACCAACATAAGCGGCGACTATACACGTGGACCTTGCCAGATGGAACACACAGAAATCAAATTGACTACATCCGTGGAAAGAGACAACGGAAAAGCTCAATATCATCAGTGAGAACAAGGCCAGGGGCCAACTGTGGAACAGACCATCAATAGCTCATATGCAAGTTCAAGCTGAAACTGAAGAAAATCAGAGCAAGTCCACGAGAGCCAAAATATGACCTTGAGTATATCCCACCTGAATTTAAAGACCATCTGAAGAATAGATTTGACTCATTGAACACTAGTGACCAAAGACGAGACAAGTTGTGGAATGACATCAAGGACACCATCCATGAAGAAAGCAAGAGGTCACTGAAAAGACAGGAAAGAAAGAAAAGACCAAGGTGGATGTCAGAGGAGACTCTGAAAATTGCTCTTGAGCGTCGAGCAGCTAAAGCAAAAGGAAGAATTCATGAAGTAAGAGAACTGAACAGAAGATTTCAACGTGCCTCTCGAGAAGATAAAGTATTTTAATGACGTGCAAAGAGCTGGAGATGGAAAACCAAAAGGGAAGAACACACTCGGCGTTTCTCAAGCTGAAAGAACTGAAGAAAAAATTCAAGCCTCAAGTTGCAATAATGAAGGATTCCATAGGGAAAATACTAAATGATGCAGTAAGCATCAAAGGAAGATGGAAGACATACACAGAGTCATTATACCAAAAACAATTAGTCGATATTCAACTATTTCAAGAGGTGGCATATGATTAGAAACCGATGGCACTGAAGGAAGAAGTCCAAGCTGCTCTGAAGGCATTGGCAAAAAACAAGGCTCCAGGAATGGATGGAATATCAATTGAGATGTTTCAACAAACAGATGCAGCACTGGAGGTGCTCACTGGTCTATTCCAAGAAATATGGAAGACAGCTTCCTGGCCAACTGACTGGAAGAGATCCATATCTATGCCTATTCCCAAGAAAGGTGATCCAACCTAAAGTGGAAATTATAGAACAATATCATTAATATCACATGCAAGCAAAATTCTGCTGAAGATCATTCAAAAACGGCTGCAGCAGTATATCAACAGGGAATTGCCAGGAATTCAGGCCAGTTTTAGAAGAGGACATGGAACCAGGGATATCATTGCCTATGTCAGATGGATCCTGGCTGAAAGCAGAGAATACCAGAAGGGTGTTTCCCTGTGTTTTATTGATTATGCAAAGGCATTTGACTGTGTGGATCATAACAAACTATGGATAACACTGCAAAGAACGGGAATTCCAGAACACTTAATTGTGCTCATAAGGAACCTTTACATAGGTCAAGAAGCAGTTGTTTGGACAGACCGAGGGGATACTGATTGGTTTAAAGTCAGGAAAGGTGTGCGTGAGGGTTGTATTCTTTCACCATACCTATTTAATCTGTATGCTGAACAAATAATACGAGAAGCTGGACTATATGAAGAAGAACGGGGCATCAAGCTTGGAGGAAGACTCAGTAACAACCTGCATTATGCAGCTGACACAACTTTGCTTGCTGAAAGTGAAGAGGACTTGAAGCACTTACTAATGAAGCTCAAAGACCACAGCCTTCACTATGGATTACACCTCAACATAAAGAAAACCAAAACCCTCACAGCTGGACCAATGAGCAACATCATGATAAACGGAGAAAAGATTGAAGTTGTCAAGGATTTCATTTTACTTGGATTCACAATCAACAGCCATGGAAGCAGCAGTCAAGAAATCAAAAGATGCGTTGCATTGGGGAAATCTGTTGCAAAGGATCTCTTCAAAGTGTTGAAGAACAAAGATGTCACCCTGAAGACTAAGGTGCGCCTGACCCAAGCCGTGGTATTTTCAATCGCATCATATGCACGTTAAAGCTGGACAATGAATAAGGAAGACTGAAGAAGAGTTGAAGCCTTTTATTTGTGGTGTTGGCAAAGAACATTGAATATACCATGGACTGCCAAAAGAACAAACAAATCTGTCTCAGAAGAAGCACAAGCCGAATGCTCCTTAGAAGCAAGGATGGCGAGACTGTGTCTTACATACTGTGGACATGTTGTCAGGAGGGATCAGTCCCTGGAGAAGGACGTCATGCTTGGCAGAGTACAGGGTCAGTGGAAAAGAGGAAGACCTTCAGCAAGGTGGATTGACACAGTGACTGCAACAATGAGCTCAAGCATAACGATTGTAAGGATGGCTCTGGACTGGGCAGTGTTTCGTTCTGTTGTGCATAGGGTTGCTATGAGTCGGAACCAACTCAAAGGCACCTAACAACAACAACAAACTTCTGTGTATCTGGAAATTCCTAATTTTGCCATCATATTTGAGAGAAAGTTTTGCTGGATATATAATTCTATACTGGCTTTTTTTTTTTTTTCCTTCAAGGCTTTATATATGTCATCCCATTGCCTTCTTGCCTCCATGGTGTCTGCTGAGTAGTCCGAACTTAGTAATTTTCCTTTGTAGGTGACTTTTCATTTATCCCTAACCACTCTTAAAATTCTCTATCTTTGGTTTTGGCAAGTTTGATTATAACATCTTTGTGGCTTTATTTTGGGATATACCTTGTGTGGGGTTTGATGAGCATCTTGGATAGATATCTTCTCATCTTTCACAATATCAGGGAAGTTTTCTGCAACAAATCTTCAACAATTCTCTCTGTATTTTCTGTTATCCTCCCCTTTCTGGTAGTTCAGTCACTCATAGGTTATTCGTCTTGATAGAGTCTCACATAATTCTTGGGGTTTCTTCATTTTTCAAAATTCTTTTATCTGATTTTTCCTCAATACGTTGGTGTCAAGTGCCTTGCCTTTGGTCTCACTAATTCTGATTTCCATTTCCTCAATTCTCCTCCTCTGACTTTCTATCGAGTTGTCTAATTCTGAAATTTTATTGTTAATCTTCTGGATTTCTGTGTGCTGTCTCTCTATGGATTCTTGCAGCATGTTAAATTTGTTATTATGCTCCTCTGTAATCTTCTTAAGTTCTTCTATGGCTGTGTCTGTGTGCTTCTTGGCTTGTTCTGCATTTTGCCTGATCTTCTTGATATCTTGAAGGGTTCTGTATATTAATCTTTTGTATACTACCACTGGTAATTCCAGGGAATTATCTTCATCCAGAAGATTTCTTGATTCTTTGTTTTGGAGCTTGCTGAAGCTATCACGATCTGCCTCTTTATGTGATTTAATATTGACTATTGACTCTGAGCCATCAATAAGTTATTGTTTGCTTACTGTGTCCTAGGTTCTTGTTTCATTTTGTTTTGATATGACCAAATATGCTGCTTGAGTGTCCTTGAAGCTCGAATGTCCTGTCACCAGGTGGTTAATGCTGTTATTAGGTATGTGAGCCCAGGAGTTTGTTTACTTTTCTTGTATGGATTCAGCTCTGGTGTACAGGTAGTCGGTCATCAAGTGTGTGGTGCAGGCCCTCACCTTCAGTCCTAGATGGGCAGGAGCGATTGGTGTAGGCTCAGGTATCTGGCTGCAGTAGAGGGTCACATGCTGAGCAAGGCTGGGACTGACAGCTGCCCCTGAGTGTCTATTAGAGAAGTGTATCCCTGTTCCCTGGAGCACTTATGTGGGTGGGTTTCGCAGCCAGACTGTGGGTACCCAATGCTGTTTGGCTATAAGAATTGGGAAGCAGCAATTTTTCTTGGACTCCTGTCATGGAGGGCTACGTGGCATGGGTGGAGCCACCAGTCCTCGGGCACCTGATTTGGGTAAGTGAGGACTCTGCTTAATAGGCAGAGTGGTGTCAGATGTCATGAACTTTTCTCTCCACCATATAGTTGAAACGGCTGAAGGTAGGCTTCAGGTATATACCCTGTTATACTGTGCTAATAAGGGCCTACGCTACTGAAATATGCCCACACATGTCTACACAGGGGTGAAAGGCATTCAAAGTCCATGGACCCATTATGCCTGTGGCTAGGCAAAGGAGCTGTTTCTGATCTGAGTTCCTGGGTTGGGGGAGCCAGCAGATTGTTTTTCTGTTTGTTAACTTGTTCCCTCTCCAAGGCCGGGAGAATGGTTCAGGGAATATGATGGGTCCTACTTCTGGCCCAGGGGATGCGGCACTCTCTGAAGCAGGCTTGAGTGCAGAGTGCAGAGCAAGAAGGGGGTGGGTAAGCGGAAGAGATGTTTTTCCCAAAGGGGTGTTTTTTGATCTGCTTGGTAGGTTAGACGCATATACTTACATTTTGCTGACTGAGTGCCACTTTTCACTGATTCTTGAGGGGTGAGTAGACTCTTCTCTGCTCAGTCTCTACCAAAGTGGAAAACACGTTCCGAACGCCACTGCTTGCCTCACCACTGGTGCCAGCCAATTCCAGCCCACAGGGGGCCAGTTCCCACCAGATCATGTCTGGCAACTCCTCACTGCTTCTAAACTGTCTCTCCCTCCCCTTGCTACTTTGTCAGACTCCTCAACTTTGCCTTTAATGTTCAGGGCTCCTAGATTGTCATATATAATTGATCCACTTGTTTTTTAGGGTCTTTGTTGTAATAGGGACCACAGGAAGCATCTGCCTACTCTACCGTCTTGGCCCCACCTCCTTTATCTATTCTATAACAAAAATAACTCATTATCTTCCCAAGTTTTTTCTCATCTTGGGTTCCCTAATGGTACCACCATCCACCAGTAACTCAAGTCAGAAACCTAGGAGATTGCTCCTGTCCCCTCAACCTTCAATTCCAACCTACAATCCAAGACCTGTAGATTTTGTCTTCTAACCATCTCATTCATTTATTCTCTCTCCTTCATCTTTGTAATAATGCATGACTTTAGGCCCCTATCCCCTCTCTCTTGGACTGTTGCTAAATCATACTGGTCTTCTTGCCTCTAGTATTACTCCTCATCCTCACTCCCAAATTCCTTCATATTCTACACCTTAAGTGAACTTTCTTAAACGCAAATCAGAGTCATTCCCTTCCTTATAATTTTTTTGTGCTTTCCCACTGCCTATAGCAGTGGCTGTGAACCAGAAGTGCACATCAGAATCATTGGAGGGGCTTTCACAGACCTATTGATAAGAACTTCTAAAGGTCTTAAGGAAACAGTTTTTTTAAGAAGGTAATAATAGTTTATATGAGAAATGAATGAGGTGCAGACTGGTGGTGTATAGAAGGGTTCTAATCAGGGCTGACTAACCAAAATGAGATGGAAAGCAGTGCATTTTTATTGTTATCTGAATAGTCACAGGAACTCAGGGCTCAGAATTCTGTTGTTGGCACTGAGACAGTAACAAGTTAAATGGATCTATGTACCACCATCAAATGACCCTCAACCTGCCTGTCTTAGATTTCTGTAAAGTAATAGAACAAGTGATACACACACACACACACAAACACACACACATATATATACATATGGAAACCCTGATGGCATAATGGTTAAGAGATTTATATTATTTTATTATATTATATTGGAAACCCTGGTGGTGTAGTGGTTAAGCGCTACGGCTGCTAACCAAAGGGTCAGCAGTTCGAATCCTCCAGGCGCTCCTCAGAAACTCTACGGGGCAGTTCTACTCTGTCCTATAGGGTCGCTATGAGTTGGAATCGACTCGACGGCACTAGGTTTTTCTAGGTTATTATATTATACTGTATTCTACCATACTGTATTCTACTATATTATTATATTATGTTAAATTGTATTGTATTATATTATATTATATTATGATATGATATATTATATCATATTATACAATATTATATATCATATTATACAATATTATATCATATTATACATTATTATATTTTAATATTATATCATATTATACTATATTATATCATATTATGTTATATGATATGATATCACATCACATCACATCACATCATATCATATCATATCATATATTATATTAACCCCATATTATACAATATTATATTACATATTATACATTATATTATATACTATACAATATTATATAATATTATATCACATCATATCATATCACATCAAATCACATCATATCATTATATCATATATATCATATCATATTATTTTATATTATTATATTACTACAGTCTATTATACTATATTATATTGTATCTATCATATTGTATTATTGCATTATGTTATATCATATTATTGTATTACATTATATTGTATTATATCATACTATATTATATCATATCGTATTGTATTATATTAATTCTATAATTGTATTAACTGTATTAACTATTAATCGTATTAATGTATTAACTGTATTAATTATCTTAATTGCATTACTTCTATTAATTGCATTACCTGTATTACTTCTATTAATTGCATTACCTGTATTACTTCTATTAATTGTTGTAATTGTATTAATTCTATTAACTGTATTATTTGCATTAACTCTATTAATTGTATTAATTCTATTAATTGCCTTAATTCTATTAATTATACTAATTATATTCACAAAGACAGACATGGATTTATTTCAAGGAGTGGGCTCACACATTTGTGGGAGGCTGGCAAGTTCAGATCCATAAGTCAGGTGACAGACTGGAGACTCCTCCTGGTTCACACAATTGTGAGAGGCTGGCAAACCTCAAATCTGTAGGTCAGACAACAAGCTGGAGACTCCTACAGGCTTGCATCCCAAAATCCATAGGTCAGGCAACAAGAAGAAAGTCAAGTGTGTTCCGACAAAATGTCTATTTATAATCTGGAGGCAGAACACACCCTAGAGAAATTCCCTTTTTGCTCTAAGACCTTCAACTGATATATTGAGGCCCAACCATATAATGGAAGGCAGTCTGCCTTACTTGAGGTCAACTGATTTCATCACATGTAACTACTTTATTACAACAAGTAGCTTAGGGTTTTTCCCACACAACTGGGCACAATAGCATAGACAAGTTGAAACATAAAATTAACCATCACACTCCCTTTCCAGCTTTCTCTCTTTTATATCCAACTCTCCAGAAAACTGGACTATTTCCTGGTTCCTATAAAAGCCCTGAGCTTTTATACACACCTTTGCTTATGCACTTTCCGCCATCTGAAAAAACCCCTGCCATCCAAAGCCCAATGTCCCCTGAGGCTCATCTCAAAAACCCCTACATGTGCATCACCTTTCCCAAGAGTGGTGACCACCTCTGAGTTCACTCTTCTCTGACTCCTTATTGAAATGTGTTTTCGTCCCTTTCAGGAGACTTCAAAGTCACCCTCCTACTGGCTCCTATCTTTCTCTGTGTGGGATTATAATCTTCCAAATCAGGGATGATGTCGTATTTGCCTCATGTCACATGGTTAATCTGGTTCCACTATCCTCCTGGGGTTATTTGACTCTCATTCAAACATTCATCCCACTCAGCTCTAGGTTTAGCTTTGGTACTTTGAGGCTTGAAGACAACATGGCATGAAATGCCCTTCAGGAAGTTTCCTCTACTGTTCACTGCTGTGTAACATATCAGCTAGAAGATATTAATTTGCCTTCTCTACACTCCCAATTCATTGTCAGCGTATTTCTTCCCTACAATCTCCACTTTCTTCACCTGGGTTTTCTGTTTCCATTTAACTTGATATAAACTGGAATACTGGCAACTTCATAGACCTAACATTTTAGGCCTCTGGGAGTGTCCAGTTCAAAAATAAGTTTTCCCTCTGATTTTCTTCTCGCCAAGATGCACAGGAAATTTGTTAAAATGTTGTTCATGATTATCATCATGCCTTAGGAGATAAATAGACCAAGGGGTTAATTTGTTTATATGGGCCAAGTACTGTGACATGGAAGCAAAAGTAACAACCATATAATGGATATCAAGTACTTACACAAGATTTAGTTCTAGTGTTATATTAAACTTACTATTATTGTTGCTGTGTCCTGTCGAGTTGATTTTGACTTATAACAACCCTCTATGACAGAGTAGAGCCACCCTATAGGATTTCCTAAACTGTGATCTTTACAGAAGCAGATCGCCAAGTCTTTTCTTCTGAGGAGCAGCTGGGTGTGTTTGAACTGCCGACTTTTTGGTTAGCAGTCAGGCATTTAATCATTGTGCCATCAGGGCTCTTATTAAACTTACTAAGGAGGATAAATCAGTAAAGCCAATTTATACCACTGCTTCTACTATTGATTGGGCCTTAGGAATAAATCAGCCAATATGAAATGAGCAGTAGCTTCTGGAATAACTACCCTGGGAAGAAAATCATTGCAGGAGAAATGAGCTGTGATCCAAATCAGGTCCTTCATGCTATTGATCAAAAGATGTGCTGAAGTATGTGAGGATGGAGAGTCCAGCAGCTGTGAGACCCAATCTGAGTGGCCATCACCATCATGTCTGTCAACATGTGCATACATCATGGACAAGACCGAGGGAGATTAAGGAGGGTGTGGGATCAGCATCTTTGCTTCTTTGTTTCTTCACTGCATCATCAAAGAAGCCTTATTTTGGTTTGGTTTTGTTTAAAGTTTCTGATATCAAGAGTGCTTGATAAGACTGGGTCATGTGAGTAGGTTAGGGATCATTGGGGTTACAGGTTTCCCCAGCCCTTAACTCTCTATTTAACCCTAGGAATACCTAGCAAGAGCTTCATTGACCCTATTGCTCCCTTTTTTCAGGGAGCTTAGCACTTGGATCTCAGGATGTCAGAGCTGCAAACTCTTAATCCAGTCCCTTTGAATTGGCCCTTTCACAGTCTGGACTTTTCTCAGGATGATACATTTTTGAAAGCACATGTTCCAGTAAGGTTATGGAATGATATTTGATTTTCCAGTGTTATAGAAGCTCATCTAGTACAGACATTCTCAATCCGGAGTCATTTGCTGTGTGTTGCACTAGGCTGGGACCATTGACTATAGACCTAAAGGTTCAGCCCCTGTCTCTAAGGAACCAGTGTGTGACATAAGCAGTGACAGAAGAAAGCACCAGAATGGGGAGGACAGAGAAGACTTCCCCAAGGAGGAGATGCTTTGGCCGAGCCCTGAAGGAGAGCCAAGGTCTTCTGGAGAGACACCATGAGCAGGAAATAGTTGTGTGCATCTTTTTGAAGAAACCTCAAGCCTTCCAGAGTGAATTCCTGCTGTCAAAAACCAATCTTTTTGTTAGTTGGGACACATGCAGATTCTGTGACCTAGAACTGGGACAGATGAATGGCTCTGTACCTTGGTGAAGAAGTATTAGCTTCTGCCAGAATTAGTTCCACTCACCATTGGAATGTCCTCAATACTATTCTTATTACATTAATTTTTTGCTCAAGAATTTACCAGACACTACCATCCTTCAGGAAACCCTGGTGGTGTAGTGGTTAAGAACTGCAGCTGCTAATCAAAAGGTCAGCAGTTTGAATCTACCAGACACTCCGTGTAAACCCTTTGGAGCAGTTCTACTCTGCACTATAGGGTCACTATGAGTCAGAATTGACTCGATGGCAATGGGCTTGGCTTTACTATCCTTCAGGACTAAATAAGCCATCTTTCAAAGTCACCTCCATGTGTACACTCCTAAACTATCTTTTTTCTCCCCAACCTCATCCCTTTGCTCCATTCATACCTATTGTCTGACTAGGCTATCCTCCAAAAAAATGCTTCTTTCCTCCTCTTTCCCTTGGATTGAACTGCCACCAGTGTCTGGAAAGGAAAAAAAAAGGGGAGGAAAACAGAGGACAAGGTTGTAGAGAGAAGGAAGATAGAAGAAAGAAAAAGGGAATAAAACCTTTGCACTGAGTTCCTTAATTTTACCCTACTTTGCAGCATGAATGTGGTGCTTTTCCTCCCTCAGCACATCACAAGGAGGCAGATCAATCGTTTGACACACTTTGAGTTAGTACTGAGTGTTTTTCTTCAGGGTATTTTATCTTATCTGGTAAATTCTGCTTTGTGATTTCCAAAGTCAGCTCTATCCTACTGAAAATGATATAGTAAGAAAAAAATTAATTTTTGACCAGAGATGCCTCCACACATTGTGTTCATTGTGCATCAATCCTTCATTTTGTTCATCCCTAATCTTCAAAGCTACCACGTATGTTAATCTGAGTTGTAAATTGAAGCAGAGATGCAATATACTAAGTTTTAGCAGAGTTATATACAAAGCAGTCATTTTTCAGTGAGTTTAAGAAACTGAGCCTATATCTGTAGCTATTCTTTCCCTTTTGGATTTGGCACTTCCATCAAAACCCTACCCCTGAAGCCTCCTCACATGTGTATACATGGTGGCAAAGCGCCAAATGAAAAAGCAAATAATTCAATCTAAAGTCAAAGCCAGTTCTGAATTATTTGTCTCAACAGAATCAACTGAATTTGCCAAATGCTCTAATGTTCTATAACCATAACTACACTTCATAATTTGTTGCAAGATAGTCACTCAGAGACCGAAGTGCTGAATTAATTGTACCATATTTGTGACTTCTAGACTTTCTCCATTAAGATCAAGTTATTTCTCAACATGGAAAGATTCACTTTTTGTACGGAATAATATCAGTAATAAACACAGATCATAGTGAGCAGTGTGCACAAACAGCTGCTATCAAACAGCTATGTGATCACACCTTAGTTCACCTTAAATGCAATTTACGTCAAATACATTAACAGAGGATGTGATGAGTGTTTGATTTGTTTTGGCTTTGTGGGCAAATAGCATCATTTCTCAAGGATTTGGGTACGTTTTTGTGACTAGGTAAAACTATTATGTAGGAGTGTTCACCTGGAGGGTCATTTATGGGGTCTTGATGCATTTCCAGAAGAGACAGGCTTCTCTGTGGAGACACCTGGGGAATCTTTTGCCCAGCCACTTGGATCATAAAGAAATCATTGGGAACGTGCTAATGACATCTCTGCATCCTTCAGATGTGTCCTGACTATGTGGACAGCAGTTGAACAGTCCCTGAAATGGTTCAAGCCAACCTTTTGGACCAATGTCTGAACCCAATGTGTCTGGGAGGCAGGCAGGATGATGGCCTGGTGTCTTGCTGGGGAGTGCCTTAGCTGACTGCTTGAGCAAGAAATAAAGGCTAGGGTGTTTCAGAGCATCTTTCTTTTGTAGATTGAGAAGTGGACCAATATGCTAGCTCGGTGCTGACCAAGCCTCATCCATTTCTTTGCATAGGGTTCAGGATGGTAGAGGCTTTCATTAGTTGGCAATGCCAGTAACCAAGAGGATGGACTTGTAATATTCATTTTCCATGATTTTGAAGGGACTGACTGCTTTTACTTTAAATGATGTTATTTTGCAAAAAATTAATACTAACCTGATTTTGTTCTCATGTAAGTGGGGGCTGAAGGATATGAAACTCTGAACAAATCTAAATTATTCTTGGCCTATTCTCAATCAGCTAGAATTAGTTTTTCAGAGTCTACTGCTTAGATTTTTTTTCTATTGATGATCTTGTGTATGAATGTTAGTTAATTCTAAGACATTCTATTGTGATAGAATTTATGTTATTTCTACTTATAAATTCTACTTAGCTCTCTAAACAGTAAAGAGTTCATTCATGCCAACATAGTTATTGATTAAAATGACATCTAAGTAATAAGAAGTATTAAAAGTGATTAAAATACACACTTGGGAATCAATCATTCAAGTGTTAACTGAATCAGGCATTTAAAAAAAAAAAACTCGGGACAGATTAGCAATAAGTATAGTGTTCTTTCTTATTTCCCCTGAAAAACTGGGAAGTTAAGCTAAATATTTTGTACATGGCAAAGGTATGACATTACCATGACATAGAGGTTTCTGGAAATGGCAAGGTAGCATCCAGCATGGAGGATGGAGAACATACAAATGTTTATAGAGAGGAAAGGATGCTAGCATTAGGGATCCTCAGAATAAGCCCCCAAGCCGTTAAATCTCAGGTTTGAAAAATGGCACCATTTGATGAGCTGTGCTCTGACTGAGAAATAACATTGTTCTTTTAAAATGTAGTTTTGTGCGTGATGAGAAAATCTGCATGTATGAACTCAGAAGCCAGAGGAAATATTGAAATACTCAATATACTCCTAAACCTCTTTGACTACCATGGCTCTTCTTGGAAATTTTAGACCACACTATGGTCCAAACCTGGGATGAAGTTGGTTTCCCTGAAGCCTGGGATGAAATAGTTTATAAAGCAATCAACAGTGCAGAGATAGGATTTCAGATGAAATTTTCAAATTAAAATAACTATTTCAACTACCCTTTAAGCACATCATAGTCATTTATATAAAAGCAATGATAAGCTAATGACATTAGCATGTTACTTATCTGAAGCACAAATGTAGCTAAGAGTCCAAAGGTGAAAATGAGCTTCTCCTGGCCACATTCTTCCCATCCTTGTGTACTCAGACCAACCTCAGCTCCTCCAAAAAGCTGCACATCATGGTCCCATGGAGCTGCCGGCCCACGTTATCACAGTATGGGACACTCTTTTAGAGATAAAGTGGTTATGTTTCTGAATCCACCAGTGAACTGGGAGCTCTCAGAGAGCAGGGATCATGTCTTATATTT